>NC_048229.1:77982089-78002330 GCF_002007445.2 Ailuropoda melanoleuca
GGCGGACGCCGCGGGGCCGCCGGGGCCCCCCGCGAGTGGAACGTCGCCTACGCGCTGGGCGGCGCGGCGGGCGACGAGACGCGGGACTCGGAGCTGTCGGAGCTGTCGGACACCGACCCCCTCTCTGAGACCGAGCCGGCCGCGCGTGACGCTGCCAGTCCCCGCCAGGACGGGGCGCCGGCGGCGCGGGGCCCCCTGGGGCCCGGGCCTCGCGGAAGCCGCTGCCAGGAGTGGAGGCCGGCGCCGGGACCCCCTCCGGGACAGGGCGACGTGGAGGAGGAGGGGGCCCCCTCGAAGCAGCGCGGGGACGGTGAGTCCAAGACGGGCGTTAGGCGCAGGCGGAAGGCCGCTGGGAGGCACTGGGTCCCCGAGGCCCGGGCCAGCGTCTTGAGGGGCATTCAGGACCCTTGGCAAGGCCCTCCAGTCCAAGTGGCCCCCGCGGACGGCATGAAAGGAGTCCCTTCTGGCAGGGCCGCCAAGACTCCTGAGAGCAGGCCGCCGGGGGAGACCCGCGGGAGCTACTGCATGTCCGAGGATAGTGACATCAACATCACCAGTGAGGAAGAGGACCGAAAGGAACAGCCTTTCCCCGGCCTCAAAGAGAAGGAGCGCGCTGGCGGTGTCCCCTGGGCTTCCCTGGAGAGCAGGGCTGCGCCACCAGAGGGCCTTTGCTGCTATATTTGTGGGTCGGCTCTGGCCCCGGCCTCGCAGCACCAGATCCACGTGCAGAAGCAGGAAAAGCTGGCTCAGGCCCCCTTCTTCCCCTTCTTGTGGCTGCATAGCCCACCTCCAGGGGCGCAGCCCATCAGCGAGGGCGGCAGCACCCTGGTGTGCCCCTGCTGCTTCTCCTCGCTCATGCAACAGTGGCAGAGCTTCGAGCTGGCCAATGTGCCCGTCCTACAGCGGCTGTACGTGGTACCCCTGAACAGCCATGCCCCTGGCATGGCCTCCAAGGGCAGGAGGCTCCCCAGGGAAGAGGGCCCGCCTGCTGGGGCCCTGCCAGAGGCCTGCTACCTCTGCGGGGAGGACTGTACCCAGGATGCCCGGGCAGTGACCTCCAGGATCCTCAATGGCAGTGCCAGGGCCTCCATGCATTTCCCCTTCCTCAGCCTCCTGCCCTGTCCCCCCAACGCCCGGGGCCCCAACAAGCGCTGTGAAGTCCGAAGCTGCCCCAAGTGCTTCAGCGTCCTGGAGGACGTCTGGGCCCTGTACCGGGCCTGCCAGAACGAGGAGCTTATCACCTCCGTGCAGGGCTTCCTGGGCAGGTATCACCAGGCTTTCTCAGCCTCAGACCCTGCTCTCTCCGAGCCGCCGGCACCGGCCCGGGGCAGCCCGGCATCTGTCTGCTACATCTGTGGGGCTGAGCTGGGCCCTGGGAAGGAGTTCCAGCTCAACGTGAACCCCTCCAGCCGCCTGGGAGAGAAAGAGCCCTTCTTTCCATTCCTCACTGTTTACCCGCCTGCCCCACGTGCCAGGCCTGCTGACTCCACCGGCCTGGTGGCCACCTGCGTACTCTGTTACCATGACCTGCTGGGCCAGTGGCTGCAGCACGAGGCCCGCAGCGCCCACCACACCGTCAGCCCCTGGTCTCGGCAGTACCAAGTGGAGACATTCGTGTGCTTCTTTTGTCAGCAGGAGAAGAAGCGGTGTCTCGGGCTGAAAGCCGTGCGGGTGGCCCGGCTACCCTTGTTTCTCTACACCCTCCGAGCCAGCCACAGCCTGCTGGTGGACGATGGGCGGCAGCTGATCATCGGTGCCTGCGTGGAGTGTGGGACCCTCGTATGTGCTGGCCCAGGGCTCGCCCGCCAGGGTCCCGTGGGTTGGAGCTCCCCAGTGGCAGCAGCGATGAAGGTAAGTGGCGGTTTTCCCTTCAGCCTCTGTGATTCAAGCAGGGAAGGAAGACCTGTTATTTTTTGTTCCTCTGCTGGGGAGGAGGTTGTGCTGATTCTTTGCGATCTGTTCCAGTAGAAGGTGCCCTCCCAGGGTCACCGGACTGGCACGTGGGGAGTGCGTGGGCCTGGCTGAGCCGAGAGGCACGTGGAGTTGAGGGGGCCAGGAGTGGTCTTGTGGAAGAATAGGGCACTGCTGAAAACAGCAGGCTTGGGCCTGAACTTGAGTGTGTTTGCAGCGGAGTCCGTCAAACAGAGGAAGTTCGGGGCATGTCTGTCATCCGCCTGATAACATTGGTAATTAGTCCAGCCGTGCAGGTCACCGGGAGGTCCCTGCGCTTACCCGGTTGGAAAGGCCGCAGAGGCGGCGGTTCCCCTCCACTCTGGAGCGCTGGCCCTGCTTAGCTCCTGCAGCTTTCCACCCAAGTTCACACTTTTCCTTTGAGGCTCTTTAGTTGCTTCACAGCAGATGGAAACAGATTTTCAGACGTGGGGGTTTGGGACCCTGGGGACAGTGGCCTAAACAGACTTTCCCCCTGGTGGGAAGAGAGTCTTTCTTCTCTGCAAGTCAGCTGTGCAGGAGGAGGGCGGAGGGGGTGGCGGGGCTGGCGGGGCTGGCGTTCGCCCCGTTTATTAAGGCGCCTGCCTTCACGCTGCCTGCCCAGGAGGAGCCAGACTGGGGCTCAGTTAATTTTGGATCTGGCTTTGCAAAGGCCAGAGGGGGGCCTGCCCCCAGTGGGTCTGGGGAAATAGGTGTTTGTGAGTTGTGATCACCGTGATGGCCGTGGGGGGCCGTGAATCCTAACCTCTGCTAGAAACACGTAGATCGGTTTGTTTCAATCAGGTGCTTGTAGTGGGAGCCACTGGCGAGGGGCTGGCAGAGGGCCCTGTGGATGGGGAAGAGAGGCTCCAACTGTTCACGAATGATTGTTCAATCCGTTTGAGAGGCTTCTGGTCCTGCCTCCCACTTACATGTGCGCGTGTGTGCTTGCGCGCGCATGCAGGGCCTCTTGGGTCATGGTTCATTGACGGTGGTTGCATCTGTAAAGTGGACTCATCCTCCCAGTTCCCTCCAGTACTTGCCCTGGGCCTTCATGCTCTGCCTACGCTTCCCTCTCTGCCAGTGTCCCTTTCAGACCACAGAGACGTAACTGGGGGCTTTGGGCCTCTCACTCTAAACGGATGCACGGATCTCTCCCCCCGCAGATGCTGAACTTATCATTGGCCGCCTGTGGCCGTCCAGCCTGTGGGTTTGCTCCTGGGTATCTGAAGAAGCCCAGTTTCTGGAAAGGCCGGAGGTGGGAGGTGAGCCTGGCTTTGGAGCAGGACAGACCTGGCTTGCCCTGTCTCTTGGTCACTGAGCACCTGCGTGGACGTGTCTTACCCTCCCTGTGCTCTTCCCGTTGGCTGGGGAGTGAAGATAGGGATCGCCTGCCCCTGGAGGGCCAAGTATGCGAACAGATTGAGCATGTAGTCAAGTGCCCGGCACACGGTGGGACCCTCCCATCCACCCGATGTGTTGGGCAGGGTTTTCTGGGATACAGGTCAATCGTCTGCGGAGCTCTCCATCTGCAGGATGGTTGTGGATCTCAGGCTTGGTGATGGTGGCACACAGAGGCGTCAGAGCGCTTCCTCTGAGGTTTGCCAGAGTGCTTTTTTGCAGAACATCCACTCTGGGGTGAGTTTTCCTGTGTTGATTTGCTCACTCATCAGGAGTTGATGAGATGCCAAGTGTGGGCCTCACGGGTAGGAACTGGAGGAAACCGTCCAGCTAGGAAGGTGGCAGTGGAGGGTAGCCCCGTGGGGATGGAAACGCAAGCTGGTGTCTGCCCAGAAGGGGTCAGCACGAGTTTGGGAAGGCTGACTGGCTTTCTCACTTTTGTACCGTTTCTAAAGCAAGTTATTTCGTTTGCTCCTATGAGGCCTTATTATTCCCATTTTACGTTTGAGTAAATTGACTCAGAGTAGTCAGACAGCGTCGGTGACTATCACACAGCCAGTAGACGTGGCTGAGGTGGGTCTTCAACCCAGGTCTTCCCACCCCTGAGCCCCACTCCATCCATCCCCTGATGGAGGTGTAGCCTTGGAAGATGGGTAGGATGCGGTGGGGGACGGCTCAGGGGTGGGGTCCAGCAGGAGAGGCCCGAAGGCCGGTGGGGAGGTGGGAGAGCCAGTGGGGATGAAGGGGGACTGAGGCTGCAGTGAACTGGAGGCCTCGGAGTCAGGCACAGGAGGCAGTTTTGAAGTCTTGGAAGGCACAGGGGAGAGATAAAAAGTCCTTGAAAGAAGGCTTGGTACGCACGGGGAAGAGATCCACCCAGGGCTGGGCGGTGGCAGCGATCCAGGTGGGTGGTGAGGCCATGGGCCTGGGGCAGGGGAGGGCAGCAGTGCAGCTCCCAGGCTCCAACAGCCAGAGGGCGGGAGGAGCATCAGCTTCTGCCTGGAGCAGAGCCTGACTGATGATCAGTAGAAAGCCGGAAATGCAGCCTCCTGCCCTTCCTTCCTCCCTCCCATTCATTTGACAAATGTTTATGGAGCGCCTACTCTGAGCCAGGCACTGTTCCAGATGCTGGGGATCTGGTGGCAAGTGCAGCGCCTTCAGTGTCAGGGGGAGGGGCACGGCGGCAGCAGCAGAGAACACGACTTCCCACAGAGCCATAAACAGAGCAGGACAACCCCGGCGCCAGGGTGGGCACGAGGGGTGAGCTAGTGCTGGCCTCAGGCGGCTGGAGACAAAGCAGGGACTCCCTGCCGGGGCCAGCTCTGGAGTCCCGCCTGTCTCTGGTGTGTGGTTTGAGGATTCAGGGGGAGTGGCTTAGGGGCATTGGAAGGTAGCCACCGGGAAACCACTGAGCCGGAACGGCATGTTCTGGAACCTCATCTCTACCGCCTGCTATGATGCCTCAGTTGTTCCCTGGTACACGTTCATTCATTAGTGAATCAGCCTTAAACACTAGGAAAGAACACGGAGAAAGGGAGCAAGAGAGAAAGGGAGACTGGAAGGTGTCATCGACACCCTCTGTTTGGATGGTGTTTGTGGCTTTTCTCTCCAGCCAGACTTCTTGCTTCCTGGAGGGTGCGCTGTACCGTACAGAGTCCCCAGATCTCTGAGCCCACGTCTGACACAGGGCTGTGTTGGGGTTGGGCGGGGCAGGCTGCAGCCCACCCTCACGGGGGCCTGGCACCCCTTCCCTGAGGAGGAACACCAGCATGCGGGCATCTCCGTGAAGCCGCAGAAGAGACCCTGGGTCGGCCTTCACCCAAACCTGGCTGCATGACCTTGGGTTACACTTACCGTTCTCACTGCACCTGAGAGGTGGAGATGATCTTTCCTCTGGAAGGTCTGCAGGGGAGTGGCTGGTGCGAAGTAGGAACTCAGGACACGTTCATTCAGTTCTCTCTCCCTGAGGTGCTGGTACCTGGGGATTGTGTCTCTTGTTGGCACTCAGCTCCTATGCTGTTGCAGCCTCTGCTCCCCACCTTTCTGCTGGGGGAGGCTGGGTTGTTCCACTGTTCAGAGCTCGGGGGCACAGCAGGCCAGGCTGCCAGAGATGGCATCTGGGGATATGGTGACAATGATGATGGCTTTACAGAATGTGCTCTGTGTTCAGACCGTGCCACTTGCGTCCCTTGTATCACTCATATTGGATCCTCACAGTGCCCTGTGCAGGGAGGTGAGCATCTCCATTTCTTAGAGGAAAAGCAAATCCAGAGAGGGCAAGCGATTTGCCCAAGGTCGCGCAGCTAGTAACAGCAGGAACGGCATTGGACTCCAGAGTCGGTCTCTGGCGTCTGGGCTCTAACCTCTGCTGTCTCTTGCCTTTCTGTCCTCTCTGGGGCACCCGCTGTGACGGTAGCAGTGCCCTGGAGGGGAGATGGTCCTAATTTCCCTGCACATGCCTCCCCCGCCCCTGGAGCAGCTGAGAGGCAGGAGTTAGCTTCCACGGGCCAGAGGCCCGGGAAAGCCCCCACCGGCGGGCTCCGCTATCCTGTCCCCCTCCCCTCAGTTCTCTGCCCTGCTGATAAGTGCCACCCTTTGTCTCTGCTCCCCCCTGGCATCGTGCTGGTGTTAAGATGTCGGCCGGGACCTCCTGCTGCGGGTCGTCCCCGATAGCTCTGCTGCGTGATCGCTGGGCTTTTCTCTTGTGTGCCAGTTGGCGGGCAGAGTGTCCTGCCCTCTTCCAGTGATCCGTCTGGGGAACGTTCTGGGTAATGGAGCATGCAGCTGTTTACCTAACCGCACCCTGGCCCCTCACTGCGGGGACACCGGGCCTAGCCCCTGGAGCGTGGCCTCCGAGCCTGGAACAGGTGCTGCTGCTGAGGCCCCTTTCTTTTCTCCACGCTGACATCTGAGGCCTGCAGAGAGCGTCTGTCATCACTCGCCTGTCAGGGCCGGTCCGCACATCTGTTTCCCGTGTTTCCCAGCTCTCTGAGCCCACACGGCTCCCTGCTCTTCAGGGAGGGCCTGGCAGCCCTCCTCCCCGGGGCCAGGCTCATGAGACACCTAAGTGAGGCGAATGGAGGGGGGAACCTTCCGGAAGGTGCTAGAGGGGGCTGCCTGGCCAGGCCAACACTGTCACCCTCTCCCTAGCAGCAGATGGGAAGTGGCTGGGCTTTGGGTGTTTCTCATGCTCCGACCACCTCCTCTAAGGGGGGGCCCAGGGTTTTCTTGGCAGGTTGGGAGTCATCTGCTCAGAGGAGTAAGCTCTCCAGACATGCCTTGTCCTAAACCTGGAGACAATTGGGGACACCTGGGAAAGAGGAAGTGGAGACAGAAGTTCTCCAAAACTCAGCCTGCCCTGGGAGCAGGGAGGGGCAGGCGGTAGGGAGGCCATCTCTGGCAAAGTCCAGAGTCCTCCAAACTTTCTGGCTCCTTCTCTGCGTAGATCTCTTGGGATCTTACCCTTGGGAAGTTAACTCCACGCGACTGTCTTTGGAGGGTTTGTAGGCTGTGGGCAGGCTTGCCCCACCGGCACAGTCTCTGGGCTGGGGAAGCACCCACATCTGGAGTTTGGGTTCCTCTTCGGCCCTGGATCCATAGCCTGGTCGGGGCGGTGGAAAGGGGTGATACTTGGGCCCTCTAGGAAGAGTACCTGGGAACGTGTCTTCCGATGGCCACGTAGCCCCAGGTGGGACATTCATGGGGGCCATTGTGAAGGAGCTTCTATTCACCATGTGACCTTCGTGGAGTTTTCCCATCTGTCAAAATGGAAGGTCTGGTCTTCGGGGGTCACAGGCAGCTTGCATTCCTCATGTGAGGTCTGACCGGTGTCTGGCACTGTTGAGGATGCTGAGCCTGTGTCCGGACTTACTGGTAAATATCCAGTAATTGAGGGGTGCCCGGGTGGCTCAGATGGTTAAGCGCCTGCCTTCGGCTCAGGTCATGATCTCCAGGTCCTGGGATCGAGTCCCGTGTCCGGCTCCCAGCTCAGCAGGGAGTCTGCTTCTCCCTCTCGCTCTGCCTCTCCCCCTGCTTGTGCTCTCTGTCTCTCTCTCTCTCTCAAATGAATAGGTAGACTCTTAAAAAAATAAGTAAGTAAATAAAATATTCAGTAATTGACTGGCCGTCTCTTCTGTGGGGTTGGGAAGGAGAGGGCGCCTTCCTGGAATCTAGGTTTCCTTTATTTTCCTTTCTTCCAGCTGTATTGAGATACAGTTGACACAGAACATTGTGCGAGTTTAAGATACAGCATGTTGGTTTGATATATATATCTGTTAAAAGTGATCACCACAGTCTCACCACATCGTTACTTTTTCTGTGTTGTGGGGAGAACATTTAAGATCTACTCCCATAGCCGCATTCCGGAAGATATCCGAAGCTGCAACGACCAGCTGTGCGTTAGTCCCCAGACATGTGAATCTTGTCCCTGAAAATTTACGCCTTTGTCCAGTATCTCCCCCGTTCACGGGGTCTAGGTTTTAAATTCAGACTGTGTTGTGGGGGCCCCCCAAAAACATGGTATTCTGTCCCATGTTAGGGGCAGAAAAACTTCATGGATCACATTTTTGGGGGCCACACTAGACCAGGAGGACCAAGCCCCCAACCTAATGCCGCTTTATGCTGGCTTATTTTTTCAGTAATACGAGCTAATTAGATGTATAGGTTTTGAAAGAAATTCTGGCTGTCCTGCCTCTTGTCTCTGCTCATGCTTCTACCCTTGTCCAGGGCTGCCCTGGAGAAACACACCTGGAGAACCACACGTTCTACCCGTGAGATCAACAAACGTGNCCGCTTTATGCTGGCTTATTTTTTCAGTAATACGAGCTAATTAGATGTATAGGTTTTGAAAGAAATTCTGGCAGTCCTGCCTCTTGTCTCTGCTCATGCTTCTACCCTTGTCCAGGGCTGCCCTGGAGAACCACACGTTCTACCCGTGAGATCAACAAACGTTTGCGTGCTGACAGTGTGGAACCCGGCAGGCCCTGCCCTTGGGTGCTCATGTTGGGGGTCGGGCGGTTCTGGTCACGATTGTGCAGTGTGTTGAGTTCTGTGCTGGCGTCTGCTGGGACCTCACAGGAGGGTGGGAAACTGGTATGTTCAGGGAAGGCTTCCCGGAGGAGGTGACATCTAAGCTGAGTCCTGAAGGCTGGAAAGGACTCAGCCAGGTTCGCGTAGGAATCATGTGCTCCTGGAGGGGAGAGTATGTGCAAAGGCCTAAATGTGGGGAGTGGGATTTGCTGGAGAATCTTAAGTAGGTTTTTCAAGTGGGAGGAGGTGATGCTGTGGGAGTGGTTGGCAGTGACCGGATGTGGTTTGAATCAACGTGAATTTTATAATATCAGTGACTGGGCCCTACCTCAACCTATTAAATCAGAATCTCTGAGGAGTGGCTCTGGTGGCCCTGGTATTTTAAAGCTTCTAGAAGATTCCAGCACTGGGATAAGAACTGCTGATGGAAGGCATTGCAAGCATAACCCAGGAGTTTGGGACTTTCACCTTGAAAGCTGTGATGGTCACTAAAAGGATTCTATTCCTTCGTTCCGTCAATCTTTACTAAGTACTTAGTGTGTCCCATGCACCGTTCTGGGCATCAGGATCCAGCCATGAGTAAACCAGATGGGGCGCCGGGAGGGGCTGGAACAGTGGTCAAAGGAGTGGCCCAGGAGAGGTGGGCGGGCTGGGGGCTGTCCCCTGAGCAAGGAGGACGGTCTGGGCAAGGGCCTGAGGTGGGACCTCTGGACAGCGAGGAGGCTGGGGTGCCTGAGGGCAGGGAGGGGCCGGTCAGGCAGGCCTCTTGCACTGACCTTGAAAAGACATTGTTTTTGTTTGATGTGTTTTTCAATGGAGATATCATTCACACACCATAAAATTCACCCTTTTAAAGTGGCACATTTGCAGAGTTGTGCACCCACCGGCGCTGTCGTCTACTCCGAAGCATTTCCGTCGCCTTCGAAAGAAGCCTCACAGCCGGAGCAGTGACCCTGCATCCCCCGGCCCCTGCAACTGCGCATTTCCTTTCTGGCTCTTTGCATATACTGAGTCGATGCACGCGGCCTCTGTGTGCGGCTCCGTTCGCCCAGCGTGTTTCTGAGGGCTGCCCCCCAACAGCAGGTGTCCGTGTGCGGAGAGACCACGGTCCGCTTATCCCGGCTGCAGCTGACGGACATTCTGGTTGCTTCCACCTTTGGCTCAGGCGGATGAGGCCGCGTGAGGCTGCCGTGACCACCTGCAGACGGTTTCTCGTGTGGATACCTGTTTGCATTTCTTGCGGGTAGACACCCCGGAGCGGAATTGCGGGGTCACCTGGCAACTCTGTTCAACCCTTTGAGTTCTGCTTTCCCCCTGGGGTTTTAAGGACACGGTAGGACTTAGGTCGTTCTGTCAGCTCACTGACCAAAGCCACACGTGTCATCCTAGGTCTCCCGATGCCTAATTGGTGTTGGGAGATGGGAGTCAGTCTTCTCTCTGGGAGAAGGGGAGTTGTGTTAAGGATTGGGAAGGGGTTGCCCTTGCTCTCAGGGCTTTTGACTAGCTCCACCTCCAGCCCAGGAAACCAGGAGCACTGGATTCTGGCGCCAGCACTCACAGTGGCCTCGAGCAAGACTCTCCCCCCTCTGGGTTTCAGTTTTCCACCTGTAAAATGGGAGCAGACCGTGGACTAGCGGCCGAGCCCCTTGGTGCCTGCACAGCTGCCTAGCTGTAGCCATCTCCTCTTTCTGGCCCCGTTGGCGGGAGCGAGATTGAGGGGGTGCGTGGAGAAGGCCCCTGACGGCGAGGTCTCGCTAGACTCTGAGTCCAGTGGCTCTCAGGTGCCCTGCCCCAGCACTGACCACCCCAGCCATGGGCTGTCGCTCTCTGCTGCTGGCCGGTTTGGTGTGGAACCCTGTACGGAAACCCTGGTCGGTGATGCCAGAAGCCTCAAGTGAAAAGCACGAAGGTCACAGTCAGAATTGGGCTCAAGTGAGCCGGGGCAGGCATGTGGGGACCCTGGGCATCAGCAGGCGTGTCTGGGGGCTACTGTTTCCACCCAGCGGGCTGTTGGGTGAGAGTGAAGAGGCGAGAGGAAGCAGGGGGTCCACGGAAGACCCCCTCAAACCTCAGGGCCCACGGAGGCCACGTCTGCCTGCCCACCAGTCAGTATCCTCTGTTGGGCAGAGCCAGTGGCAGGGAAGGGCACAGAGGTTCTGTCCTTCCACCTGGTCCTGGTGAAGACACAGTGAGGCCTAGGGAGAGGATGATGAGGACACTGAGGGTCCTAGCAGCACGCTGATAGCGCTCACTCCGCCAGCTGTCGTCCTGTAGTGCCTCATGCAACCCTCCACCTGTCTTATGAGGTAGGTTTTCCAATTTTATTAATGAGGAAATTGAGGCACAGAGAGGGGAAGTCATTTGTCCGGAGTCACACAGCTGGCTGGGAAGTTTGGAGCTGGGATTGGAACCGGGCCGTCTGGCTCCAGCATCCAAACGCTTAACTGCTGCGCCACTCTCCCCAGGATGCCCCAGGGGAGCGTGGGATGCTGGGATGCTGCCACATGGGGGTAACGGTTGGTGGACCTGGTGTGTATGGTTCAGTGCTGGGAGACCTGAAGGCCCAGCAGATGGAAGGTCGCCACAGGTCAGGTTCAGCTCTGCCCTCTGGGTCCTGCTGACCCTCTTGGCTCCATTTCCCGCAGCTGCCCACTGATGGGCCATCAGCCCAGGACCCCAGTAGGTCTTGTCACTGGCTCTTCTGCCACCAGCTAATTGGGCGACCTTGGCTAAGATGCCAGCCTCCTCCCCAGGCTGCCCCTTCCTCCCCTGACCACGGAGGGTGGTGTGAACTGGCCTGTGGGGAGGTGGCATGAGCCCCATCTTTCAGATGAAGAGGCCAAGGCTCATAAATCTGGGAGCTGGGGATCAAATTACTAGCAGTAAGTGGTGGAGCTGGGCCACCGGTGAGAACAGGGTGGTCTGGCTCCAGGGCCTGTCCCCCGTCACCCTGCCCCGGGTTTAAGCGGCCCTTCCTGGAGATGGTGTGGGGGTGGCAGGGACCTGATCTTCATCCAGCCCTGCCCTGCTTCAGCCACACAGGAGGCTGCCTGGACCAGCTTCCAGCAAGGGGCTTGGAGGAGGGGGTCAGAGCATTGACACACCGCGGCGGCATTTTATAGGCCATCCCAGACCCGTAAACCTCATCTCCCGGCTTCTAGACGGGAGGGTTCGCAGATGGGGATTAACAGGCTTGTGTGGCTTCTGATGAGCCAGTGACACAGGCAGGTGGGAGGCAGGCGTGGGCATGGCAGGACCAGAGTGTGGGGGCACAGGGGGTCCCGGTCACCACAGCACAGGGTCCACTCTGAAACGAGGGAGGCCGGGAGGAGCCTTCAGGCATTGGAGACTGAGACGGCCTGAGAGCCTGGCTTGCCATTGGCTGCAGCACCAGCTCCTTTAATCTGATTCCTTTGAGCGGCTGGCTTTCTCCAGGCTTGCCGTCTTCCCTTCCAGAGGGCCTTTCTCACAGTGCTGTTTTTTCTTTTGTGTGATTATGCGACATCCCGGGGCCGCTGGACAAGGGAGGCCTAGAGTGTTCAGAGCGGCTTTATGCTCCTTTCCTGGGCTGCTTGCACCAAGTGCTGAGGGACTGCCAGCCATGCAGAACGCAGCTTGGCCCTGGGAGCCACCCGGGAGGGACAGGCTGAAGTGAGCTGGGCGTCCCTGGGCCACCAGCCTTGCAGAATGCCTCTCGGCCCTGGGAGCCACCCGGGAGGGACAGGGTGAAGTGGGCTGGGCGTCCCTGGGCCACTAGCCTTGCAGAATGCATCTCGACCCTGGGAGCCACCCGGGAGGGACAGGGTGAAGTGGGCTGGGCATCCCTGGGCCACCAGCCCTGCAGAAAGCTGCTCGGCCCCTGCTGCGGACCCATTGCCTCGGTCTTGTTGCAGAGGAGAAGAGATGCGTTTCTGACGCACATTTTCCGTCTCGTGCAGGAGCTGAAGGTTTGCCAGCGGACCTGCACGTCCCTGGTTAGGCATGAAAACTGGCCACTGGACTCTGTCCCTTCGACCCCACCATCCAGAGAAACCAGGCTCAGGGCTGGGGTGCCAGAGTGTCAGACTGTCCCCCAGTGGCCTCTTTCCCCACCTTCTTGTGCTCTGTGTGCGAATAGGAGGCTTTGTTGGTGGCCTGACTCTCCTTCTCTTCTTGAAGCTGCAGGAGCTTTTCTTGCCTTTTCAAAACTGGGCAGGGCGGTAGTGGGCCTGGTTTTGTGAGCTCTCATACTGCGTGATTGCTGATTGCTTCCCATTAACGGGCAGACCCTGGCCCTGGCTTGCCAGTTACCTGTCACTTGTCAGGTGACTAGACGAATTGGACCTTTCTCTGGGGGTTTTAAGGACCTGCTTCAGGGCAGGTCCAAGGAAGGCGAGTGGGGGAGATGGGTGTCGCTGGAGGCTGGCTGAATCAGGAGGCCAGCGGGTTGCTGGGGATGGCATGAGAGCCGGGGAGGGGGAGGGGGCCTTCTTCCTCTGACATTCCCCAGCCCCCTCCAGGTACATCCGCATCCCCCCGCCACCCCAGCGCACTCACCTCTCCCATGTGTTCCCAGACCTTCTCTCTTCCATCCTGTCCCCTCACTGCGCACACACTCTCACCCCGGCTCCCTGCCCGCCTCGCCCCCTCACGCATGTATGTGCTTGCGGCCGTGTGCTCGCTCGCTGCACCACACTCCCTGGGGAGGGGTGTTAGCAGCTACTACAGTTTGGGTTTGTCTCCTCTCCCTTTTAACTTTGTTAGTTTTTATTACTCCATGAATTGGGGGCTCCTGCATGTTTATGATTGTTTTGTCTTTCTGATGGATTGCTCCTTTCGTTGCAGTGATGTACGCCCCTCTCTCTCTGGCAGTGTCTCGAGTCTGTCTTATCTGGATTATCCCCCGTCTGAAAATCAAGGCCCCAGAGGCTCAAAGAAGGGAAGTGACTTGCCCAGAGCCACACAGATGTCCAGGTCAGGGGCAAGATTCACGCTGGCCCAAAGCTTTCTCCACTCCAGCAGCCGCTTTGGGGTGGTGGGTCTGAGAGGAGCCCCTTCCTGGTAACTTCTTGGGTGCCTGCATTTTGATGTCATCGTTGTCAGGCGGCCAGGGCTGTGTCCCCGCCCGCCCTCAGCAGAGGACCCCCCAGGAGCCCGGCATCTGGCCTACAGCCTGCGGGAGCTCAGCTGAGCATGCTTGGAACACACTCTGGAAACTTCTCACCAAACTCTGCTCTGGAGTTCCTAACCCTCCCCACCCCGTTTGGTGAGATTGTTCCGAGTGTGTTGGGCAGACCTTCTGAGTCCTCCCATGGAGAAAGCGTTTCTGTGGGTGACAGGAGAAATGTCGCCCCTCCCTGGCTTCCTTGGTCTGTGGGGGCCTTTTGGAACTTGTGCCAAATCCACTTCCTGGTGGCTTCACCCTGGCCAGGCCCACGGTCTGAAGCTCCTTGGGGGCTCTGCACTGGTGGCCTGCCAGCTCCCCAGTTCCGGGGGAGAGCTGCCTCTGCCTTCCCAGGGCATTCTGGGAAACTCTGGGGCCCTGCAGGGAGCCTGGGGGGACGTTGCCTAGGAGATGTGTGTATGGGGGATTGACTCAGAAGGGGGCTGTATATCGGGGGTATCAGCCAGGATGGTGGGTGAGTCTATCCAGCAGGGTTTCTCTGAGCCCCTACTATGTGCTGGATGCTGCAGGATGAGGGAAGCAGGGCACACGGGGTGGGGGGGAGGACCACGATCGTGCCTGCCGGAGGGTGTGAACGCCATTACTTACCCGCTCCTCCTAGAAGCCATCCGTCGTAAACACGTTACTGTTTTCCATACTACTGGGCCAGAAAGCACGCTGCCCGTGAAGCTGACACCCCACCCACTGTAAGACTCCTCCCGATTGCAGCAAGCTTCCAGTGTGAGACGGAGTCTGGTCCTTCGGATCCCTGGGATGTGGGGACACGTGTGTGTGATGATGATCAGAAGTGGCAGTGACAGCTGCCATGAGTTAATGCTGGCGAGACATTATCTTACCACCCCGTGAGTGAGGGAAGTTGGCACTCATCTCTCCTGCTGGGCCCCTTGATGACTTTGCAGGGACTCAACAAGGTGGGTCCCACTGAGCCGGGATCGGACCCTGGTTGGGTTTGAGGCAGCGACACAGCCACACTCAGGGCCGTGAGGGAGCCGTGCTCCTTGGGATGCATGTGTCTCGCCTCTGTCACCTCTGGGTCCAGGGCTGGGGAGCAGTCTCACTGCCAGGCTGGCTCTGTGACATGCAGGTGCCCGGGGGCATGACGGGATTCCTTGTGATTCTGGCTGCAGTGGCCCCGGGGCCCTGGCTGGTGGGAGGGGCGTGAGCAGGGCCAGGCTGTGACCCCACCTCCCCACTGCCCTGCTGGGGCTGCTGCCAGCTGGACCGAAGGTCCAGGGAGGGCCTGGGCACCCACCCACCGGGCTGAGAGCCCTGCAGACCTAGGAACCTTTCTGCTCTGGGGAGAGAGAGACAAGTGCATGACACACTTGCCTCCCAGATTTTTCCCCTTCTGAAGGGCTGTTCCGCTCTGTCCCTCCGCTGCTCCCAGCCATCCATCCGGAAGGGGTGCTGTGAGCACTGTGTCACCCCTCTGAGACTGATGGGGAAACTAAGGCTGCAGGTGGGGCGATGCTGGTCTGCTCTCGGTGGGCGGATGGTGTGGTTTGGCTAACGGTGATCTGAAGTCACATGTCGGCAGCCACCCCTGCTACCCGTGTGGTCCTCAGCATGTCACTTTCCCTCTCAAGCCTTGCCCCCTCACCCATACACCAGGACAATCCTAGGACCTCCCTCCTAGGGACGTAAACAGGCGGAGTCCCTCGTGGAGGGCCTGGCGAGCTGTCCAGACTCTGGAAGTGGTGACTAGTTACTGGGAGCAGAGGAAGGAGGAGAGGGAGGAATGTGAGGCCCCGCTGACAGCTGGGCCTCAAGGGCCCCTGGAATGAACATGCCCTGCACCCCTCACCCCTACCCGTGAGCCCCGACCAGGACCATGTATAGCCCGTAGCAGGAACTCCTGGTTTGTTTCCCATGAGCCTGGGCGCCAACTGCAGAGAATCCAGGCCCTTTCAAAATGACCACCACCACCACCCAGCTGTGGCCTCCTTTGTCCAAGATGAGGCAGTATGGGGGATGGGAAACCTGGAAGTTGAGCCTGGAGCACATGGGATCTGAGCTGCATCGTTCCTTCTCTGGGCTCCCGGTGTTCATCTGAGAGATGAAGGGGGCATTCGGGTGAATGGTGGATGGTCCTTCCCCAGACTCCGGGCCCCGAGAACACCCACGTTGGCCTTTGGTGGCAGTCAGCAGGTACATGCCACCTGACTGCTTGCGTGTCTGTCTGTGGGGCCTGTTCACGCATCGGTACGTGGGAATCAGTGTGGCATGTGCGTCACAGGGCTCGGCACAGAGTACAGGCTCCATAAATGTTGGCTCTTAACTACTCATGCGATTTGTCATTCAATTTCTTCCCCAGCCCTCCGCATTCCAGAGAGCTGAGCTGTGGACTTCAAACACACAGGGGTCTGGACCGTGGGAGTGAAACGAGGTGAACTGGGAGGGGCCCTGTGGGGGTCAGGCCCCAGGAAGGGGGACACTGTAAAGTCGAGTTAGAAGAATTTATAAAGACCCACTATTCTCAGTGTTGTGTCCCCATTCTCACATGCACAGTTCTTAACCCTCAAAGCTCCATGCAAACTCTGATGCATGGCTGGATTTTTCTGGGGAGAGGATCAGTAACTCTTATCAGACCCTCACTGGGTTGTGTGGCCCCCAGAATGAAATGCCAGTGTTACAGGTGCACTTACTGTACTCGCACTCGTGAACCCTAGGCGCGTGAGCCAGCTCCTTATTCCTTGAGACCGCCACACTTGTTCCCATCATGATGTCTTGACACCTGTTCTTTCTTCTACTTTTCTGCCTGTTTCCCGCTCCAGGAGGCCTTCTCTGCTAACTTCTGTCCGCTGAAGTTTCTCTTCTCTCCTGGCTGCCATAGGCACTTGTCTGTATGCACCTATTTCACGCTTGGTAATAAATTACACTTTACTATATGTGGTTTCATGTTGTCTTCTGATCACCTCACACGGGTGAGCCCTGTCTCTCCCACTAGACAGAGAAAATAGCTGAAATTGGAATCTGTATCCTTTGACCCTCCACTGATTTTTCTCTTGTGTATTGATTCCTGGTCAGCCCATGGGCGTGGTGTTCCCAAGGAGCGCTGTGGCTGGCAGAAGCACAGTTGGCAAGATCAAAGTCTCAGAGAAGATAGGAGCCGGGGTGCGGGGGAGAAACAATGAAGATGGCGTTAAGTATATGTTTTTAAAAACCACCATAAATAAAAGTTCTAGGCGACATCTCTGCCAACACAAACCAGCTTTGTCCACATTTAAAAACCAGCTCTGGTCAGTAAACTTTTCCTGAATTATGTTCTTTGGTGGATAAGAGACATGGCCACCGTCTTGATGTGCATGAGAATTCTCCCTGAGGTTTCTTTCTTCTTGAGTCTGTTCTGATAATTAACGTTTTTCAAGGAACTTATCCATTTCATCCTGGTAGTCAAGTTAATTGGCATCACTTCTTTAGAATATTCCCTGAGTGTTTTTCTAATGCCTGTAAGTTCTGTAGTGATGTCCCCCCTTTCTTAGGTGATATTGGTAGTCGGTGCCTTCTCTTTTTCTTCTTGATCAGTCTAGCTAGAGGTTTATCAATTTGGTCTCCTAAAAGGTTTATATTAAGAGACTGTGCCTTTTTAAAGTTATTTAGCAAGCCCATTTGGCCTTGAAATGTAATGTCTTTTGTGCTTGCAGCCTCTCTTGCTCTGTTTTTGCAAAACTAGATGAAATGTTCGTGAGGCCAGTAGGCTTTTTCCAGGTTATTGATAGCTTACGGGAACATTTTCCATGCCTGATCTCCTCTCTCTGTGTTGAGTCAGTGGAGGTAAGAGTGATTTCTGTCAATGGACCTGCCCTCATGACCTCTGTGGTAGTCAAGGTGGTGTGTCCTGGTACCTGAGGAGACTTTAGCCAGCCTTGCATAAGTAGCAAAGATTATCTAGACTCAAATGTTTGTTAATGCAGGAGAGGAAACTATGTTATCTTAGAACCGCAGATTGTGAAGAATTGACGTCTCTCTCTAATATATTAGTGGCTCTCTTATTTGGAATATATGCACCTAATAATATTATGTTTCATTTCTTATCATACAAAGTATTCACTGTTAAAAAGGTCTGTGTCCTCCCATACTACAAAGTATATTATTTCTGTCACACAGATAAAATTTGCTGTCAAGTATATTTTATCCGTAACCATGATTGAAACCTCTGTTTCTTTTGTCTTTGCATTTATGGCAAATCTCAGAGTGTCTCTTCAGAATCCTAGAACTCGGAGGAAGCATAGTGATTCTAGAGAGCAACAGCTCTCACTTTGTCAAAGACTCTGAGGCCCGGGGAGGGGAAGGGACTGAGCCGTGAACATGGGGCATATCAGAGGCTGAGGCAGGATGCTTGTGTCCTGGGACATCTCCACTTCATCAGCCAAGACTGTCCCCCTGGCGACAGGTATCTTGATGTGTTTGCATCCGTGATTTGAGGGGCCATGGGATCCCCAGTGCCAGGTACAAAGGGGACTCGTGGGGGTGAGACCAGATGGCGGACCTCCATCTCCAGGGCCACCTTGTGCCTCTTAGAGCTATGGGAGCTTTCTTCTTTAGAAGTTGCATTCTATTTATTTATTTATTTATTTTTAAGGGAGGGGGTGAGGGGAGGAGGGGGAGAAGGAGAGAGAAAGAATCTTAAGCAGACTCCATGCCCAGCATGGAGCCCGACACAGGGCTCGATCTCACCGCCCTGAGATCATGACCTGAGCTGAAATGCAGAGTTGGGCGCTTAACCGACTGAGCCATCCCGTCACCCCTTTTTAAAAATAATTTTTTTAACAGCAGTTTTATTGAGATACAATTTACATACTATAGCATTTACCCTTTTGAAGTGTGCAATTCAGCGGTTTTATTATACTCACAGAATTGGGCGACCATCGCCACTGTCTGCTTGTAGAACAGTCTTCATCACCCCTGAAAGACACCCTGTCCTCCCCTGCCCAAGTCCCTGGCATGCACTACTCCGTGTCTCTGGACGGGCCTGTTCGGGACACTTGATGTAGGGGGAACCGGACGACACCTGGCCTCTTGTGTCTGGCTTCTCTGGCTTAGCCAGGTGTCCTCACAGCTCATCCGTGGTGCAGCAGGTGTCGGCGCCCTGCTCCCTCTGATGGCTGAGTGACACTCCGGCATGTGGGCGTGCTGCATGTTTGGTCCATTCGTCTGCCAGGGGGCATTTAGACTCTTTCTGCCCTCTGGCTGTGGCGCTGGATCCTGCTGTGAACATGCACATCCGGGTTTTTGTGTGAATGTATTTTTATTTTCTCCTGGGCGTCTACCCGGGAGTGGCTTGGCTAAGGCCCGTCCTAACGCTGTTTGACCCTTCGGGGAACTGCCAGGTTGTTTCCAGAGCAGCCACAGAGGTTCTGCCCCCCACCAGCAACGCAGGGGGATTCTTGTGTGTGACTTGCTTTCAAAGGAGGACCAGGGCAGGTGGGCAGGTTTATCTGTCAGGAGACATTCAATAACTATTAAAGTTCTTAAGCCTTTGTATTAAAAGAGGATTTTATTACTGTCCCCCCCTTTTTTTTTCAATTTTAAAGGGACAGATCCCAGCTCCAACACTTACTGTGTGGTCTTGAGCAAGTAACGTTCCTTCTCTGTGCCTTAGTTTCTTCAGCTGTAAAATATCTGTGACTGTATTGGCCTCCAAGAGGGGGTTGGGTGGATTAGTGCACGTAAAGTGCTCAGCATAGTCTCCGGCGGTAAGTGCTGTTATGTTTACATGATGATGGTGTTATCGTCGGAGGGCTTGCGGGACCTGTGGAGGAGGAACAAAGCAGACGTTTGCCTCCAGCCCAGCCTCAGAGGTGGCTCCTGTCCCCACTGTCACGGTTTCCTCCTGGGCATGGTCCATGCCTCTTTTCTACCGAGTAGAGATGAACCTCTCGTGTGCCGCTGTTCTCTTGCTCCTATGCAGTGTTCTAGCATAAACATTGCCCAAAGTTGTATAAGTGCCATTTTAATATGTGGGTGTTAGACCCCAGGTAGCAGGGCCGTGCCTTACTGACCCCCGCCGCCCAGCCCCGAGTGAGCCTTCAGGCAGAACAGAGTCATGGATGAGTGTGGAGCCGTGAAATGTGGAGAAGGCAATGCTGCAGAAGCGATTTAGCTGGAGAAGGTTTATTTCCTTGAGCTCGTGACGGACCCTTGGCGGTGGGTGTGCGAGGGTGACCTGGAAGGACTGGGCCCCTGAAGTCTCTGGAGCGTGGGTGTGGGTGTGGGTGGGAACACGCCCTCGGAGGTGCCCGGGAAGAGGCGGGAGGTGGCACCCAGGGATCAGGGGCAGCTGACCAGACAATCTGGAGCCTTTGCCTGGAGTCTAACATGTTCTGTGCTGCAAACTCAGACAGTAGAGCCAGAAAGGAAGTGATAAAAGTCCCCCTTGATTCCATAACCCAGAGCTTCCAGCCGTTTTCTCTGTGCATGTGCCCGTGCGTGCACGTGCGTGCACACACACTACTGTTGGTGGGACCACACTGTGTGCTGTTTTCACACATTGTTTCCACATGGGGTATCGTGCATATCTCCTAGCGGGGCTAAGACTGTGGACTGTGGAGCAAGACGCTTGGGTTCAGATCTGGGCTGTGCCCCTTACTAGCTGTGTGTTCTTGGGCTAGTGACATCGCCTCTCTGTGCTGTAATTTCTGGATCTGTAAAGTGGGATGATAGCCATGTTCATGTGGAAGATTGGGCAGAGCAGAATGTGTTCGGGCAGAGCGCCAGCT
>NC_048229.1:78002430-78239857 GCF_002007445.2 Ailuropoda melanoleuca
TTGGGCAGGCGAGCTGGAAGGAGGAGGGGGACAGGCAGAGACCGCAGGGAGCCGGCTGCCGTGGCCCTGGCCTGGACAGGGGTGGTGGCCGAGCAGGGAGGAGAGCTGGATGCAGCCTCACAGCTTTGTGGTTTCCTGAGGCCCAGAGAGGTTGTGTCACTTGCCTTGAGTCACACAGCGGACGGTCTGCAGATCCGGGACTTGGATACAGCTTTGTGATTTCAGTCTTGGAGCATTGCCACATGGCGCGTAGCTGTCTTCATCTGCATTACATTTTCGCCAGCATTCAGGGTATGTACTGCTAATCTGCACTCTAGAAAACAAGACTTGTGTGTGCGTGTGTGTATGAGTGAGTGTGTGCGTTGAGGGGACATCAGGATTTCACTGCAGCACAACCCCATGAATGTGTGCCTGACAGAGAACATTCAGGATGCCCCAGGCCCCTGCACCCCGAACACCATGGAAGGACACAGACAGTGAGATGTTCTGCCCTGTTTTAAGAGTTAGCAGCTGCTTTCCGGCCACTTCTGGTCTGTAGGCCCTTATTGGATGCTTTTGGGGTCAGAAATGCTTCTTAATTTTTTAGCCCCGTAGACCCTTTCTTCTNGCTTTTGGGGTCAGAAATGCTTCTTAATTTTTTAGCCCCGTAGACCCTTTCTTCTGTGCGGAGGCTGTATTTTGTATAATGCCCTGCAGGGCCTGGGCAGCACCCTGTCGTCAGCCACCATGGTGCGTCTGTGCGAAACGTGAATGTCCACACCCGGTGGGGACGGAGCTGACCTCCTGGCCAGGTAGGCTTTGCTGCCAAAGGACTGAAGACGACTTTTGGTCTCCAGAACTTTTGGATTTGGGTGCTCGGGGGAAGGGTTTGGGGATCACTGTTGAGCAGATGTGCGTGCATTGCGGAGCCCTGGGTACGGGAGAATCTCGGTATCAGTGACTGGGAGAGAACGTCCCACTCTTGGATTTTTCTGTGATTGAGAAGCATGGGGAGGGAGCAGCATCCGATTGTAAACATGGGCCGTGGGGGGGGGTGTCAGGTAGCAGAGAGTGAGGAAATCGATGGACTTATTATTCATATACCCCTGCGTTGTGTGACTGCAATGCGTATGTGTTCCTTCTTAAATTTTAGGGAGAAAAGGAGAAAATGGCCCCCAGTGTGCCCGGGAGCCCCCCCGCCCCCCATGCGGGGGGGCATTGGAGATTCTCTTGATTCGCTCCACCCTGTTCCCTGGTTGCTGGCAGCCAGGCCCGCCTGGACCTTGAGCAGCTACACCAGTTCATCCAGCAGCGTGTCACCGTCCTGCACAAACACTCCCCAGTGGCACTGGGAGGGAGTCCTGGAAGCCGCGTGTTTAGACGGGGTGGGACCTGCTGGAATCTGCATTCCTTCATTCAGAAGCTAAATGGATCTTTTATTAAGATCAGCAAAATCCATTTTTAACTGAATTTGAAGGTCACCCTGTGCTGAGGTTTCTTCTGAGAGTGCTGAGGGTGACTGTGTGTCCACAGTGCTTGAGGACCCGCCACCAGCCTTGGAGTGGGCCACACCGTGTCGGGGTCCCAAGACCCCAGTATGGGACCCACCGGCCATCTGGTGCCCCTGGGCCAGCAGCTTACTTCCTGCGGGGTCAGGTGAAGGACTGGACATGATTCGTCTGTTGATCAACCGTCCGCCGGGCACTTACTATGTGCCAAACTCAGGGGAGGACCAGACCGGTCCCGAGGAGTGCGAAGCCTGGTGGGGAAAGCTGGACAGATGGACAGATGATTCCAGGACAGGGGAATGAGGGCTGGGCTGGGGTCAGCATTCAGGGGAAAGATTGTGGGAACACAGTGAGCCCCCCCCCGTTAAGTTGGGGAGGGGCAGGCCAGGCTTTGTAGCTTTCAAATCCCGCATCTGTATCCTAGTTTAGGGCCCAAAACCCAAGAGAAATCAGCATGTCAAACTGTGGTTCTAGAAGATGAGAGCAGCGGGAGCTGTATTTCTGTCCTGCTGCCAGTGGTCACGAGAGCGCCAGCCCCTCGGCAGGGCTAAAGTAAATACCTCTGTACGCCAGGTCATTTGGCAGTTTTCTCTCAGGATCAAGGCCATGTGTCACGCAGGTCAGGTACCTGGTCCTGGCGTCCCCATTCTGTGTCACCTTGGAGCGAGCCCCTTAATCGAGTGCCTTGGTCTCCTGGTTGGACAGAGAGAAAATTCTAAGGGCCCGATCCCATTCTGGCTGAGAGGCCAAGGCCCCCGGGGACAGGGTTGTGTGCCTGGAGCTGCTGTGTAAGCCAAGTTGGTCTGAGTGGAGCAGAAGGCAAGTGTGATTGTCTTAAAGTGTGTTTCTACTGTGCCTTTGATGTGTGGTGAGTGTATAGGGCACTTTCTAGAGGCAATCAAAACCAACGGAATGTGTTTTCTCTAAGAAGGCATCAGTTCTTACTTCCTGCCAAGAGTACCTTAGTGATTGGGGGCCCGTCACATGCTGGGATGCTCACTTGCGGCCTCTGGGGTCCTCGCTCCCAGGGCGTGGGTCTGCCTGTAGAGAGGTCCCACCTCCCGGAAGGGCAGCCCTCATGGCCTGGGCCTGTAGCCTCCAGCCCCCTTCGTCCCTCCTCTCTGCTATAAGCCTCAGACCCACAGAACATCCAGGAAAGGAGCCTGCATGTCCCTTGATAGAAAAGGGACGTGGGCTGTGCCTCTTTAGGCCGCATGAATGGATGGGTATGCGGCTGTCCAAGTGCATGCAGTGTGCTCGCTCAGCAAGCATTCCCCAAGTGCCAGCTGGGGGCAGGCATTGTCCCAGGATGGGGTGGGGGTGCCCGTGGCCGTGGACGGCACAGACAGGAGTCTCTGCCGGCTAGGAGCTGACCTTGCAGCCAAGGAGACAGGCAAAAAAGAAGCGAATGAGCAGAGCATAGGGCAGGCGCGTCTGCTGGAGGCCCGGGGAAGAGTTGGTGGCCCGGGGAAGAGTTGGTGGCCCACGGTGGGGTCAGCAAGGAGGTGACCCTGAGTCCTGCTGGCCAGAGGCTTGGCCTGGGGAGGAGTGCCAGCTCATCCTCTTGTAGGAGGCCCCGGCAGCTTTAGAGCCCCTGTCTTCCCTGCAGACAACCCTGGACGCCGCTGTTTGATTCAGAGAACCTCCCCTCCCGCACTCCACCTCCCAGCACCCCCATGCCCCAGCTCCCTGGTCTCTGGGCGTGGGGCTCCTTCTGTCCCCGGGTACAGCTTGCGGGCAGCAGAGCACCGGTGCTGAGAGTACCTAACAGAGGGTCCTGCTGTGTGTTCTCTCAAAGGCCTCCTGTCCTAACCGCAAAAAGAGGCAAGTTTGTTCACCAAGACCCCCCTCCTTCGTTTCTCTGTAAATATACAGGTTTTTTTTCTTGTCTGTCAAAAAGCATTTCAGGTGGGAACTCACAGTTTGCGCCTCTTAACTTTTTCTCTCTGAGATCTAAGTTTGGGAGCTCGGGATCCAAAAAAGATGAAACAGGGCATTCTGTCCAGAGGACATACTTCGCCCACGTAGCCACGGGCAGCGGGGAGGGGTTTTGAGGAGCGCGATGTGACCAGAGGCGAAGCTGAGTCCCATGTCGAGGCCCAGGTGGCATCCGGAGGGCGGTAGCCAGGAGAGCAGGGAGGAGGCTACTGCCTAAGTCCGAGCACAGATGTGGGGGCAGTATGGACGGCTGCGTGGGATGGGACAAGCTGGGCTCGGAGACAGGCTTCTAGGCTGGGAGTCGTGACCACCTGCTCTGACTCTGCCCTGCTCTGTTTTCTCCTGAATAAAAATAGCTAGAACTGTCACCCTTCCCTCTGCTGTTTGAGGACAATCCCAACTTCTCCCCTGCCTGCTCCCTGACACCTTGTCACTCTCTTCCTCCCCTTTCCTTCCACCTTTAGATATACTTGGGTCTCATTTTTGTCACGAGCAGGTGCTTGTCCTTGTGGGCCAATTTTATCTTTCCCCGTGAGGCTCCAGGGCCCCTCGGGGCAGGGACTTCTTGAAAGAACCCTTGGGTGTCTTCCATAGCTCCGGCATCAGGCAGCTAGGCCAGTGCCACAGTGATTTACTGTCATCCCGTTATAATGGGGATAATTAATATTTGTCGAGCATTTTCCCGGGACGGTCTCATTGTTCTAGTGGTTGCCCGTCCTCCCCGTGTCAGGAGCAGGGAAACGAGGAAACTGCTCAGGGAGGTCATTGGACTGGCCCGCATCACACAGCTGTCCGTGGTGGAGGCCAGACCTGAACTCAGGGCCCTGGTCTCTAGGCCCCAAGCTCTGTCCCCTGGGTTGGTGTTTCCCAGCTGTGGGCTGGCACTGTCACACAGGGTGACTTCCTTTAAGGAACCCACAGATGCGGCCCTAACTGACAGTGAATCACACGGAGAGAAAATGGGTTTTGTTTTGTTTTGTTTTGTTTTGTTTTGTTTTTACTCTGCCTTTAGCCTTACTGCAGGGAGACGGCTCAGGGCTGGTGTCTCGTTCAACCTCAGTTTTTGNGTTTTTTTTTTGTTTTTTTTGTTTTTTTTTTACTCTGCCTTTAGCCTTACTGCAGGGAGACGGCTCAGGGCTGGTGTCTCGTTCAACCTCAGTTTTTGGGTTTTTTTTTAAATTGTGGTCAAATGGATATAACATAAAATTTGCCACAAACCCACGATATTGGAGGTTTTTCAGTTTTCAGACCCTTTAGATTTCAGAATTGAGGGTGAAGATGGTAGAACTTTAGTATCAAATCCCTCGATAGATTTAGTTGTCATCTGTGGACGGTGAACGATACTGGCTTTTAAAAAAGTCTTTACAAGGTTTTTAAAGAGTGAGTTGATGAGGGGACACCTGGCTGGCTCAGTCGGTAAGCGTGCAACTCTTGATCTCAGGGTTGTGAGTTCAAGCCCCACACTGGGCGTAGTGATTACTTAAAAATAATAAAATCTTCTTAAAAAACGAGTTGATGAGAAGGAACATTTCAGGGAAATGGTGGTCCCAGTGGGTGTTAGGGGTCCAGACTACACTCAGGGCCGGCGGTATGGGGAGCTGCCCTCCAGGCCTCCCTCCCAGGCCCCGGTGACATCAGCTCCCTGGTACACGATGTGGGAGAGCTGGATTCTAGAACTGACCAGGCTGCCCGGGTAGGTGTCTAGCCCCGGACAGGGAGGGGTCAGACAGCTGCCTCTGGTCCCAGAACCGTCCACCCCAGTCCCCCCTGCCTTCTGGAATCAGCACCTTCTGAGAAAGGGGCCCGAGTGCTGGGGTTGCTGGGATCATGGGACCTCCCACCGAGGGCTGGGGAGCACTCCACGACACTGCGGCCCAAGTGGCTACGAGGGGCCTGCTTGAGGCCTCAGCCTGACTCCTGGGGCCAGGGAGCCACTGCTCGGCTGTGGGGAGCTGGGGGGCCCCCAGAGTGGAGTGTTGCACAGGTGAGCCAGAGGTGCTGATGCGGGGAAGGCCGACACTTCCCGAATGGTTCCACACCAGGCTGTGGGTCCTAGTAGGGGCAGCGTCCCCACCCCGTCAGATTTATAAATATGTGGGGTGTTTTTAGTTGCCACGTCTCATGATATGTGGGGCCACCAGCATCTTCAGTGCCGTGCCGTCCTCAGGAGAATCCACAAGAAGGAATCGCCACCCCTCCACACACCCCGAGAGTCAAGAGTGCCCTCTCTGGAGAAGCTGTTTGTCCCTTGGAAGGTGACCGTGGTCCTGGAGGCAATTCCTGGACACACTGGGAATCTCCGTGGGGAGCCTGACAGAAATCACACCATTTCCCTTGTCTGTTTTCACCTNCTCCACACACCCCGAGAGTCAAGAGTGCCCTCTCTGGAGAAGCTGTGTGTCCCTTGGAAGGTGACCGTGGTCCTGGAGGCAACTCCTGGACACACTGGGAATCTCCGTGGGGAGCCTGACAGAAATCACACCATTTCCCTTGTCTGTTTTCACCTGGGTACCCTCCTTGAAGCCCACATGGGGTCCACCCAGGCCCTGAGTGGAGCCAGGCCTGGCCTGGGGGGAGCCGGAGGCCAGGGGTCAGGCCTCGTCCCGCCGCCACCCTGGCGACAAGCTGCAGGCTCCTGGCTGTGCCCCAGCTCCTGGGGAGGCAGGCCAGCCAGCCCTGGCCTCACTCTCCGCCAGCTCCTCCTCCTCCTCTCTCGGCCAGGACATCTGTGTGCTCCTGGGGAATGTGTCTCCCAGCCCCAGTCCACCCCAGAGAGGATTTCTCCCCAGATGCTCATACCTTTGGTCCCCATCCTTTCCTCTGGGAGCAGGTCCTCAGGGACACCTGAGCTCTGAGTTCACATCTGGCTTTGGGGCCTCTCCCTGAGCCCCACCTCTTCCCCAGGACCCCACACCCCTTGCCATCTCCCCCCAGCTGTCCCTCTTAGCGCCCCATTCAAGATGGCCACCCAGACAGAGGCTCTCGCAGGCCAGGCCTTGACCTGTGGGCCTTCTGGGCCTACAGTGGTGCAAGGGGGAACATCAGGCCCTTGGGGGGGGGGTATTCCTGACAGCAGTAGGGACACGCTTGTGTGCAGGGCCCAGGGGAGTTTGGTGAAGGGCCTGTGTGCCCGGGGCAGGTGCAGGAAAATGCAGGCCTAGGTGAGGGCAGCAAGCCGGGAGCACGGGAGCCTGGAACAGGAGGACGGAGCTGCCCAAGAGCTAGGAAGTCCAGGGCTGTGGGGCTGACATGGGGCCGAGGGCCCAGCTGACCCACGTGGCCAAGTGATGATGTGCTAAATGCCCATGGGAAGGCCAGGGTCACTGATGCACGAAACGCAAATCTGCCTTGCAGGACACAGAGAGAGTGGGAAGAGATGAGGGTGGACCTGAGGGCCATTTCACCAGAAGGAAACCGAGGCCAGGGAGTGGGGTTTCTCTTTTATAAGTTGTGTTGAGATAGGATTCCGGTACCGTGCAATTCACTCACCCGACACACAGTTCGGCGGCTGTTAGCGTCTCACGGCCTCACGCAGCCTGTGCTGCGGTCAGTTTCAGGACCCTTCCACCTCCCCCGAGGGAAACCCCGTTAGCCATCACTCTGCACCCCTGTCCCGCCCCCGAGGGAAACCCCGTTAGCCGTCACTCTGCACCCCCGCCCCCCGAGGGAAACCCCGTTAGCCGTCACTCCGCACCCCCCGCCCCCAGCCCTAAAGGGACCACATGTCTACTCTGAGTCTCTCCGTTCTGGACATTTGATGTGAATAAAACCCTGTCACCTGTCGTGTGTGCCTGGCATCTTTCACATTGCCAAGGGTGTCCATGTTGGGGCGTGTCAGGTCTTTGTGCCTTTTTGTGGCTGAGTGGCATTCCGTCATGTGGGTCTGTCACCATCTATTTACACGTTCATCCTGACAGGCGTCTGGGTGGCCTCACAGTTCGTGTGTGGACCTGCGTTTTCCTGCTGTCGGGGCGGTATCTGGGAGTGGATTTGCCTGGTCGTGCGAGGCCTGCCACGCCGTGTTTCCACGGTGGTGCCCCATCTTGCGTTCCCACCCACAGTGTACAAAGGTTCTAGTCGCTCTGTGTCCTCACCAGCGCTGGTGACTGCTTGTGTTTTTGCTTCTTGCCATCCCAGTGGCCGTGACGTGGTCTTTCTTGTGTAAGTGGTGAGATTCGAACTGTGGCCTTTCTGCCCCTCCGCCCCCCGGGCCATGCCCTTCCACACAGGAGCTCACCCTGGATGGCGCTGTCCTCCCTGGGACTCCAGCACCCTTGGCAGCAGGCCCAGCTCCTGGAGGGCAGGGTCATGCAGCCCCTAACCCCTGCGACAGCAGGCTGGGCCCCTGGTGCCCCACTCCCAGCCAGCCAGGGCTGCTCTGTGCTCACAGCTCCTTCCGGGTCTTCCGGCTAGGACCTAGGTGGGTGGTAGAGCACGGGCCCAGAGTTCTGGAGTCCAGACTGTCAAAGCCTTCAGCTGGGGCATTCTGGAGAAAAGCCCTTGAACCCCCCAGAATGTTCTGGACAGATGGCTTGCCCAAATCATGAGTCATAAAGGTTCTCATCTGTTGGACATGTGCACATGACTTAGCTCGCTTGATCTTCCCCACGGCCCTTGAAGAGGTGAATGCTATGAATGCCCAGAGAGGTCAGACCACTAGCCCAAAGCTGCACAGCAAGGCCAGGACAAACCCATGTTTGGCCAATCAGTCCATGCTCAAGCTTCACAGCCTTGCTTTCTTCTCACTTCCTTTGGTTTCCTCCAGCCCGT
Organism: Ailuropoda melanoleuca; assembly: GCF_002007445.2. Lineage (NCBI taxonomy): Eukaryota > Metazoa > Chordata > Mammalia > Carnivora > Ursidae > Ailuropoda > Ailuropoda melanoleuca. The sequence continues at coordinate 78,010,626 of NC_048229.1, forward strand.
TGGTCCCCACAGTCCTGACATTGTGCGGTGGGGGTGAGCAGCACTCATGAAGGCCCCCGCCCACTGCCCCTCCTGCTTGGGCAGCCCATCATGTCCCCTTGTCAGTTGTGGGGGGCGTCCCTGTGAGTCAGGAGCCCTGGGGAGCTCTGAGGAGCAGGGGAGAGGGACCTGCCTACAGAGGCCTCACAGCCTGGGAGAGGATTTGAACTGAGCTCCAGGTGACCTTTCTGGGTCATTCCTTCATCCACTGATCCATCTATCTCACAAGGATCTGTTGAGTGAAATTATGTCTGGCAACTAAGACACGGGGTCTTCGGAGAACCAGCCCCAGCCCCTCCCTCATGGAGCTTCTAGTCTGGTGGCAGAGAGACAGTGCGAGTCACCGAGTCCCACGCACAAGTGCAGGCTTGTCACTGGGGTATGGGCTCAGAAGGAGAAGGTCATAGTACGAGGAAAGTAGGTAACCGGGCACCTTTATCTTTGTGGAGGCATCTGGGAGGCTTCCTGGAGGAAGTGACTGCTGACCCAAGGTCTGAACAATACAGGGGAGTGGGCCAGGTGTAAGAGGGGAGGGAGGAGCTCCGTGTGCAGAGGCCCAGAGGCAGGAGAGAGGCTTGTGGTGGGGAGGCTGTGTCTGGAGGGAGACTGAGGCAGGCAGGACTGGAAGCATCACCATGTGAAGGGCTGGGAGTCCCATTGAAGTATTTCAGCTGGGAGTGACATGGCTAGATTGGCCAAATGAGGAGCTGCATGGTTCTGGAACCAAAATGAAGGCGGCGGGTTTTCAGCCTGATTTGCACCAGCAGCAGGGGCTGTCCCCGGGCAGAGAGACAGTGGCTGTTCCCTGGGGGTAAAGCATCTCCCTCCCTTGGCCAAAGCCAGGGGCCTTAGAGAAAAGGCCTCCCCCTCCCCCACCCCTCTGCCTGCCCTTCTGCCTGCAGCCGCACCTCGATCTCAGCTGGGCCTCCCTGTCCTTACCTCACTCATTCATTCACAATCTCCGATTGCCTCCTTCAGAGAGGGGGAAGTTTCCAGGCCTCGAGGATGGAGGTGCTGGCCCTGGGCCAGCCCAGCTTGCCTGCCCACCGCCCCCTCCTCAAACGCCCCCACCCTGGCCTGCCCTTTCTTTATGGCAGGCAAAGTGCTAATTCCCAGTGCAGAGAGGTGGGCCAGGGGCTGAGGCCAAGAGAGGAGAGACTGTTTACAGCCTCCGGCGGCTCTTGGCTCCAGCGGTCCGGCGGGCTGGCCTCGCGGTGACATGTTTATTCTCCAGGCCCTGCTGCTGGCCCTGGCTCCTGGCAGGGCCCGGCGCAGGGTTCTTGGTGATGGGGACGGGCTGGCGGCTGGGGGCTATTTGCGTCCCTAGGCTGTTCTCTTCCTCCTGTTTTCTTCACGTTCAGGCAAAATGTGGGGCTGAGGCCAGGGGGCCGCTCCCCTTTCTGAAGGCACCGTCCCCACCACAGCCCCTCCCAGCCCCTTCAGCCAGAAGCCACACCCGGGCCACTCCCAGGAGACCCTCTGCTGGCAAGGCTCCGGAGTCCCACCGGACAGGTCTTTAGGGCCCAGCGGTCATGTCAGCACTTCAGGGCATTCTCTGCCTGCTGGCCAGGCCAGCCTCAGTCCCTCGTGCCCTCAGCAGATCCCTGCCGAGCACTGAGCATGGGCCAGGCCCCAGGTGATGGCAGTGAGCAAGACAAATGAGGCCCTGTCCTCTGGGGCGGGCAGCCCAGCGGGGTGGGGCCGGTGTCCCCTGGCAGCGGGACCTGAGGACCATTCACAGGCTCCCTCTCCCCGCCGAGCTGTAAAGCTCCTTCCCATTCATGGTGCCTGGCTGGTAGGAACCAAGGAGCCAGCCTTGCAGCCAGACTGTGCTGGGTGGCATCCTAGCCCTGCCCCTGACCAGGAGGGGGACCTCAGATGCGTCCCTGCCCCTCTCCCGGCCTCTGCCTTTCTCATCTGTAAAATGGGAGGCATGTGCCACGTCACAGCTGACCTCACAGGGCTGAGCACATACCCATGCAGGATGGCCACGGGCCACGCTGTGCTGGGCACGCAGCGATGAACCAAGACAGGTTTGCCCGGGCAGCGTGCGACGCAGGGGCAGCTCTCCGGAGGGGCCGGGTGGGGAAGGACAGGCGTGAGTCTGCGGAGTGTAGCAGAGACAGGGCTGGTACCCCGTGTCCTCATCCCAGGGCTTCGCTGAAGCAACACCCTGTCCAGGCTGGAGTGTCCCCATGGGCAGGGGTCTAACTAGGGTTGCTGGGGACACAGGACATTCAGGAGGTTTCCAGTTCCCCACGTCCACGGGGACCCACCCCAGAGTCCATGTGCAGTATAGAGTATCAGCTGGGGAGTTGGGACCCCTGGGTTCTCCTCCTAGACTGGCCAGATACTTCGGGTGAATCATACTGCATTGCCTCCGTTTCTCTGGGGTTCATCCCCACGGCATGTCAGTGTTCCCCCCAGATCTGGGTTCTTGAGTTCTAGTGGCGAGGGGCCATGCCCCGTGGCTGGGGCGTCATTCCGCAGCATCTCAGCAGAGGCTGCCATGCACACCACGGGGTGGGGGCAGCAGCACCGTCATCCGGCCATTTGCACCGTGAAGACCCAAGCAGGTGTCTGCTCCCTGGCCGGGCACCTGCTCTGAGCACAAAGGTCCTTAAAGGCAGCCCTTCACTCGCATGCTGACTTCTTGCTGTCTTCTCTCCTCACTCCTTTGAGTCCTTGCCCCACACACAACCTGTCCCCTTTCAAACGATTCCACGGGAAACTTTGGGGCCTCCAGACCAGGAGTCCGCAAGCTGCTTCTTAAAAGAACAGATGGTAAACATTTTCAGCTCTGTGGGCCAGTCTCCGGGTTTCTGCCCCACATTCATTCATTCATCCTTTCTTTCCTTACTTACCTATTTAAGAAATACTCCTTTAAAAATGTGCAAACTGTTTTTGGCTTAGCTGGCGGGTGGGTTGCAGTTTGCTGTAGCCTTCTGTAGACGAGCAGGGTGGGGTGTGGGCTTGCTGCGTGTTTGTGTTTTCTGAGCACGGACTGTGGCCCAGGCCTGCTGAGCACACAGATTGGCCCCGTTACCTCTGATGACAACCCTGCGTGATTGGCGCTATGATCCCATTTTACAGATAAGGGAACTTCAACCGGAGGGGACGAGGACACCTGCCCACAGTGTTGGAGCTGGTCAGGGCAGCATCCGGGATTTGAGCCTGGACCACCAGTGTCCTCGTTTTGAACTGCAGTGACTTGCCGCCTGGCTGCTGGTGCCTGGCTTCTTTGCCTTCTGCCCCCACCCCATTACCCCAAATGTGAAGGAAGCCCAGATTCTAGATGCTATTCCTGGGTTTTCTCGCATCTCTCTTGGCCTCCAGTGACATGCATTCCCCTTGGCGTCTGCCCCCTCCCATCCTCTCCCCCAGCACCTTCACCTGCCCCAAATTAGGAAGATGGCCTCTGGAGCAACTCAGAGCCCCAGAAACAACTTCAGCAGCACCTGCTTCTCTAGGGCCAGCCCACGGGTCACGCAAGGCAAAGCAGTGTCCCTTCATCTGCTTGGCCCACATTCAGCAACCCTATATCTGAGCCACATGGGCGCAGCCAGAGCACGTGACCTGAGGCGGGGACGAGGAGCCCCAGGCAGGCGGCCCAGACGTTCCCTGCAGGGCCTGCCCTGGCGCTAGAGGCAGCTGAGGCTGGGAAGGCCCCTGGGAGACCCTGTCCCTCGCCATGGGTCAGGCACCAGGCACAAGAAGTGACCCGTTGATGTCCTGAACCAGTCAGCAACCAGAGGCTAGTTCTGAACTTTCTAGCTTCTAGGGTTACTATTTAAAAAAAAAAAAAATGGGGGTGGGGTTCGGACAAATAGCTCAAATGAGAAAGAACACAAGTAGTAAGTATACAGGGAAATATGTACATGAGAACTATTAAAATCCCAGAAAAGCAGTGAGAGCTGGTGCTGGCGACATTGTATAACTAAGGCTCATTCCTGTCTCTGGCGGCAGCATGAATCTGAATCCTACTGTCTTTCCCCCAAACCGTTTGTCGGTAGGTATCAGGGGCTTTTCAGACATGCCTTGGTGGGACCCACCAGCCCGTTTCTGAAAACGCATCCTAGGGAAGTAACTTGTAAGGGTGGAAACACAAGGATGCTCTTTGCACTGTTAATCATCATGGGGAGAATTCTAAATGTCCAACAGCCCGATATGGGTAAGAAGACGGCCGTGTGTCCCCCCGGTGGAGGGTGGTGGGGCTCCGGACTGACCGCCGTGGAGCTCACTCCAGAGTAGACGCTGATGCCCTCGCGTGGATTAGAGAGCAGCGGGTCCCAAGGGTGCGTGTGTGTCTCGGTTACCACCGTGAGGAGGCGTGTCCGCATCCGTTCAGGCTGGAGGAGAGTTTGGAAAGTTGATGTGGCTGCGTTCAGGAGGTGATGGGGCCCACCTTCCCCCTGAGACTCTCGACTCCTGTCACTGGCTTGTCTTTTTTTTCTTTTTTAAGATTTTCTTTATTTTAGAGAGAGAGAATGTGAGCAGGGGGAGGGGCAGAAGGAAAGTGAGAATCTCAAACAGACTCCATGCTCAGCGCAGAGCCCGATGTGGGGCTCGATCTCACGACCCTGAGATCCTGACCTGAGCTGAAATCAAGAGTCGGATGCTCAACGGACTGAGCCCCGTGGCTGGTCTTATTAAACGTGAGGGAGCTGCGTGACCTTAGAGCTGCGGCCCGTGTCTNCAGGAGGTGATGGGGCCCACCTTCCCCCTGAGACTCTCGACTCCTGTCACTGGCTTGTCTTTTTTTTCTTTTTTAAGATTTTCTTTATTTTAGAGAGAGAGAATGTGAGCAGGGGGAGGGGCAGAAGGAAAGTGAGAATCTCAAACAGACTCCATGCTCAGCGCAGAGCCCAGTGTGGGGCTCGATCTCACGACCCTGAGATCCTGACCTGAGCTGAAATCAAGAGTCGGATGCTCAACGGACTGAGCCCCGTGGCTGGTCTTATTAAACGTGAGGGAGCTGCGTGACCTTAGAGCTGCGGCCCGTGTCTCACCATCTGTGAAACGGGGTGGCACCTTTGCAGCTTCTGGGGGGGCCTGTTTTGCACGCCCTTTGTGGGTGACCCCTTGTGACCCTGCATGGAGCTGGTGTTGCCATCTAGGTGAGACCAGGGGTGCGGTAGGGCAGCGAGGATGAAAGGGTGTGGAACAGGGGCCCGGCCTCTGGTATCGAGGATCCACGAGGCAGGAGGAGTGGCCCGTCCAAGGCCTCACAGCTTCCGCGAGCTGGAGCCGGGTGCCGGCCCAGGCCCTCTGGCCAGACTTCCAGCCTCCAGCAGTGCGAGAACGACGCCTCTCTGTTGCCGAAGCCCGCGGCCTGGGGCGCGGTTATGGCCGCCCCAGAGAACCAGCCGGCCAGCCCACAGACGGCGCGAGGGGACCCACCTCCTCGCAGGGTGACAGCTGAGGGTGACCAGCAGCATCTGAACAGGGGATGTCTGGGTTTTCTTACCTTCCTGTTGGAGCTTTGGAATATGCCCCCCTGCCCCCTGGTTATAAATAACAGTGCAGGGCACCTCTGTGGCTCAGTCGGTGAAGCTTCCGACTCTTGGTTTCGGCTCAGGTCGTGATCTAAGGGTGGTGAGATCGAGCCCCGTGTTGGGCTCCACGCTCAGCCAGGACTCTGCTTGGCATTCCCTCTCCTTTTCCCTCTGCCCTTCCTTTCGTGCATGCATGCTTGTGTGTGCGCTCTCTCAAATAAGTAAATCTTTAAATAAAGAAATAACAGTGCACAGAACTTCTTGGTGCACTTTACCATTTTCGTCCTTGAACGGCACGTTTCCAGAAGCATCCCAGTGGCTGCTGCACACATCTCTGCAGCCTCCTGGGTGCCGCAGTTGGCCAGGCCGGCCCTACTGTGTGCCGCATGAGGAACCTGCCCCCGGCCCAGCCCTGGGGAGCCCAGAGCCTGGGCTCACGCCCTCAGCAGCACCCTTGAGGGGACTGTGTGACCTCGAAGGCCGTCCTCCGGCCTCAGACTCTGCGCCGGGGTTCTCACGGGAGCTGGGAGCTTCGGAGGAACCCCTGGGCCTGGGGCCGGGGGGCCGGCGCATGCAGGCAGCTCTGGCTCACAGGCTCTGAGGGTGGAGGTCAGCGGGCTGCTGACAGCTGTGCTGAGTCAGTTGTGTGGGAACAGAGGCCTTGGTCGTCCCCACAAAGATTTTCTGTGACTGGTTCCATGAGAGAGAGAGGGAGGAGGGAGCGAGCAAGCGCTGCTAAGTGAGGCGGAGGCCATCCCAGGGCGTCTCTTGCCAGGCTGAGAGTTGGCACTGGCGCCCTTCCTCCGGGTACATAATATCCCATAATAGGGTCTGGCTGTTTGGAGGCCAGAGACAGAAAAAAGATTGACATCATGCAAGTATTGGGTTCAGCGAGTGGAATGCTGGCTGGCCCCGTGTCCACAGAGGCGGCTTCTCTTCTCTTGGAGAGAGGTGCTCAGGTGGCTGCACCGAGGGGAAGCCAACTGTCCTGGGGTGAAAGTTTCCCTCAGGTTCATGTCCACCGAACCCGTGAGCGTGGCCTTATTTGGGAAGAAGGTCTTTGTGGACGCGGTCGAGTCAAGATGAGGCCGCGCTGGCTTAGTGTGGCCCGGAGTCCCCCGGCCGCTGTCCCTGCAGGAAGAGGGGGACACACACACGGCCACGTGAGGACGGCGGCAGGGCCGGCTGTGGTGCAGCTGCCAGCCCGGGAACGCCAGGAGCTAGAAGAGGCAGGGAGGAGCCTCCGCCAGAGCCCGCCGAAGGAGCGTGATGCCAGACATCTCCAAACCGAGGAAACGGATTTCTGTCATTTTAAGCCACCCAGTGTGGGACAGCAGTACACTCCCGTTGGACCTTGCCTTTGCCCTCCCTCCGTGGCACGCTCCCTCTTAACTGCGCCTGTTCCCGGAGATGAGAGCGTCTTTCTTGCGGCCTTGAGGCCTAGGTGGGGCTGGCAGTGGGGCGGTGTGCAGTGGGGTAGGTGTGCAGTCAGTGTTTGTTGAGTGGACGAGGGGGACATTGGGGGCCGTGGCAGGAAGGGTAGGAGGGGCAGGGGTGGGGCAGGAGGAGGGAAGGGTGACTCTCAGAGCAGACCCTTCCTGCACGTGCACTCCCCTCCTGGCCCAGTCCTGGCTTCTGGGGGCAGGGGGCAGGTAGAGGCCCTGTGCCAGGCCCAGCCTGGGCCATAGTGCCCACTGCTCACGTCCCTGCCCTGCCTCTTGCTGCCCATCTGGCTCTGGGCCACGTACTGGACTGCAGTGTCCCCAGCTGCAAAGTGGGTTTGCAGCATCCCTTCTTTGGGTTTTCTCAGGGAATGAGCGGGGTGGCCTGTGGGAAGCGGTGTGCCTGACCTTTGTGTGGGTCTCGATAAAGACTGATCGGGTTGGGGCGCCTGGGTGGCACAGCGGTTAAGTGTCTGCCTTCAGCTCAGGGCGTGATCCCGGCATTCTGGGATCGAGCCCCACATCAGGCTCCTCCGCTATAAGCCTGCTTCTTCTTCTCCCACTCCCCCTGCTTGTGTTTCCTCTCTCGCTGGCTGTCTCTATCTCTCTGTCGAATAGATGAATAAAATCCTTAAAAAAAAAAAAAAAAAAAGACTGATCGGGTTGACAAGCACCCAGGGCTGGCCTGGGGGGACGGAGAGAGGACCGCCCGCCCATGGAGAAGGGAGGGGGGCACGATGGTTGACAGCATGGCATTAGAGGGGGCCAGGTCTGCACCATTGCTATCCTGGAGTAACCTTAAGCAATTGACTCGACTTCTCTCTGCCTCAGTTTCCCTATCTGGAAAACGAGGGAGAGGAGGCCCTGACCTCATGGGTGGCCAGGAGGGTATGGAGTGTGGCAGGACACTTGCACCAGCTGTGCACAGAGCCTGCGCCTGGAGGCGATGGGGTGGGCGGGGGAAGCAGAGAGTGTGCCTGACAAGGGGAGAGGGAACATGCTGTGCCTTTTGGAATCTGCTTGACTTCATTTCTAGGCTGCACTGGGGGCTGAGAAGCACCATTGGCAAGGCGACCCAGAGGAAGCTTGCAGGTGCGAAAGCCTGGTCATCCCTCAGAAGGGCCGTGGTCCCCAAGCCGTGCACTCCTCCGCCCCCTGTGTTTGATGGAAGGGAGGGAACCGGGGAATCCCAAGCTCATAGGGAGCACAACTTGCCCAAAGCCACACACTGTGGGAGAGGTAACACTGGGTCCCGTGGACTCCCCCTCATGGCCTGCCATGGTTCATGTGTTGAGGAGTGAGTAAGATTGGGGTCCCTCCTCACCCACACACCTCCCTGTTGGCATCACGGAACCTCTGGCAGGATCAGAGGGCAGTCTGCGTCGTGGAATGGAGGCGTCTGGCTGGCGCTAGAGACCCCAGCCTGCTTAGCTGGCAGCCAGGGCCCCGTTCACCATCTCGGATCCTATCTTTCAGAGTAGGGTGGGGACCCTTTTCCTGTGGTCGTTTCTCTCCTTCCCATGTTTCCTAAAATCGCATATAAAGGCCCCATGTGGCAGCTGCAGCCCCAGGATCGTGGGCCCCCATCCTTGTTCCCCCACGACCACCAAGAAGGCTGCTTTCTGCCCATTGAGCGGATAGGATCACTGAAGCCTGCTGGGCTGGGGTTTCTCCTTCTTTGTTTCTGGCCTAGGCAGGGAAGGCAGGCTCCCTTGGTCACCTGGCCCCGCGGCTGACAGGAGCTGACTTAGGGACAGGTGGGCAGCACTTCCCAGGGTGACCCCAGCCTGGGGGGGGGATCCCCGCTGCTATTTTCAGCTGCTCCAGGTGGGCCCCGGGCGGGGGCCACCCCCAGCAAGCTGCAGCTGCCCAGACCTGGTGGCCTGCGTGTTCTCACGCAATGTGGGAGCATCCTCCTGCCCCCGGGGGCCCAGCATCCCCCCTCCAGCTCGGACCCTCAGCCCTTTCTCTCAGGGTGGGGGGAACCCCATGGGCCGAAGCCACTCAGCATAACCCCGTGCCTGGGTGTTCAGAGTGCTCTTCGGTCCCCCCTCTGCAGTGGGTGGCTGTAAAAATAGCACTTGGTTTCAGTTAGGCCTGGGCGGGCGGGGGTCCGGTTTCCCCTGCTCCTGGAGGAATTACCGGCCCACATGTTGCCAGGAGGCTTGGCTGGGAGAGGCAAGCGCGGCTCCAAGCCGGCGAGCGAGCGGCGGCACAGATGGAAACTCGATCACCCGGCTCAGCAGACTGTTTGATTTATTTTAAAATCAAGCAGATGGCTGCTACGGGGGTTTGTTTAAGTTCAGTGTGGAGCCGGGCCCGCGGCCAGGAGCCTCGGGGCAGCTGTGCCAAACATTTTTCAATGACTTTGGTCGTCAAACCACCTCTTCCCCTCCTTTTTGAACTTCAGCCTCACCACACACATGTCGGCCTTCTAGCGCCTTCTCCCGCGGCCTCGTTGTGCGCCTTCTCCCGTTCTCTTTGTCTCTGCCTCTCAGCCTGAGTCCCTCTGTCTTTCAGTTTCTCTATCCCTTCTGTTTCTCTCTCAGTATGTGTCTCTCGTCTCTGTCTCAATATGTCTCTCTGTGCTTCCTTGTCTCTCTCTGTGTCTCTGTGTCTCTCCCAACCCCTTTCTTCAGGAAGCCTTCCCAAAACGTCCTCCCAGCTCCCTGGCTCCTTCTAGCTTCCTCCTACCCCACCCCCACCCCGCCTGTGGCCCCCACANCTGGTCGCCCACGAGGAGCCCACTGTGTGGCTGGTGTGCTGGGGAGGTCGGCTGCAGGCTGCTGGTGTGTCTCCCACTCCCCCATTCCCCTCGCTCGGGTGCCCGCATGCACACACACGCACACACACACACACACACACACACATTGCTTCTGTACAGGGGGAGCCACATCCCCCATGCCCCCACAGGGATTAATTGGTCCCCTGTTCAAATGTCAGCAGGCCCCAGACCCCCAGGCAGGGCTGCCCCCTAGCCCACATCCCCTCAGGGGCTCAGCCTGCAGCCCTCAGTGCCGGGGCTTCCTAAACAAGCCAAGGATTTAAAATAAGAGCCAGCTCTGTACATAACCCAAGTTCAGTGAGGAGCACTTTGCAGGAGGGTGGGGCATGGCCCCCAGCCACCCCGGCACCATGGCAGGGGGCGCTGATGGCACTTAGGCTCCTTGCCTCAGCTGGGCAGGCCCTGGTTGGAGACAGGCGTTTTCCTGCCTCTGGGTGGAGAGGTCAGCTCTCTGACTGACCTGGCGGGAGCTGACTCAGCTGCCGGCCCAGCCCTTCTCCCCCAGGGTCACCCCTATGCGGCTGGGCCCACTTCAGGGCAGGCGGGGGAGGCCTATACCCACCGGGCCATGGGGCAGCCAAGGGTCTGCTGGGGGTGCCTGGAAGAGAGGGAGAGGCCAGGAGGCTGGTTCCTCAGCTCCCTTCCTCTGGGCTGCGCCCCTGCTGGCAGGCACCTGCCCTGCCCTCCACTGGCCCTCTGGCCCTCCGCCCTCCCCGAGGCCCCGGGTGCATCATCCCATGTGCTGCAGCGGGGAGGCCCCAGCCTCTTCCTCCATTGGACGCTCTACTGAGCTGGGCCAACCAAGAAAGACCTCGGGGCCAGGTTTGTCCAGAACATCCGTCTGCCGCACCTAGCCCCTGGGTGGGGGCCACAGCAAGACTCCCCAGTTCCGGCCAGGCCCCGTCTGCGTCAGCGAAGTGGCCAGCAGGACCACAGGTGGGGCCGGAGGCTGTCACAGGTCACAGGACCTGTCAGCTCCCCCTTCCTCTGGGATGTGTTCATGTCCCGGCGCAGTGGGGTTCAACGCTCTCCAGGACACCCTCCGTGGTTGAAACTGCCCACCGGCAGCTTTAGATCTGGGAAGGCCACTGCTGGGGGGCAGTGGGGAGTTAGACCTCTTTTCCCAAGCAGCCAGCTCCCCCTTCCAGTAGCCATGTGCCAACGGCTCTGTCGGGTCAGGCAGCTTGGACAATGTGACCAAGTCCAGCACTTCCTCGAACATGTCACCTGGGAAGCCGAAAACTGTGGCCCAATTAAAAATACATCTAAGGCTCGCCACGTGGCCTGTTGGCGGAGGATTATCCGCGTTGAAAACCCTCTGTCCAAGGTTGGGAAGCTTTTGTTTATTTATTTTCTGTCTCACTGGTCTCCGTCCTGGGGGCGGCCCCTCCGGCTCAGTGCGCCTTCCCCACAGGAGTCCGGACTCACCGGATTCACCGGATTCACTGCAGGGCTGCGTGCCTCCCGTGATGTTTCTTCTCCTCCTTCTGTTTTAATTTTGCATACGAAAGAGGAAAGTAAAAAATTTTAAACTGAACTGTCTATCCCAGAAGCACGTGTGTGAGATGTCTCAGTGGGCGGCATTCCGAGGTTGATGGGATTGTTTTCTGCGTCATGGTAGGAAGAAGTCGGTTTGCTGGCTGGGCAGGAATCAAAGCGCTCTGTTCTATCTCAGAGAAATGCAGAAAAAAGTCTTCAAACCTAGCATCACTGTCAGTTTTATTTATTTATTTTTTTTTTAAAGATTTTATTTATTTATTTGACAGAGATAGAGACAGTCAGTGAGAGAGGGAACACAAGCAGGGGGAGTGGGAGAGGAAGAAGCAGGCTCCCAGCAGAGGAGCCTGACGTGGGGCTCGATCCCGTAACGCCGGGATCACGCCCTGAGCCGAAGGCAGACGCTTAACCGCTGTGCCACCCAGGCGCCCCCACTGTCAGTTTTAAATTCTTCGGACTCCTGAACTTGGTGATGCCAAAGGGGGCCAGCACCATTTTATTTTTTTTTTAAAGATTTTATTTATTTATTTGACAGAGATAGACACAGCCAGCGAGAGAGGGAACACAAGCAGGGGGAGTGGGAGAGGAAGAAGCAGGCTCATAGCAGAGGAGCCTGATGTGGGGCTCGATCCCAGAATGCCGGGATCACGCCCTGAGCCGAAGGCAGACGCTTAACCGCTGTGCCACCCAGGCGCCCCAGCACCGTTTTTTTTTTTTTTAACACTTTTTTTGTTTAAAAAAAAAAAAAACGTTAAACACAATGTAGAATTTACCGCTGTAACCGTTTTCAAGGGTACAGTCAAGTGGTGTTATGTACCTCCACACTGCTGTGCCACCTTCATGACCATGCCCATCTGGTTCTAGAACCTTCTTGTCATCCCTGGTGGAAACCCTATACCCATTCTCAGGACCATTGTTAAGATGTTCTGGAGGCCAAGACACTTCTTCCCTCAGCTTCCTAGGGCAATGCCTGGCACCTCTCAAAGGCTGGCAGAGGAGGGACCCCACCGAGGTTACTGTGTTGGGGGGAGGCACCCTCCTGATGCCTCGGGGAGAAAAAGGAGCAGAGAGCCCTAGGAGGACTCGCCGTGCTGCTGACGGCAGCGAGTATGGAGAACCAGGAGAAGGGGAGAGGCGAGGGAAGACGAGGTTTAGGAACATAGAGGAGAGATTCCTGGAGCCAAACTCATTAAAAAAGAAAAAAAAAATCCTCGGTCTGGTTGGCAGCCGAGAAACATTTTTATATTTGGGTTTAGCTCGAGGCTCTACAAATTAGCGTGGTCTGTTCCAGTTTGAGTTTGTAACTTCGTTCAGTTCGAGTCTGACTCCCTGTTTTCCTGGATGCCACACTCTAGGCAGGATGGAGAGGCTTTAGCATTCATTCTGCAGAGGCTCGTTGAGCACCTACTATGTGTGGGCACTGCTCCACGTAGGGGAGAGGCAGCCGTGAGCCACATGGCCCCAGCCCGGCCCCAGTCAAGATTCCCTTCTGCTGGGCATCAGACAGTGAGGAGGGAGTAGGTGTGCGCTGTGGCATCGTGCGGAGGTCAGTGTTGTGGGTAGCAGTGAAACCAGTGAGGGTCGGGAGCAGTCAGGGAACAGGGGCTTGTGGGAATGGCTAGGAGATACCATGGTCGGCGGCCTCCGAGCAAAGCACCGAGTGGAGCGAGGTGCAAACCAGGGAGGACTGGTCCTGGCAGAGGGACCAGAAGAACAGTACAGAAGCCCAGAGGTGGAAATGAGTTTGGGGTTTTGTGGGGAAAGCAGGAAGTCCATGTGGCTGGAATGGATGAGGAGCAGGGAGGAGGGAGAACGGGGCAGGAGTGGTGGGATCTTAGTGGTCAGTAGGGGCTGGAGGACATAGAGCGCTAGGAGTTCACTCTGAGCAGGAAGGGTGTCTGTTGGGGAATTTCCCTGGGAAGATGTGAGCTGATTCACACAGCCCCCTCCCTCTGGCGGCTTGGTGGAGAGCGGTCGGGAGAGGCACTGTAATTCAGAATATTCATGATAGTGAAGAGTACATTGAGTCCTGTTTTCTTCCCTTCCTTCCAGTTGCTCTTTGATCCTCCCAACTACTTGAAAGAAAGTCTCGGTTTGAAATTGCTGTCTTGAACGCCTCTCTCACACTGGCTGTGTGAGTTATCTGTTGCAGTGTAACAAAGCACCCCAAAATGTTGCAGCTTAAAACAACACAGAGTTATTATCTCACAGTCTCTGTGGGGAGTGGCTCAGCCGGGTGACTCCAGCTCCAGGTCTCTAATGACAGTGTAATCAGGAAGGTGCCTGGGGCTGTGGTCTCAGCCGAAGGCTCCACCGAGGCTGGGGGACCAGCTGCCAAGATGGCGCCCTGACACCGGTGGCTGGAGGCCTCAGTCTAGTGCTCGCTGACAGCAAGAGGGTGCAGTCCCTTGCCATGTGGGGCTCTCCACAGAGCAGCTGGCTTTGCAGAGCGAGCGATCTAGGAGAGAACCAGGAGGAAGCTGTTTGCCTGTAATGACGTGGTCTCAGAAGCCACACACTGGGACTTCCACCCTCTTCTCTTGGTTGGTAGTGAATCACTAAGTCTGGCCCATACTCAAGGGCTCCACCTCTTCGTGGGAAGCGTGTCGAAGCATCTGTGGACGTATTTTTAAACTACCACACTCGCTGATCTCTTTTTTTTTTAATAAGAATAGGCCTCGGGCCCAGAGCCTTCCTTGGGATTCATATTTGGCTAAAATTGAACAACATCGCTTCATTTTCATGGTATGGGCTATTAGGGTTACCTTCTATTTATGTTACTTAATGCCGATTTTCCTTTTGTGGTAGTCATATACGTTTCAGATTTATTTAAGCTGAGAAAGTGAGTTGATTTAAGGGAAACCATGAAGTAAGAAATCCTACGTAGAATTAAGATGAGGAACAAGGAGAATAGAAACACCAGGGAGCAGGCAGGTGGAATATGGTGACCCAGCCTGGGGCCCCTGGCAGCTGAGGGGCTAAGCATGTGGGCTCCAGAGCCACACTGCCTGGGTTTGAATCCTGGCTCAGCCACCTGCAGCTGTGTGACTCTGGGTAACCATCTAGCCTCTTTGGGCCTCAATTTCCCTCTTGATAAAGTGAGGGAACAGGCTGCTGCCTGGCGCTGTTCTGGAGCTCAGGCTGTGTGGAGTCTCTACGGACAGGCCTCTGGATGGAGCAAGGGCTCCGTGAGTGTCCCCTGCTAGGAGATGACTTGGTACTCAGCCTCACTACGCTGTCTGTGGGGCTGGTCCCGATGACACCAGTGGGTGGGACGTGTGTGTTTGTATGGATGGAGTGCTAAGGAGATACCACCCCCGCCCTCTGCTTAAAGCAGCGGCAGCCCTTGCCAGTGAGGGTGGGGGAGACTCCTCTGTGGGGTTCTTCATCTGGTCAGAAAGCGGGGGGGGGGACCCATGAAGGAGTAAGTAACATGGGCAGTGCTCATTCTCCCTACCCAGTTGCCTGCCTGCCTGTCTGCTCGTCCACCCTTCCCTCCCCACGCCCTCCCTCCCTCTCTTCCCTCCGTCCATTCTTCAGCCACCCATCTATCCATTCCTCCTTCCATCATCCATGCTTGCATGCATCCATCATCCATCTGTCTTCCAGCCATTCATAGATCTGTCTTACCTGAGTCCTTCTATCCATCCATCCATCCATCCATCCATCCATCCATATTTTTTGTGGGGGGGCATCCATCCACCAGTTCATCTACCCAGCCATCCATCTATTTCTCCTTCCTTTCTCTTCATCCACCCATCTGCCCATCCAGCCATCTGTTGGTTCATCCATCCATCCATCCATCCATCCGGCAGGCATTCGAGTTTGCACTGAGGACTTAACAGTGAGCAAACCAACCACCGCCGTCAGCACTCTGGTCTGGTTCCGTGGAGGAAGTGGCTCTCTTGTAGCAGCGCGGTGAGCACCTGCTGGGTGCAGGGCCACCGTCTGTGAAGGCAAGTCCTTGTGGACCTCACAGTGGGTGTGTCCACGCCACAGGGTGTCAGAGGGGGTATGATCGGCTCTGCCTGGCAAAGGAGGCAATCCTTGCAGGGGCTCTTGAGGGATGTGCAGGAGCTGGCCCGGTAGGCGGGGGAGAGGGGGTGATTCCAGCAGCACGATTGTGCGGGCACGGCTGGGGAAGTCTACACGGTTGTGGCGGGTCTGGAAGGGTAGTGGGCGGGATCTGAGAGGCTGGGGCCAGAGTGTGGGTGGTTGGGCCCAGGGGAGGTTCCTTTTAGGCCAGCCAGGACTCGGGATCCGTGCTGGCCCCACGTGAGCCCCGGGAGATGGGGACTCATTCATGCACACATGCGCTCATTCACTTCTTCACTCAGTGGTCCCCAAACCCTGGCCACGTGCTGGCACAGGGGCGCAGCCGTAAACAGGACAAGCGTGGCCCTGCCCTCTCAGGCGCACTGGCTAGTCAGAGGCCTCAAACGTTAAACAGAACTCAGCACCGAGAAAGGGTCATGCCGGGCAGTGCGGAGCGGTGGAGAAATCTGTGCACGAGAGGGCACGGTGGGGGTGCTGCCCAAGAGGGGCCGGGACGGCCTCTCTGAGGAGGTGGCAGGTAGGCAGAGGGGCCGCGGGCAGAGAAGGGCACTGCACAAAGGCCCTGAGTGGGTGCGGGCTGGCCTGCTAGAGGAGACAGTGTGCAGTCCAGACTCTCAAGGAGCCCTTCACTTGGCTCTGGGGAACAGTCAGTGGTTCCAGGCTGATGTCAGGAGTCAGGGATGGGGAGGGCTCTGCAAAGGGTTTGGTTTGTTTTTTTCCTTTGGGTGCTGGGGAGCCATTGAAGGTTGCTGAGCAGGGGAGGGTTGTAAACACTGTTCTTGGGCAGCAGTGTGCAGGAGGAGGAGGGCAAAGCCCTGTGGCCGGAAGCTTCTGGGAATGCTGAGTCAGTGCAGTGAATGCCCTGGTTTTAAGGTCAGCCAAGCCTGGGTTTGAGTTCCTGCCCTTCCATGAGCTTGCTGTGTGACTTGGGGAGGGTACTCACCCGCGCCGAGCCTCAGTGTGCTCACCTGTAGGATGGGGGTAATGACAGTGCCCGTGTCTGGGGTCATCATGGAGAGGCCAGGAGGCTTGTGTGTCCAGCCAAGTCCCTGCCTGCAGGCCGTGCCTAGCGTCGCTCGTTACAGCATCCCAGCCCCAAGAGAACCCCATAGAGCCGGCAGAGAGGGAGGGAAGCTCAGTCATGTCTGATCCGCTTTTGGTAGCAGAGGGAGGGTCAGCAATAACATGTTCTTGAGCCCAGAAGACCAGAGAGCAGAAGAGGAGATGGTGCAGAAAGATGTGAGCCTCCTTCTACCCTGCTGCAAAGCACCCTGGTGTCCCCCCCCACACACACACACACCCTGAGCCTGGGGCGTCTGGCCCTGGCTGGAGAGAACACACCCGAGAGGGTTACGTGGCCCCCAGCCCAGCAGTCTGCTCTGAGCTGTGCAGGGCCTGGGCATCCGACAAGCCAGACAACTGTTTTTGACTCACTGTTGCGAGGCCGCCAAGCGGAATTGCTTTCACACTCGGCTCTGGCGGGAGGGGCGGAGAGACACTGCTTTCTCCACCGAAGGTGAAACTCACTGGCGGGGAGTCAGGGAGTGCTGCCTGCAGGGAGGTGGGGGGCCACCACTGGCCTGGGGGCTGACGTCCCCCCAGGCCAATGGGACGCCCACCTTGCGGGCCGCCAGCCCGGCTCTCGATGGGCAAGGGCGGCACAGCCAGCGGGTAGAGGGCAAGGCGGCTGCGTCATCGGCAGCCTGGAGCCAGCTGCTCCGGCCTTGGCAGGGCGAACACAGAGCAAGTCAGAGCAGCTTCCACGGTGCCAAGGCCAGGAGCAGACTTACGGCTCCCGTTCAGCTCCCGCGGGCTGGGCCTCTGTGCCTGCCCGGCTTCCCCGGTCCCAGCCTAGCCCTCCCCGACCCCCACATTTTCTGACTGATGGCTAATTACACCTCATGTCTGTTGGGCACTTTCTGTGTGCTGAGCACCGTGCTAGAGGTTTTCAAGCTGTACGAAATTATTCAACACTCCTAAATATTATTCCCATTTTATAGAGATGAAAATGGAAGCACAGAGAGGTAAAGTAACTTGCCTGAGGTCACACAGCCAGCAAGTAGAAGAGCTCGGATTTGAACCCAAACAGACTGGTTCCAGAATCACTGCTTTTATCTGCTTCCTGAGACCACCTCCCACAACCAACAGCGAGAGTGTAAACCCCAACTCCCAGCCCCAAGTGTATAAGAGGTGACCTTTTTCTTCAAGTAAATCCAAGCATGATTCTTTTGACCCTTTCCTCATGGTTGCAAGCTGGCTGCCATAGCTGCAGGCATCACGTTCTCACATGATAATATCCAGAAGAGGGATGGGAAGGGAAAGGGGGCTCTCTTGCCCTTTTCTCTTTTGCGGGAGAGTGTTTCCCAGAAGATTTCAGCAAACTTGAGTCCACTTGTCCAGGGCTGGTCATCTGCCCAGCTGTAATTGCTGGGGTGCTAGGGATATGAGTCTCTGACCTTTTCAGACTTCACGGGGGGGCAGGCTGTGCCATCAGAAAAGAAGGGGGTAGGAATTGCTGGTGGGTGGGCAGCTCAGATGGCTTACTTCATCCCTGATCTTTTTTTTTTTTTTTTAAAGATTTAATTTATTTATTTGACAGAGATAGACACAGCCAGCGAGAGAGGGAACACAAGCAGGGGGAGTGGGAGAGGAAGAAGCAGGCTCCTAGCAGAGGAGCCTGACGTGGGGCTCAATCCCAGAACGCCGGGATCACGCCCTGAGCCGAAGGCAGACGCTTAACCGCTGTGCCACCCAGGTGCCCCACATCCCTGATCTTTGAGCAGTCCTGCATGATAGGAATGCTGTCTCCTTTTTATAGATAGGGAAACTGAGGCTTAGTGATAGGGGCCTTTTCTGTCCCCTTTTGACCTCATGCTGGCCTTGATACCTGAGCTGTGTGGCTTTCCTCGTTGTAGAACTGCCTGTCCAGCTGGCAGGCAAGGACAAAGCTTGTTTGTCTTTAGGGTATCCTTATCTAACTCAGGGATGAGCATCTAGAAGGTTCTAAATCACCAGGTACTGTATTAGAAGGGCTTGTGTGACCAACGCCCCCTTCTGTCCATCAGTGACAAGCCCAAGTCCAGTGTACACTAGCAAGATGGGACATTATTGAACAGACTGAGGCCGATGCTGGCTTCAGGCACCGTGGGTCTCGGGCTCATCGGATGCCTCCAGGCCTCTGCCTTTCTCCATCCTCCCTTCTGCTTTCTCCTGGGTGGGATTAATTCATTGGCAGGTTCTCTTCACAGGCTGTCAGAGACTACCACTAGCAAGCAGTTTGAGGCTGACATCTAGTGACTCCAGATGGGGGAGAAGAGCAGTTTCCTAGCTAATGTCCCAGGGAAGATCCTGATTGGCTCAGCCCCAGAGCACCTGCCCACCTCTATGGAGGGAAAGGGAGTGTGCTGATTGACAGCACCGCCGGGTGAGGGGTGGGGCAGATGCTGGTTAGGTAAGGCGAAAAAGGTGCTTACTACAGATGAGTGGGCAGAAGGACAGAAAGATGGAAAGAGGACGGATGGACGAATGGATGCATGCATGCACAGTTGAGTGTGTGGAGGGCCAGACAGATGGGAGCTTGGATGGATAGACCAGTAGTTGGACGCACGGGTGGAACAGAGGAGTGCCTGGCTGGACGCAGCCCCTTTCTCCGCCTTCCTCAGCGGCTGTCGCATGGAGCTGCGGGGGGGGGGGGGGGTCTGGGGGGTTCTGCAGGGTCTTGTAAGAGCTGCCGACCGAGGTCCCAAAGCCCATCCAAATCTTGACGGTTTCGCTTCTGTATCAAGGCCATTTCTATTCCTTCCTCCCGTGAGTGTCTTTTGTAACACTCCCTGCTCCCCCAGCACAAAATGATGCCTGAAAACTTAGAAGATCTAGAAAAACTTGAGAAAGCAAATGTAGAGTCATCATGGTCTTGGCTTCCACGGACCCCCGGTGCCAACACAGCTGGCGGGTGTCTCTCCATGCCTCTTCTCTGACAGCTGCTGGTGCCTGCGCTTGGCAACCCCTCTGTCCTGGTTTAGGGGGTGTCAGGCTCCTGGGGCCTGGGCCCAGCCAGATTTGCTTCCCCACAGTTGGGCGTGGGAGACGGAAAGCAGTGAGTGAGGCTTTTTGGCAGACGGGCCACAGCGAAGGCGTTGGCCTTTGCTACATCCCTTAGAAGGCACATGCTTGTCACCACAAGGCCACACTGAGCCAAATGCTTTCATGACTTCTTCCTTGGGAGCTGCCTTCTGGATACTAAACCCCAGTGAGAGGCCCTGGCCACGAGGCGCTTCCTGGGGGCACGCTTCGAGAAAACCAGGCCTCCCATCTGAATGGAAACGTTCTGCAGATCCTGCTCCCCGCAGGCCTCAAGCTTCAGCACAGGATGGATGGGGGCATTGGGGGAGGACCGAATTGGGCGGGTGGATGGGTGCTCAGGGTGTGGACCGAATTGGGAGCAAAGAGGGACAGGACTGCCTCCTGTTGCCTTGTCCTGCTGAGGATGTGGGTGTGGGAGCCAAATGGACAGACCCTCAGGTGGTGCTTCTTCCTGGGCTCTGGAGTGGGAGGGGTCCTGCTGCAAAGCCCCCTGCCCTTCTGTCCGGGGCACCAGCTCTTTTTCATCCAACACTCAAGTGTCGCCTCCTCCTGGAGGCCCGACTGCTCTGCTGAAGACAACCTCTCTCCACCCGGTTGCATCTTCAGAATCTCAACCCTGCATTTGTGTCCTTTTGGGTAGGAGTGGGTGAATGAATGAACGGCTCCGGGGTTCCCATGTGTAAGGTGCACGAGCCCAGGCCAGACACACAGGGCCGGGCTTCTGGGTCAGAGAGGGTGGTGGGCAGTCGGGTGAGGGGATCTCCGCGATGTGGTCCCAGAGGTCTCTCGGGGAGTTGCCTGCTCTGGACGGGTCCCTGACCTGGCCCTTGTTCTCATCGCTGAAATGCATGGGGAAGGACGGTCCCACCCCAAAGAACCCTCACCGTGACTGCCCTCCCTGCTTGCAAAGGCAAGGTGTCTGCCAAGCCATGTTTATCAGCCCATCAGTAATTCATTTCCTCATTTTTTATTAATCACTCTGTCCACCAGCCAAAGCCTCGGATGGGGATGAGAAGCCCGAGAGGTACCAGGCTGACAGCCTTGTGGCCCCGAGCAAGGACCATGGGGCTGGAACCTGGCTGGGGCCCTGGAGTGGAGGCTGAACGGGGTGGTCTGGCCTTTGGGGTTATTTGTAACAGCTCCAGGGCCCTGTTTGTCCCCTCTCACAGGGTGGGAACAGCCTTGACTGGCACGGTCACACATGTATGTGTGTGCACGTGCTCTGTATGGTGTGAGCACACGTGTGGTGTCTGAAGTCTGTGCCGCTGTGCATGTGTGCTGTGTGTGTGTGTGCTGTGTGTGTGACGCGTATGCATGCAGAGCCTGCGTGCTGTGGGCGTGTAATCCATGTGCGTGCACAGCCTGGGTGCCGCGTGTGCTCTTTGCATGTGTGCCGGATGCAGACGGGGGTGTGGTGTGCATCTGCATGCGTGAGGTGTGTGTGGGCGTGTGTGCATGTGGGCGTGGTCTGCATGTCTGCATGTGGCGGTTGTGCATGGGCGGAGGCAGTGGGAACAGAGGGACTGACAAGGAGTTTCTTCGGATGATTAATGGCCTCTGGAAGGAGGCGCCGCATCCATCAGACACTCTGGCAGGTTCTGAGCTTGGCATCCCGCCCACCTTCTGGCGGGACCAGCCCAGGTGAGGCTGTGCTCCCAACCCGGGTGGCCCAGGGCTATAGGGTGGGCCCCAGAGGGGACAGAGAGCCCCCTTCAGAGTTGCCTTTGGCTGGGCCTACCCCAGGCCCCTCCTCCTTTGGCACACCCCCTGGCACACACACCCCCCTACACAGAGGGCACAGACCACCTGGGCAGCGGCATAGAACGCAGCTCCCCTGTTCACCCCCCCCCCATCGCATACACACACCTGTAATAAACGCAGATTCCAGGGCCTCCCCATGAGACTCTGGTGTGTTACGGCAGGCCGGTGCCTAGGAATCTGCAGTTTTTAACAAGACTCGCAGGGATGTGATTCTAGAGGGCTTTAGACCACACTCTGAAGACCCCACCTAGTGCTACCAGGCAACTTGGGCAGAAGCTGAGAATGTGCCCCCCTTGCTGCTCGAGCATTTGTTCCTGGGGCATCTATCCACTGCCTTCCATTTGCTGAGTGACCTGGGCCATTTCTCTGTTTTACCGATAATCTTGTTTCTTACTAGCCTTGGGAACTTTTTGGGCCTCAGCTTCTTCCTCTGTGCAGTGAGATTAGTATTAGCACCAGCCTCCTTGGGTTCCAGGTTCTTGGAAGGAATGAGGTGCGCCTGCAGACTTCCATAGGCATCTCCATTTCTGTCACCACTGTTCTGTGCTCTGGAGATGGGGTGTGTGGTTAGATGGGGCACTGTGGGCTTTTCGTGGGGAGTCAGGGAGGTGAGCACCATTCTAATAAAAGTCTCTGAGCTGTAGGACCTGTGGGTTTTGTCCTCATCATTCCCAGTTTACAGATGAGAAAACCAAGGCTCTGAGTCATGTGATTCACCCAAAGTCTTTTGGCCCCAGGAGGACAGGATCCCCCAAAGCCAGGGGCCTCACCCTGTCCTTGGCCTTCAGGTGGGAGAAGAGTGAGCTTGAGGCTGCCAGCACCTCCACCCCCAGCAGCCCTGCAAACGCCAACCGCCAGCCGGGCAGGCGGGGCTCGAGGGTTTGGGAGGCTCTAGAGCCAAAGCCGCCAGCAAATCCAGCCCAGCTGGGGGATTAGACCGCATCTGGCTCGGTTTACACCCGAGAAACAAAGGCGGCTGCCGGCGCCTTTATCTAGGGAGGAGGGGGCAGGAGGGGGGCTGCCCTTGGCCCTGTGGGGGACCTGGATGGAAGGGAGGAGCGGAATCTGGGCTCTGATCCCCCAACTGGCTCCCTTTCCCCCTGCCCCCCATGACCCCAGGCTTGTGACCTCACATCTCCCAATGGAGGACAGGGTGTTCCCGGGGTGGGGTGAGGTGGAGGGGATATGCTGTGTGTGTGTGGGGGGGTGAGTTCCCTTATAGGGCAGGGAATCCTAGGAGCCCCAGCTCCCCACAGCTGTGCTTCCCACTGAAGCAGGGCCAGCCCATAGTGGGGATCCCCAACCTAGGGGTCATGTGGAATGCCTGCCCTTCCCCTCAGGCTAGGACACGAACACTGCATGTGGTTTCTCACTGAAGGGAAACAGCTAATACAAGAGAAAATCAGAGCAAGCCCCCCAACAGCCCCGCTCATCCCCACCTCTCCTCCAACTGCAAGGGGGTGGGGTCCCATCTCGGGGTCCCACCCCTCACAAGGAGGGGTTGGCTGGGGGGGAAGGGTGCTGGGTGTTTTTGCTCCCCCAAAGGGAGGGTCGGCTCCTTCCCCCAGGGGTGGGGGATGCCGACCTCTCCCCAACTAGCCCAGCGGCCCTTCCCGGTGTCCACGGGGGGCTCGGGCCCCCCCCCGGGGCGGGGGCGGGGGGGGCTCCCTCCCGCCCCAGGAAGCCCGGCGGCGGGTGCCTGGCGGGCGGAGGCGGCCGGTGTGTGCGCGGCTCGCCGGAGCCAGGAGCTGACCTTATTAGCCGGGGGCAGCTGTGCGCCGTGCACATCTGGCGGCGGGCTGCGCCCCCGCCCCCGCCCCCCGCCCGGCCTGGCGTTACCTTCCAGGAATTGCTGGCAGCGTCCGCGCGCGCATCTGGAGCGCGTTTCTGGGGGCAGCCGGCGCCCCCTCCGGCGCCTGGCCGGGGGCTGGGGGTGGGCGCCGCCCCGCCCGGATTTCCTGGCTCCTCCCTCCTCTTGCTGCCGCTGTCGCTCCAGGGCAGGCCCAAGGCGCAGCCTCAACCGGAAAGGGTGGCAGGACTTGGCCTTCTCCCGTGGTGCCCGGTGGTGCCCAGTGGTCCGGGAGACCTCAGGGGCCATCTGCCTGACCCCCCCCCCCCCCCCCCCCCCGGGGGGGGGAACCGGCCTGGAGCGCTCAGGCACCTTGTCCGGGGTCATGCGGCTGTCCCCTGTGGTGTGGCCAGTGCCGGGGCAGGTGCTGATCCCAGTTGTTAAACTCCTAAAGGTCTGAGTCTGCTCAAGTCCACAGAGGCTCACGGTCACATCCCTCGTGTGGCTTCCTCCCTGCTGGGGCTATATCTCTGGCCTGCTGGGCTAGAAGCTCTGGGGTCCCCTGGCCGGCAGGGTCCCGGTAGGGAATAAAAGGCACCCAGTGAGGAATATTGTGACCTCTCCAAGCTGTGTAAGGCACTCCAGAGTGCGGCCCTGTCCCCAGCCCAGCCCCTCACTACAGAGCTGTGTGGCCTGGGCGTGTGACCTAACCTCAGCCTCATCTTAAAATGGGCTGGTCAGGGTACCTACTTCAGGGGAGGAATGCTGAGATGACAGGCCTGGAAGACTTCAGAGGGACAGGGTTCAGGCTGCCTGGGGTGGATGAGAGGACAAGGAGGGCTGAGAACCATGGGTCAGGGGGAGGCGAGAGAGGGAAGGGCGTTTGGGAGCTAGAGAATAGCAGGGGCCTTTGGGTGATGGAGAAAGGGTCAGGAGTGGAGGAGAGAGGGTGGGTTGGGCCAGCATGAGGGCTGTGAATGCCTACTCCTGGGTGCCCAGCATCTCTTAGACTTTGTGGCTGGGCCATGGGGAGCTCTTGAAGGTTCATGAGCAGGAGAGTGGCCTCTGGACAACAGTTCTGTCTCCAGCTGTGAGTGGAGGGCCTCAGGGTCTGTCAGCGAATGACTCTTGCCACCTGCAAAGCCTCCAAACTGTGGCCTTCCTGCCCGCTCTAGGCAGTCCCCCATCCCAGGACCTCTGCCCAGCTACCCCTGACACCCCTTTCTCAGGCCCCACATCCTTCTCCCTCCTGTAAGATCTCCTGTGACTCACATACACCCGAGTGCACGCGTCACCTCGATCTCACACCAGGGGTCTTCAGTTTAAAGCTAGCGTCTCGTGGAACGGATGAGGGAGGCATCCTGAAGAAGCAGTGAAAATGAGTCCTGTGCAGAGGGGACAGGATGGTGTGCCTGGTGGAGGGACCAGTCTGGGCAGAGGCTTGGAGGGGTTCATGAACGTGGGTACCATGCACACTGCAGGGACCTGTCTGGATGACTGGAGGGCTGGGGGTGCGGGGGGTGCTGGAGTCCAGAGAGGAGAGCTCCAGCCTGGGTTGATGGCTTTGAATATGTGCATGGGGGTTTGTCCCGTCCTGAAGGTAGTGGGGAGCCATGGAGGGTAAATGAGCAGAAACTCTGCCGGCCAAGACAGGTCTGTCCACTGCTGTAACCCCAGTGCCTTGAGTGGGGCCTAGGAGCTCCCGAATGACTAGTTGAGTGAATGAGTAAGGGGTGCTGGGGGAGGACAGCCCAGGGCTTGACCACAGGCAAGAGCAGCGGACAGGAAGGGGCTGAGGTGTGGGGCCCTGGGCTGGGCCACCCAGCCACCAGTGCTGTCAGACCCAAGATGGCCGGGAATGTTGGCCGTGGGTGCAGGAGGACCCCTGGGTGGTGGCATTCTGCCAGGGATACTTTCTCTGCCCAAGTTCCCTGCCAGGCCCAACCGGAAGAGCCTGGGGGCCTGACCCTGGCCTGGCGCCACAGGGCACCCGGGGGGCCACCCTCCAGCCCAGCCACCCGCCAGCCTGCCCTGACCTCCTCCAGACACTGTGTCTCGCCTGCCAGCATCTGCTGCCTGCTTCCTCCCTCCCCCCAAGTGCGTGTTTGTTTTTCTTCCTGAACCATGCCGCCCATGGAGGCAGTCATCCAGAGGAGGTGGTGTTCTGGAGACATCCCTCTGCCCTCTGCAGCCCGCCCATGCCTTGCAGCCCTGGAGGGGATGCTACGGGAGGCTGGGGCCTGGGGCAGGCGGGCAGGCAGGCGGCATCCTCCGGTAGGTGGGGTTTCGTCAGCCCTTGGCTCCTGGTTCTGCTGGTGGAATCTGGAGCATGCATGAGAGCGTCCCCTTGCCTCAGTGTGTCCTGGGAAGGGGCTCTGGAAGGCTCTCTGCTTGTCTTGGCCCTTCTCCTTGCTCTGTCTCTTCCCCCCTTGGAGGAATTAGGCAGGATTGGGGTCAGAACTCCATCAGGGGAGTGCCCCCGGCCTCTGGCTGCTGGCTCTCCCTGATGGCCCCAGGACCCTGAGCTTTGTGGGGGCCAGCCCTTAGCCCAGGCCTGGTCAGGGCTGGGGCGTGTGCAGGGTGCTGATGCCTGTTCCTCTCCCCTACCCTGACTGCGGGCTTCCTTCCCATTTTCTACTCTCCCTCAGTCAGTGCCTCCAACAGACACCTAATGAAAACCTACTATGTGCCCAGCAGGCGAGACCCTCCCTGCAGGCCAGCGCCTGGGGAAGGCAGTGTGGCCCTTGTGTCAACATCAGGGGAAGCCATTGGAAGGCAGCCAGGAGGGTGCCATGACCAGAGCTGGGTGTGTAAGAGACCACCATGACTCATATGGAGAAGGGAGGAAAGGTGGCTGCCTCCGTGGGGACACGTGGACACCAAGCAAGGCCAGGGATGGGAGCAAAGCAGGCAGAAATGCCTCCTCCGACAGCCGGGACGAGGGGGTACAGGAGGGGCAGATACGGGGATGCTGGAGGAGCCACCAGAAGGGACATGGACACACTCTGAGAATTCCCACCAGCCCTTCCCCCTCCCTGGATCCTCTTTCTAAGCTGGGGCTCAGGTGCACACCTTCCCAGCAGCCCCCGTATCTTCAGGGCCAGACCCTTTGCCTTTGAACTCTGCCTGCAGCTCTCCAGGGAGATTGTGACCTCTGTGCAAGAGAGGGAGCTGAGGCCAAGAGAAGTAGGAGGGATGGAGCCAGGAGGTCTCCTTCTGGATAGTTTGTCCCCCTCCAGACAGTGTGGGTCACCAGAGGTCTGTGATTTTGCCTTTTGTTGTGGGTCAGCTGATAGCTGTTCTTTACCGCGGGCACCCCGTGCTGGGTCCTGAAATCCCACATCCCCAAGTGAGGGGCTCCCAGGCTGGAAAGGGTGGGGTCAAGAATCTCTGTGCCAGGGGCGCCTGGGTGGCACAGCGGTTAAGCGTCTGCCTTCAGCTCAGGGCGTGATCCCGGCGTTATGGGATCGGAGCCCCACATCGGGCTCCTCTGCTGGGAGCCTGCTTCTTCCTCTCCCACTCCCCCTGCTTGTGTTCCCTCTCTCGCTGGCTGTCTCTATCTCTGTCGAATAAATAAATAAAAAATCTTAAAAAAAAAAAAGAATCTCTGTGCCAAAATGTGTTCCAGGGGGTGCCAGGACGGGCAAACCAGCTGCTTAGGCCCTCAGTGAGACCCGGCAATTGGGAAGGGACACGAGCCCCGGGAGGCTGGGAATGTTCTGTGTCTCACACTGCTGGTGACAGCGTGCATCCATCCATCCTGAAGCACCAGGCAGGGCGTTGAGCTGTGTGCAGAGGTCTGTGATCTGGGGGGCAGGCAGGCTGGAGGACCTGGGAAAATTAGGTCTGCGGGTCCATGGCACCTCTAGTCAGTTAGCTGGGTGGCTTTTTGCAAGTCATCGAAACTCTCTGAGCCTCAGCCTCATCATCTGTCAAGTGGGGACGCTGGTGTTGCCTGCACAGGGTCTTGGCACGGTGACTAACGCAAGTTCAGTGCCCAGCTGTAGTCGCTGCTCCGGCCACACGTGAGGCCTCCGGGTGTTTTCTGCACACACGCACCCCCCCCCCAACAGGAGCTGCCCCGGCAGTGGCTTCCCTGTGGGAATCCCACACTCCTCCTCTTGGTGCGGCCCGGGTCCTTCCCGCATCCACACAGATGACAAATGAGATATTCTGATCCTAGTTTTGACCGTCCTGGCTCACTTTTGAAAAATGCTTTTAAAAAAAAATTTTTATTTAGATTTTTCTAGAGAGAGAGTGTGTGTATGCTCATGAGCAGGGGGAGGGGCAGAGGGAGAGAGAGAATCTCAAGCAGACTCTGTACTGAGCCTGGAGCCGGACGTGGCGCTCCATTCCACAACCTTGAGATCATGACCTGAGCCGAAATCGGGAGTCAGATGCTTGACCACGACTGAGCCCCCCAGGCGCCTGGGAAGGTGCCTTGTGAGTACAGAGCTGTCCGCAGCTGTGCCTGGGTCCTTTCGGCCCTCAGTCCAGCTCAGGGTGCGTGCGGAGGCAGGTTCCTGTCCTACCCCTGCACCTGTCGTAAGCCTTGCTCCCTGCTTGGGAGACAGAGCAGGCTTTGAACCTGGCTCTGACACTCGCCAGCTGTGGGCCTCGGGCTCGTGGCCTGCCCTTTCTGAGCCTGGTCTGCATCAAGATGGGGCTCAGGGCTTTCCCCTGCAGGGGCGCTGGAGGATTGTGCGCGGGAGCCCCAGGCCAGCGGCTGGCCAGCCTGCACAGATCGTCTCGCTTGTGGTCCCCATGCTTTCTGTTGGGCACTCCCGCCACGCTGGGGCCCAAACATGCACACCTCTTCCTGACTCCACGCTGAGTGACATCCCGTCGGGAGCTTGAAATTGGCTGCGCTGGGAGTATTTATACCGTGGAAATAAGCAGATGCTACAAATCAGAGTTGTTTTTTGGTTTTGCTTTTGTGGTTTCCGGAAGCTGGTTGTTCAGCATTTACCACGCACCACTGGGGAGGGCTTGTCAGTGAGTCTCCGAAAGAAGTGTGTCTTTTACCTGATGTGCACCCCTCGCCACCCTCCCCCCAGTGTTGCCGTTGAGGAATTTGCCATAACAAGGTTCAAGCTAAGGTCTGCAAGAATCCAGAACCCTTTGCTTTAAGTACTGAGCCCTGCAAAGATAGTCAGGGAGGGCTTCCTGGAGGTGGTGGGGCTCGCAGCCAGGCCCCAAAGGATTCTCCCTGGGCTCTATCCCCCGCCCTTGCTTTAGGACCAAGGATGGTCCAGACTCTCCTTATGGCATCCTCCCTAGGCGCCTCCTGGCCTGGCCCAGGCAGCCTCCCCATCCTTTGTGGTGGCTGCCGGGGAGGGAGCCAGTCCCTGGAAGGCCGCTCGCCTCTCCCAGCTGCCGTCTGCAGCCCCAGGTCAGTCAGGTCCCCTTCCATGACCCACCGCTCCCAGCACAGCTCTCACCCTGGCCGGCCTAGCATGCCACCATCCCACTGCTCCTGCGGTCATCCTGCTGCCCGCATCTCAGAGCTGCATGCTGCTAAGTGCCCACAGATTTCCTGGCACTGAGGACGAGTTGAATGCCTTCCTCTTCCCTTGCCCAAATGTCCTCCTCCTCTCCCCAACTGCCCTCCAGGATCCCACAGCCCTCAGTGGTGCCCCCTGCTGGACGTGGCTCTGCACACAGGCCTTGGCCGCCTGTCCTGCTGCTTGCTGGGTCCCATGGACGCCATCCGAAGGAACCAGCGGGGCTGGGCGGCTAGGCCTTCTGCGGTGACACCCTGTGCGTGTTCAGCGTTCAGGCACCTGGGCTGCTGGGCTGGGGGGCATTCAAGGTGCGGGAGCAGATAGGGCCTTGGGTGAATAGGGACAGGGCTGTGTGTAGGCCAGGGCTGTGCATGGGTCTTGGTCCAGCTCTGCTCTGCGATGTGATACCATGTCCTCTCGGGGGCGAAAGTGACAGCAGGCTGACCTCAGTACCACCATCTGGGTGGTGAGCCCTGTGCCAACCTCTACACACACCTCCTTGTTTGAAACCCACAGCAGCCTAGTAAGGAGAGTGCTGTCACTGGCATTTTACAGATGGCAAAATAGGCCAGGAGAGGTCCACGGTGGCCTGCTGGTCATGGGAATGGGGGCTGTGGCAGTGGGATGTCAAGTGCGGGGAGCCCTGTGCCATAGCCCAGCCAGTGCTGGGGCAAGAAAGGGGGCTCCGGGAGCGGGAGGTCTCAGGCAGTGTCCCCCACCCTGGCTGTTCCTTAGAAAAACCCAGATGCCAGCACTGCCTGGGCATTCTGATTTGGGGTGGGGGTGAAGCCTGGGCTCAGCTTATAACTTACAGAGTTCCCCAGGTGACCGTGACAGGGGCCACACACGCGTTGCAGTCTCTTGCAGCTGCTGTAACAAATGAAGATAAACTTAGTGGCTTAAAAACAACACACGTTTATTATCTTAATAATAATCATGCCTGGATAATATCTGAAGAGTAGTATCTGGAAGCCAGGAGTGCACCATCAGTCTCACGGGACTCATGTCATGGTGTCAGCAGGGCTGGTGCCATCCAGAGGCTCCAGGGAGAAGCTGTCCCTTCCGTCTTCCAGCTTCCAGGGGCCGCCCGCCCCAAAGGAGAATGACGCGGGAAGGCAGCAAGGATTCTACCCAGTGGGGACGTGCATCCCTTTGACCTAACGGTTTTGCTGCTAGGACTGTGTCCCCTGCTATCACTTTCCCCTCCGGGGCCACAGAGCAGCCCGACGTGTGGAAGAGGGAGGGCCACACAGACACTGTGCAGCCAACAGGACCCCCTGAGAGGTAAACCGAGGGAGGTGTGCGTGCACCTCTGTGCAGCTGGCAGGGCGGGGCTGGAAAAGTCCCACAGTATTACAGGTCTGTGCGTCTGCTGTGCTGACTTGTGTTTTGACAAATGAGAATATGTGTGCGTGCACACACACACACCACGTGTGCATGGCAGATTTGGCGAAGATGGACAGCAAAGTGTGAACATTGGCCATTCCTGGAAGTCCGAGGGCCCCTCCCTTTAACTGTGCAGCATGCTGTGCTGTTTGACCATTTAAAATGTTGTGTCTCAATGTTTAACATTTTTTAAAAGCCTTTTGGCATGAGAAGAAATGTTCCCAGGGGCTAGGGGACTGTTTACTGCTGGCTTTCTTCCGGTCAGTTTTGTCCTGGGGTGGCACATCTATTCATCCCTTGTTGGAGGAGGAGGGAGGCCCTAGGAAGTCTCTGGGGGCAGGTGCCCGCTTGCTGTGCCCTCAAGCTACATAGTGCTGATGGGGCTGTTTGCTACTGGGTCCTGTTGCTACCAGGTCACCAGTGGCCAGGTGTCTGCTGGATGGAGCCTGTAAGGAGGGGCCGCAGGGAGTCCAGCCTGGAGAGGGGAAAGCTAAAGGGTCAGGTGTGTGAAGGGGCTACAGTGTGTGCGAAGAGTAAACTGAGTCACGGGTACATGGCAAGGAGCCCCATAGGTGGATAGCATGATGACAGTCAGCCTTGGGGAGAGTGCACCTGTCAGACCCCATTGCTCCGCCTAGAAGGACGAGGGGAAAACGGGATGGGGGGCAGTTTTGTCAGTTTTGTGTCAAAGTGCATGGACTTTGGGGGGCACCTGGGTGGCTCAGTGGGTTAAGCATCTGCCTTCAGCTCAGTTTGTGATCCCGGAGTCCTAGGATCGAGTCCCTGCTCAGCGGGGAGCCTGCTTTTCCCTCTGCAGCTCCCCCCTTGTGCGCTCTCTCGCTCTCATAAGTAAATAAAAATATTTTTTAAATGTTTTTTTAAAAAGGAAGCTTCCCGGGGCGCCTGGGTGGCACAGCGGTTAAACGTCTGCCTTCGGCTCAGGGCGTGATCCCGGCGTTATGGGATCGAGCCCCACGTCAGGCTCCTACGCTATGAGCCTGCTTCTTCCTCTCCCACTCCCCCTGCTTGTGTTCCCTCTCTCGCTGGCTGTCTCTATCTCTGCCAAATAAATAAATAAAATCTCTTAAAAAAATAAAAATAAAAAAAATAAAAAGGAAGCTTCCCATCACAGCCGTGGTAGGCAGCCTGCCCATTATTGTTGGGGAAGAGGCTTCAAAACTGATCCCTTTTGATGCTTTCAGTGGGATTATTGATTTAAGGTTACATGCCTTAACCTTGACTTGGAAGCAGTTAATGTTAAATGTTTAAAATATTTAATTCATAAAATAGCTCTTAGCGCTCCCTCCCATTACCATTTAATTCAGTGCTTTTTATATGGTTGTGTACCAGAACTGATACGGATTGGGGTCTTTAATAGGAAGAAGTTTCTTCCTCTGGCTGCGGTGGGAGGTGGGGGTGGGAGGCACTGCCTTGGGGCCAGCCTGTTTCTGTCTGGCAGTTCCAGGATATGGACCCTAGGTGGCGCCAAACCCCAAACCTGCAGTTTCCCATTCCTCACCAGCAGAAGGGTGTGGGGATGTGTGTGTGCCTATGTGGTAGGAGTGTGTGTGCGTGTGTGTGGATGTGGGATGGGAGTGTGTGTGCCTGTGTGGATGTGTGTGGATGTGTGTGGATGCCTGTGTG
Organism: Ailuropoda melanoleuca; assembly: GCF_002007445.2. Classification (NCBI taxonomy): domain Eukaryota; kingdom Metazoa; phylum Chordata; class Mammalia; order Carnivora; family Ursidae; genus Ailuropoda; species Ailuropoda melanoleuca. Next base: position 78,042,107 of record NC_048229.1, read on the forward strand.
TGCCTGTGTGGTAGTGTGGGAGTCATGTGTGGACGTGTGAGTGTGTCTGGGGTGGGTCTGAGTGCCTGCGTGTCCCTGTGGGTGGGTGTGTGTTTGGGTGGCCTTGGACCCCCCCCCCCGCCCTCACTGGGAGCATGGCGGCCGTGAGGAGCGTGGACCCCCCTGCATGGTGCCCCCGCCTCGCCCATCCTCAGATGTGATTAGCAGATGTACAGGGCCAGGCTGTGATTTATGTTCCTGGTCACCTAATTATTTCCAGCCCCAGAGGAGGGAAAGTAACATGCTTCGCAGGGCCAGGGAGCCTGAAGTCCTGGCAGGGGCTCTGGGGCAGCAGGCCCACCCCGCCAGACCTCCCTGGGCCAGGAACGGAGGCTGGGGGCAGGGCAGCCTGAAAGTGATGAAAGAGCTCTCTCTGGGGAGCAGACCTGGCTGGGGGGGCATCTGTCACCACTTCTGAATGCTGAAGGGGGGTGTGGGGGTCAGCCCTCCTTCCCTGAGCTGTGACGGGTGTGCCCCCACACGCAGCCCCAGGCAGCTTTGTAGAGGGGCCTGGTGGGGTCACCCTCTGTGAGGGCCCTGAGGCAGCTTCCCAGTGTCCTAGGAAGGAAGAAAATTCCAAATCCTCACCCCAGGGCCCTGGGACTGACTCCAGAGGTGAGCAACACCTTCCCCGTGCCCACAGGCACCACCGGCTTCCTCTGGCTGGAATGCGCTGTCCCTTCCCTCTGCCGGGAATGCGGTTTCTTCATGCGGTCACCCAGGCCTCCCTGACCACGTGGCCTTTGACCACAGGTGTCCTTGGCTCCAGGTAGGCAGGTCTGTGTGCCGTGCATGCTGTCCCCGATGCCTTGAGAAGCACCTGGTGGGTAGTGAGTGCTCAGGAAATATTTGTGGTTTGGTTGGACATACAGACAGGTGGACCTGGATGGTAAGGTCGCAGCAGTTCTGAGAGGCCCGGGCTTGGAGTAGATGAGATCTCAGCTCCGAAGCACTGGGATCCCCGGGGGGGCGGCTTTGGGAGAGGTATCCTGCAGGGGGGACCCTGTCACACTCACCAGAGGGCTCCCCGTCTTGGCTGACTGCACAGCCGCTTCTCTGCCCTCCTTTTCCTCCCCCTCTGGGGACCCGGCTCAGGCCCTTACCCCGAGGGGACTGTGTCCCTGCACCTCCAGCAGAGGACTTCCTGCTCCTGCTCACATTCAGGAGCATGGCCCTGACCTTGGGTCACTGGCTTTGAACCCCGGTGGGGGACTCCCCTGCTGGGTGGCCTCGGGTGGCCTGGTCACTCAGCCTCTGCATGGAGCCCATCATTGTTGCCCCGTGAGGCTGTTCCTAGGACTCAGAGATGGGAGGCAGGGAGGGGCTGGGCACCTGGCAGATAAGAGGGGGTGGGGGGCTTGCCTATAACTGCCCTGGAGATACCGACCCTCTTCTTTCTCTTCTGAACAGTGCTGGGCACCCACTGAGTGCCTGGAGGCCTTTCTGCAGAAAGGTCCTGGGCTCCTCTGGGTGGCAGTGCTCATCTTGCTGCTGTGGAACCCTTGGGGGGCAGATTGCTCAGAGCGTGGGGTTAAGGTCTGGTGGGAGCAGCTCCACCCCTAGAAGGGCTTTCTTGTGGCCTGCCAGGTGCCTCCCCGCCTCCCCCCCCACCCTGCTTGCAGGTGCCCTGCCTGCCTGCCTAAGGGCCCGAGGGCATTATGGGGAGAGCACAGCTGCAGGCGCAGGCAGACCTGGAGGGTGGGCTCTGGCTGCACATCCTGCTGGGGACCCTGCCACGAAGGTCCAGGTCGGCCAGCCTGAGCTGTGCCTCCTTAGAGAGCTCACAGCTGCCTCCTCCCTGCCTCTTCCCCTCCCCTTCCCCTCCCTTCCCCTCCCTTCCCTCCCATTCCTCCCTCCCCNCCTCCTCCTCTTCCTCCCCCTCTTTCCTCTTCCCTCTCTTCTTCCCTCCTCCCTCTTCCCTCCTCCCTCTTCCCCCTCCCTCCTCCCTCTCTCCCCTCCCTTTTCTCTTCCCTTTCTCTCCCTCCCGTTCCCTTCCCCCCCTCCCTGTCTCTCTCCCTTTTCCCTCCCTCCTCCTCCCTTCCTCCTTCTCTCCTCTCTCTCTTTATCCCCCTCCCTCCTTCTCTCCCTCACTCTCTTTCGCTCTCCAAGCAGCTGTTACCTAATAGGCTGTTAATGATGATTCAGTAAGTAGAAGGCAGAGTCCTGGGGGAACCGCCATGCTCTGTGTAACTGGTCTCGAAGGAGACAGAAGTATCTAATATTTACACACCAGCATTAGTCCTTTGGGAGCCTTATCTCGGCTGGAACCAAGCAGGGAGGGGCAGCTCTGGATGGTGCCATCTTCCCCATCAAGCCTGGTCTGGTCCATGGGAACTCCTCCCTTGAGGAGGGTAGGCCAGGCTCTGGATCAAGGGTCCTGGAAGGCACAGGCTAAATGCTGGGGGTGGTTGGATTGGACCCGCCTCATGGGCACTGGGCACTTAGCATCTGCTCTGGTTAGTGCTCAAGGGGGCATTGCATGGCCAAGAGCAAGGGCAGTGCTGAAGAACTCAGGGCTGGGAGGACGGGGAGAAACAGGCACAGACACGGGTGATGGGTGTGAGCCTCTGAGTCCAGTCATGCCTGAAGTCCTTCATGCCCCAGACTCTTCCCTTACTGAATCAACCAAATCCCCGTTTTGCCCAGCCAGCTGGAGGCACAGTGAGCAACCCTGCCTTAGCCAGGCGCAGTGGATTCGTAAGCGACAGTGGTGTTCATTTAGATTTCATTGTACCCAGCAGCCCAAATACCCAATCAAAAGGAGCAGAGCTGCTGCAAAGGGAGGCTCAGGGCCCGAGCCCACCCACGCTGGGCCCCTCCTCTGGGTCCCATGGGGCAGCAGGGAACCCCTGGTTTAGAGCCTTCCTGTGTCCACACGGAAGGAGGCATGGGGCCCAGCGATGTGAGGTCACCAGGGGTCTGATGTAGCTCTTGCCAGGTGCTGTACCCAGGCTGGGGTCCAGCATGTGATGGGCCTCACGTAGGTGTAACAGCCCCCAGTGGAGGACAGCGTCCACCCGCTTTCGGGACTGGGAGGCTGAGACACAGTGCTGGGGAGCAAACAGTGGAAGTCACTCGGCGACATGACAGCTCTTCAGAGTGCAGCACTGGGCTCTCTGCCACCACGTGGGACAGGCAGGCGTCCAGGCCAGCTCTTGGGGCCCGGAGCTGAGCGGGGCTCCCGCTGCCCAGCTGTCCGCCCAGCAGGACTCGGTGGGTCTTCCATGTGTCCATCCCTGAGTTGTACCCTTGACGAGAAACCGGTACTAGTCAGTCTTGATTCCCTGGGTTCTGTGAGCCACTCCAGCAAAGTAGCGAATCTGAGGTGGGGGTCGTGGGAGCCCCCAGTTTCTAGTGTCCGGTCGGTTAGAGGCGTAGGGGACCGGGAACTCGCACTGGTGTCTGGAGCGGAGTACTCACGTGGGGCTGAGCCGCTCCTCAGCGGCTCTGGGCTGACTCTGGTCATCGACGTCAACACTGAATGAAACCACAGGGCACCCAATCCGTGTTGGGTGTCCGCATTGTCGCACAGTGGGTGGTAGGTGTGGAAAAGCCACACATTTGCTGTCAGAAGGGTTGTCCTGTGGGTAGAAGCGATCGTAGCCATGGGGACGGTGTTTTTCTGATTGCCTGGTGGCCTGTCTTTGAGCGAGGTCTGCCTGCCAGAGCTCTGTGCTCAGAGGCAGGTGCCGGGCAGCCGCTGAGGCTCCCACTGGGCAGGAGGGCAGGCAGATGGCTCCCCACAGCCCAGCATCCTGACTGCCTCCATGCGGATGGCTGGGGTCACGTGTACTGCGGCTGCTGATACCGTGGAGCTGAGGTCCATGTACCTGGGTGCCTCTCCCTGCCTTTTTTTTTTCATCTGTGCAGCAGGGATGGTACCAGTCTTCTCGGGCTGGTGCGGGATCCGCGGGGGAGTGTGTAGGATTGTGGGACAGCACCCACCTGGACATGCTTCACCTTTCTGGTGTGTATTATTATGTCGGTCACCGTCCTGAGGCCAGCCAAAGCTCTTGGCTGTGCCCCTCGAGCCCTTCCCTGCCCCCTGTCCCTGACCACTGCAGGGAGAGAAGGCAGGCAGCCTTTCTTTCAGAAGGAACTCAGACCCCTTACTATAGGTCCCTGCCCAAGGACGCCACACAGTCCTTGGGAGAAGTCCCTGGGGAGCCCCTGCCCCCCTCCAGACATGTGCCCTGTCTTGGTCTGGCCCCAGAAGGACCCACTGACAGTATACAGACAAGCAACCTCGGGGGCATCTCTTCGTGGTCTCCCCCTGCACCAGCTGGCTGTCTCCAGGACTCCTGGCAAGCTGGGCTGGTGGGGACAGGGTGGCCAGCCCGTGCTGCCTCCTGGGGAATCTGGGCAGGACTTCCCCTCCCTGAGCCTTCCCGGCCACACCAGCAAAACCACCCTGCCGTGGAAGCCAGGTGCCTGCCCTCGCCTGTCTTACTGTCTGGTCATAAAGCTATACATGCTCATTCCTTCTTTGAAATCGCTCCGACATACAAAAAGTATGCATTTTGTAAGTGCTTTTATGAGTGCAATTTTTAATAACAGTTCGCCCATTTGAAGTGTAGAGTTCAGTGGAGGTTACAATAGGCACCGGTACTTGCAGTGTCTGATTCTACAACATTTTGTCACCCCCAAAAATCCCTGGCCCTTAGCAGTTTCTCTCCAGTTTCCCTGGCCACAGCCACGGCAGCCCCAAATCAGTTTTCCGTCGCTGTGGGTTTGCCTATTCTGGATGTCATGGATAAATGGGGTGGCATGACACCTGCCATTTCATCCTGGCTCCTCTGACCTTGGGAGGCTATTTTCACGGCTCATCCGTGCCACAGCATGTCACTGCTTCCTTCCTCCTAGGGCCGAATAGTACCTCGCAGGTGGATATGCCGCCTGTGGTTTATCTGCTCGCCGTCAGTGGGCATTCGGGCTGCTCTTACTTTGGGCCATTACGAGTTAGAGCTGCTGGGACCCAGTTGCACACAGGTTTTGCGAGGAAACAGGTCCGCATCTCTCTCGGTTGCACTCCTGGCAGGGGAATTGCCAGGTGGCACGGTGACTCCGGGCCTCGGTGCTCTTTTGGGACAGAATCCCTTCCAGCTCTTCCAGGCCCTGCCCGTCTGCTCTCATTGTCTCCTGGACGCCCCTGAGGGTCACCCCTACAGGGAAGGACTTGGGGCTGGTCTGCCGCTGCGTCCCAGGATGCGCTGCCATGTGCTCAGGACACACTGGTGGGTGACTGCACCAGCGACCTGGCCCTCCGCTAGCCAGCCTTGGTGCCCCTTTGCACGGGGATCAGCTTCCCTCTGGTGCCTGGCTCCCAACCTGGCACACATCAGCGACTCGGTGGATGTAGACACTGCCATTCTCCCTGTTTCATGGGGCCCTGGTCGGCCTGACTCAGAAGCCAGACAGGGCTGGAGTAGAGAACTGGGGTAACCCTGAAGGAGGCCTGGGGACCTTCCACCCCATCGTGATGCCCGCTGTTCCTTGCTAGGCCCTCTGAACTGTAGGCAGGGTCCCAATTTCCTGGGGGGCATACAAGACTGTTTCTAAACCCAAAAGGCCTTTCCTCTTGCCTGGGTAGTTCTCCATCCAGAGGCCAGAGTAATATGGCAGCTGCCCAGCAGCCTGGCACCCAGCTCTTTCCTCAGCCCCGTCCGAGGCAGCTAAGTCCCTGCCTCCTGTCTGCATTAGGTCCTTGCTGTCATTCTCCTGGTCCTCTGGATAATGAGGCCCTGCCGTGTGCCAACCTCAGAGATGGTCTGTGTTCCCCCCTGCACCTCCCTGTGGGTGCTGTGCCTCCACCTGCACCTCCCTGGCCGGCCCAGCCAGGCACGGGGCAGAGCCGGCCTGGCTGGGGGTCTCACCTTGTGCTGTGATGTGGGCAGTGTCCCTGTCTGGCAGAGGAGGGTCGATGCTTGTTTGATAGATGGTAACACAGCAGTCAGGTTGAGCTTCTTGCGCCTTGCGCCATCCGTGAACATTTATCCGACATTTGTCCTACACCAGGATGACATTGCTGTATTCCTGTAACAGGTGAAAATAACAATGCTCAGCTCCCAAGGACTATAGCCTCCGGTGAGGCCACGCCCCACCGGGCCACGCCCTCCCACCGGGCCACGCCCCTTCCAGGCCACGCCCTCCTGCTCTCCTCCTGAGGTTAAGGTCCTCCTTTTGCAGAGGGGGATCCAGAAGACAGGAGAGGCTGGTGTGGGGACCAGGTGGGCTGGAAGCCTCCTCAGATCGGCTTTCCTCCAGGGCATTTGGTGATGGCCATGGGGGAAGATGCCTGGGCTGCCCCAGCAGCTGGCCAAGGCAACATTAGCCTGGGAAATGCCCTGGAACGGAGAGGACAAGACTGAGCCCCACGTCATGAGGCTGATTGCAGGCAGGCGCTCTCCGTCCGAACCTTGGCGTCGACATCTGTCAGGGTGGGCCTAGGTCATCTGTCTCAGGCGTTCGGTGAGGGTCAGAACCCTCAACGTGCACAGGAGCACTTCCGTGTGCCAGGCTGTGCTCCAAGCCCCGAGGATGTCCGGAGGGGCTGGAGAGTGTTTCCCCAAATGCATGTTTTCCCGGAACCTGAGAGAATGTGACCTTCTTGGGAAGGAGGGTCTTTGCAGATGTAAGTCAGTTAAAATGAGGTCATACTGGATTAGGGTAGCTCTAAATCCAATGACTGGTGTCCTTATAAGAAGAGGGGAATTTGGACACAGACAGAATGGCATGTGAAGACCAGCACATGGGAGAAGGCCACGTGAAGACGGAGGCAGAGATGGGAATTTGTGGCCGTAAGCCAAGCCACGGATGCCTGGCGCCAGCGGAAGCAGGACTAGGCAAGGCAGGGTCCTCCCCTAGAACCTTGGAAGGAGCACGGCCGCCCTGCCTCCACCTTGACTTCAGACCTCTGGCCTCCAGGCTATGAGAGAATCCACTTGTGTTGTTTTAGGCCGTCTAGCCTGTGGTAGTTTGTCATAAACCCTGAAAAAGTAACACAGTCTGTTAATTCAGTGAACCCTCACTGCCATTCCTGGAGAGGAGATGTCATTGCTTCATTTAGAGATGAGGAAACTGAGCCACAAACAGGTGGGATCCCTCACCTGAGCCACACAAGCTGACGGGTGGCAGAGGCAGGATTGCCTGCCAGGGATTCTGATTCCGGGTCCCTGACCTAAACCCTGTGCCGTGGGGTCCAGTGACCCCGCCCAGGATTACGGGATCCCCGGTGAACATCTGTTGCCTATGAAAGTGCTCCACAGAGTTGCCTCAGCGCAGCTCCTGCAGGGGCTAAGCCTGCTCTTCCCCAGTATTACTTCCTGCATGGTGCAGAGCTCTGGAATCTTCCTCCCCCCCATCACTTAGGACTTGGGTGCTCATGTGCTTACTAAGGAAATCACCTCTAGACACTTCGTGGTTTAAGGGGACAAGCCCCTGACCCCCTCACTTTCCCCCCCAGCTCCTGTCTGCAGAACGCCAGAGCTGTGGGGAACCCGGTTGGGGAAGCAAAGTCACTTTCAGGTTTCAGGCTGGGAGTGCCCTGAAGATTTCCCTGCTGGGGTTGTCAAACGGGAGGAGACCAGCAGGCCATCGTCCCCAACCTGAAGCTCTCACAGGTGAGGAGGGAGTGGAGGGTCTCCCAGAGAGGGGACTCACATACCAGAGTGTCCAGCAGGGAGAGAATGCCACAAGGCATTGTGCCACACAGCCCCCCTTACAGACGCCTGTCTTCTCTGCAGGCCGTGTGGCCTCAAGTAAGTTGCTCAGCCTCTCAGAGCCTCTTGGCTTCTGTGATGTGAGACCATAGGCCTGCCTCCCCCCAGGGGTGCTGGCACGCCTTGGAGCAGCTCCCTGAGCGGCTTGCTCGCTATAGCAGTTGGGGCTCAGAGGCACCCCCACCCCCGCCAGCAGGCTGCTTGCGGGCCCGCTGAGGATGCTGTGACAGGGAGAGCATATGGCGGGCATATGCCACGCAGGAACACGGCTGCCCACGGGAAGAGGCAGGAGGAGTTCTAGAAGGGAGGGAGCTAAGCCCTGTCGGTGCCCATGACGCACTGTGCCTGCCTGGCCTTCTTGGCACCCCTGTGCCCTGTTTCTCCCATGGAGGGTGAGCCTCTGCTCGCTTGGGCTCTTGGGGTGCTCTGGGGTGATAGGGCGATGTGTCCTCTGCCCACTAGGTGTCGCTGTCTCCTGCAAGATCCCCCAGAGCCATAACCTAACCAGCCCTGGACAGGGGGTGGGATCTGCCTCAGGGGCTGCTCCCCTGCATGCTTCCCCTGGGACACCCACCCAGCCCCCTTTGCAGAGCCAATGATGCATGGGTTGAGACCTGGAGGAAGAGCGTAAATTAGTCACATGGCAAAGGAGGGTAGGCAGGGGTGTTCCCAGTAGAGGGCCCCACATATGCAAAGGCCAGGAGGTGGGGGGCAGCCGGGTAGCATGGGCTGGGAGAGCAGCAAAGGAGGTTCCAGGGGGCTGGAGCTGGACCTTGTCATTGTCCTGCTGCCTGGCCAAGATGGAGCACTTATGCTCTTATGCCAGGCATTCCTCAGTGATCCTTGCAGTCTGCTCAGAAGGGGGCACTGTTCTTGTCCGGATGGACTTGGTGCTCAGAAAGGCCAAGTCACTTAGCCTGTTGTCACACAGCCAGGAAGCGGTAGACCTGGCATGGAGCTTTCTCACGGAGGGCAGTGTCAGAGGTCGGGGGAGCGGGGGTGGCCCTGGGTGCCTGGTGAGCCCTCTGCAGCCCTCAGAACCCATCTTTTGTCCCTGTGGAAGCTTGCCTGCCATCTTGACCCTCCCTATGCCCCCCTCGGCCCAGGTGCCCCACAGGCCTTGTCCCGTTGGCTGCCCAGGCTGGGACACGAGCAGACCCTTAGAGATGATCCCTCGCCTCTCCCACAGCGCCCTGCACACAGCAGGTGTCCAGGATGCACTCTGTTTTCTCTTAGGTGGCCCCTCAGCATGGCTGCACCGCAGGGAGAGATCCCCTGAACTCTCAGGAGGTCGGGCAGTGGGTGTCACAAATTGAGACAGCTGGCTCTGGGCCCTCAGTGTTTAGGGACCTCTGCTACCAACCAGAAGACCTCTCTGAGGTCCCTCCCCGCCTTGCTTGCTGTGAGTCTAAATCAGGCCACACGACAGGTAACAAGGTAACTTTCTGGAACAGCAGGAAACATTTGCAGTTGGAGGCTCATGAAACCCCAGGTCCTGTGGTCAGTAAACCCAAGGAGGGAAGGACATGGGAAGGAGGCTCTGGCCACAGGCAGGAGCTGGTTCAGGGACCCCAGCCACCCCCAGGGCGTGCTGCTGCACCGGTTATGCACGCAACAGGGAGGGGAGGGGGCATCAGGCCTGCTCTGCCCACTGTACTGTGCCCCCTGGGGACACCCAGCCTGGGAGAAGGGGCAGAGCGGGAAGAGCCCCCACCAAGGCAGCAGCAGGCGGGCTAGGCAAGGGCCTGACGCCCACCCCGATCCCGGCACAGGAGCAGATGGGCAGGGAGAGGGGAGGCGGCGGCAACAGTTGGTGCCGCCAGCTTCCGGCTCCCCCGAGGCGGCGGGTGTGAGAGGCAGGGACGGGAGCGGGTGGCAGGAGCCCAGCCTGCTGTCGGCGCCTCCCCTCCCACCCTGCCTCCTCGGCCCTTCCAGAGGCTTCTTCCCCAAACCCTCTGCCTGCAGCCTCCCTGGGAGGCCCAAGAGTCCAGGAGGCAGAGGCTGGGCTCAGCTGCCAGCCCAGCTCAGCCTCGTCCTGGCTGTGTGGACTGGGACCAATGAGGACCCCCTCCTAGCTCACCCCAACCTCCATTTCCCATCTGTAGAATGGGGTGATGTCAGTGACAATTGAATCCTGGCTCCGCCATGTGGAACTGTGTGGCCTTTGGTGGGTCCTTACCCTCTCTGTGTTCCCCGTCTGTGTCTTCCCATCTGTTAAACAGGAGAGTCCTAATTGTCCCGGGTAGTGTGGTGGGGCTGAAAGGAGTCGGTTCTGGTAGATTCCTGGTGGGGGAGGGGATGCCAGGAGGCCTGAGCCGTGGGCTGTGGGATAGCACACAGAGTCTGGTCATAGCTAACATTACGGCGTGTTCTGTGTAGCCAGCAGTGTGTCAAGTACTCTGCATGCGTGAACTCGCTTCAGTTTACAACAGCCTGAGGTTTGGTGCCGCTGTGGTTGCAGTCTTACAGATGGGGAAACTGAGGCACAGAGCCAGAGGGGCGCTTGCTTGGGGTTCATGCTCTGTGAGTTTTCGCAAGGCCTTCCTCCGGTCCATCCTGATGTTCACTCCCGCAGGACTGCTGTCCCGGGTCCTGCACCCCACCGCCCCTCCTCCCTCCGTCTGATGACGCCCACCAGCCCAGACGCACATGGCCCAGCCGTGCTGTCAGCCCTGGGGGCCCGGCCCTTGCTTGCTTACCCTCTGCCCTCAGGACAGGCTGGTGCTGAACAGTGAGGGTCTCACTCCAGAGCTGCAGTGTCAGGCCATCAGCTACACGTGGCCCCTCAATGAAATGCAGTTGGAAATCAGGTTCCTCGGTCACACTAGCTGCATTCCAAGTGCTCCACGAGCCTGTGGGGCAGCTCAGATCTGGAAGGCTCCTCATCACAGAAAGTGCTCTTGGAGAGTGCTGCTCATGCGATTAGGCCTTCGGGGCCTTTGGGTGGGGGAGGGAGGTCCTGGGGGGTTAGAGAGATGAAGGGTGGGTGACATTTGCTGCCCTGGTCTGCAGGGCAGACGAGAACATGCTGGATCCACGTTGCAAACTCAGCCTGTGTGTTTCACCAAACCTCACACTGGAGCACATGGTCTGAGAAGGGGGGGCTCCTATATATTTGTAACATGATTTATAGAAGTCTTAGAATGCAAAAAATAAAATCGCATTTGGTCGAACGTTTTGCAGACTGCTTTACTGAGAAGACAAAAGAAACTAAACTTGCGTGTCTCTCCGAACATCTGGGACATTCATCTTCATTCCTCCAGGCCTCAGTTTACACATCCGCGTGAGTGCGATCTCCCAGGCCCCCAGCTCAGAGATTCCAGCAGGCCAGGTTCAGTGGTGGGAAGCACAGGGCCTGGAATGTTCCTTGCTTTGCCCACTGGCCTTGGGCAACTTGGTTGGCTTCTGGGCCTTGGTTTCTTCATCTCTACAATGGGTAGAATGACCCTTACTGAGCTGAGCATCTAATGAGGGAGTAGCTGTGCAGCACCTGTGGGAGGCCCAGCAGGAGCCAAGGCCTTTGGGAAGCGATGGAATAGATGGGACTATGCCAGGAGGCCCCTCCCCCTGCCTGCCCGCCCACCATGAATGCCATGCAGGTGCTGCCTGAGTTAGGCTCCTTCCCTGTAGGTCCATCACAGAGCCTGGAAGAGCCCAGGACACCTTCCCTGTCATGGGTTGGAGGGAGGGAAGAGGACCCAGAGCTCCCTAACGCACAGTTTCCTGGCATTCCGTCTTCAGTGTGGGGCTCCAGATTCTTCCAGGGGTGTAAGTCAGAGCAAGAAAGGTCCAGAAGGGCGTGCTTCCGCCCGAGTCCACAGGACCGGGTGTGATCTCAGTGCGTCCTTGTCCCAGCCCTGCCCCCAGCAGCCTGCCCGAGTCTCAGTCACAGGTGGTTAGGAAGCTGCCCATTTCTTCTTTCTGCCATTTGGCACATCGTCACCAAGTACCTACTATGTGCTGTAGAGACGGCACGTACGGCTGGTCCAGCTCAGCCGCTGGGAGCCTGCAGCCTCGCTGCCCGTTCTGGCTGGGCTCCAGTGCTCAGAAGACATCAGAGAGTTCCAGCATGAGCCCCCACCCCCACCCTCTGTGGGAGAGGCGGGAGGCAGGCTTCCCCGGTGCCCAGCCCTGCTCAGTGACTGATCTGCAGGGTCACCACGCGCTCCTCAGAAAGGTGACACGGCCCGGGAGTGTGGGCACTTCTCAGCCCCAGCCCCACCTTGTGTGGCCGCTGTGCCCCAGCCCACTCCCTGGTGGGAAGCCAGCCCCACTGCTCTGCCAGACTCCACTCCTGCCAGCTGGCCTGGCCCCCGCGCGGTTGCCATGGCAATCCTTCAGCTCTTCCGTGGGGCCTGCTACTCCCCCTTTATCTCTCTCTGGGGCCAGAGCCACTTCTGGGAGGCCCTGGGGGCCGCCAGGCTGAGGAGAGCTTCTCAGAGGCCCCGTGAGGTCCTGGGTGCAGGCCAGGCCTTCAGTCCTGTGGAGGGATGGGGGCTCTCCAGAATGAGGGTTCTGCAGGGTGGCCAGTGAGAACGTGGGAAGAGGAGGGACAGAGAAATAGAGTAAAATAAGGCAAGGTGGGTGCTGTGCCCCTGGGTCTCCACCTCCAGCCAGTCATCTGCAATACCCGGACCTACTGTGCACAGCACCCCTGACTTTGTGTGCCCCACCCCTACTGTGCGCCATCCCCACTGTGTGCTCTATCCCCACTGTGTGTTCCATTCCCACTCTGTGCCCCACCCCAGCCCTACTGTGTGCTCCATACTCCACTGTGTTTTCCACCCCTACTGTGTGCTCTACCTCCCCTGTGTGCTCTGTGCCCCCACAGTGTGCTCCACCCCCCACTATGTGCTACACCCCACTGTACACTCTACCCCTGCAGCATGTGCTCCACCCCTCACTGTGTGCTCCACCCCCATTGTACGCTCCATCTCCCACTATGTGCTCCATCCCCTACTGTGTGCTCCATCTCCCACTATGTGCTCCATCCCCTACTGTGTGCTCCACCCCCCACTGTGTGCTCCACCCCTACTGTGTCCCAGATACCAGAAGACACTTTCCTTTGTGAGGACGCTGAAGTTCTAAAAGCAGCCCTGTGGGGTTGTCAGAATAGAGACCCCAGTCACAGAGTTTGGGAAAGTTGGGGGCCGTCCTGGAGGCCTGGAGGGGGTAAGCAACCAACCAGAGCTGCACAGGGCTATAGCTAGACCTTTGTCGGAGGGGTTGTTCTCACCGCGGGAACATCAGTGCCAGAGCTGAGGAGCCTCAGAGAAGGAAGCACTGGAGGGGAGGTATGTGTGCAGGAAGGCGGCCAGGCCGGTGGAGGGCTTTGCTGGGGGTTGGGGCACTGGAACAGCTCAGAGGCAGTGGGGGCCCCAGATCCTGGCTTCCTGAAGGTGGAGAACCCCACACACAGGGGTTTAGTTCTACTGGAGCTGAAAGGACAGAGAAGCGGGGCTGGAGAAGGTGGGGGTCTAGTAAGAATGGGACAGGCCACACCCCTCCCAGCACGGCTCCTGGAAGGACCCTAGGTGGTGGTCCCAGGCTTGGGCCCCTCCTGTGAGGGTCCCCGTGGCTGCCCACCTCCCCTTCCAGCAGCATCGGCTAGGGGATATGCAGGGGCTGGGGGTAGGTCCAGCCCTCCCCTTTCCAGTAAGCCCTCCCAGCCACCTGGCTTCACTAGTGCCTCTGGTCTGGGGAGGTCATACCAGGGCTTTAATTTCAGTGACCTTGATGCTTGTCAGGTCAAATATTTCAATTCCATGGACTCATCTAGCAGGGAGCAGGTTTCCATGGCAACGGAGGCTGACCCCCAGGAGCTTCTTTGGTCCCCTGAGCTCTCCCCCCAGGACACTGCCTCTCTGCTCCAGCCTGCATGTCCACAGTCCTAGCACTTTCCAGTCCTGCTGTACACTCACCCGTCCCCCCCCCCGCCAGACCACGCTGTGCAAGGACCAGGATTGTGTCTAGCAGGGCCCCTGCACCTGGTACTGAGCACATCGTGTGAGCCTGGCGGGGGGGGGGCACTGTTGTCCTGAGGACACGGGAAATCCATCTGTGGCTGCAGAGAGAAGGGGAGAGAGCAGAAAAGACATGAGGCCTGGCTCAGCATTTGGGGATGGATTCAACCAAGACCACCCATGACCCCCAGTTGCACAGAGCCTGTGTGCCAGTGGGTCTTGTCCGTAGAGGGGCTCAGGTCACCTGGGAAGAGGCCTGCCATGTGAGAATTGGGTGTTCAGACAATATTTTAAACTAACAGCCCTCGAGTCTGCCCTCTAGGGTCTAGAGTGCCAAGGCCACTGCCATCATCCAGGTGCTGTCCTTCTGCCCTGGGATGGCCTGGGATGGCCTGTTCAGCTTGTGTCCCAGCAGCCCCCGCACAGCACTGTTCTGCTGACCGTCCTTGCGCCACAGCCTTGGCCCCAGGAACACTCACCGGCTGCTTTCTGGGTGCCCAGCATGCACGGAAGCCATGACGAGCGCGATCTCATCCTTGCAACACCACACCAGGGCCCTGGGGAGCAGGAGTCCCGGGGCCACCACTCACTAGGGGCGTGACTTTGGGGGAAGCGACTGCTTCTGGGTGCCTCAGCATTCCCATCTGTATAGTGGGCTGCTGCCGGACCTCCGTGCGTGATTCCTGCAGCGTTTAGAATAGTGCCTAACTTCTAGTGAGGGCTCAGCAGGGATCAGCAGCTGGTGTGCTTCTCCCTGCCCTGCGGAGAAGGAGGGGCACAGAGAGGGTTCTCGCATCTGCAAGGCGGCACAGCAAGCAACACTTCCAGCAAGTTCCATGGGGTCCCCTTGGGAGAAGGAAGAACGCGCTCAGGGTGAGAGATTTGCCGAGCCACATCTGGTGGGGAGGATATGGTAGCTGGCGGGGGAGGGCTTCACATTTATTGATCCCCTCATCCTGAAGCTATCCACCATCCACTGTGTCCACAGGACCCAGCAAACGTCTACTCAGGTGTGCGCTGAGAAGTTTATGCTTCTCCGTCCACTGAGTTCTCCTGATAGCTCTGAGGTTATTATCCCCATTCTGCACACCGGGAAACTGAGAGATGTGCGGAGTTGGGCCACTTTCGCATAGATGAGTGGCGGCGTGGGTGAGAAACACCGACAACTTATGTGTTTAAGATGTCCTCCTGGTGCCGAGTGTTACCAGTGCGTGCCGCTAGGATCCCCCCAAAGCTTATGAGGTAGGGGCTTGTATCACCCCCACTCTGCAGATGGGCAAACCGAGGCCCGGGAGTGACCCACCCCGGGTCACACGGGTAGCAAGAGGCAGAACCGTTCTGAACCCAGAGCCCAAGCCCTCCGCCGCTGTGCTGGCACCTCCCAGATGACACTCAGAATGCCCTGTTCTTCGAGAACAACTTCTTTCTGAAAACTGATGATGACAAATTATTTTTTTAATGGTTTTAATTTATCCCCCTTTCCTCGGAGAGTGTCAGAGGCAATCTGCTGCTCTCTGCCTCTGCGAGCCTCCCTGTCTCTTGTTAGTGCCTCGGCTTTGAACACACTTCCTTTTATCATGTGGTGACATGCGGTGGCAGAGGGCGATTCCGGGAGAGATTGTCGGGGAGGGGCCGGGCCAGAGTTTGCATCGCTCCTGACAGCTAATTAGCTGTGTGTCTTTGCACCGGGGGGCCTCGCGTATGGCAGGCATCATCGTCATGGCCCTGACTGCACGCCGTGGCCTCCCTCCTCCAGCCTCCGGAGATTGCCAGCCTAACAGTTTCCATTTTGCTGATTCCATTTTGCCGTCAGACTGCTCTGGGGCCTGGATGTCGGCAGGAGTGGGAGGGCAGGGCAGCAATGATCCCCTTGGGGACCGAGTTGGCTAACAGAGGGGCTCCCTGGCTCAGGACCTGGAGCAGAGTGGAAGTCCGAGGCTCCATGTGACGTCGGGCAGGTCCACTGTTCCCAAGACTCACTTTCCCCGCCTGCAAATTGGGTACAAGAGCAAACACCAGTTCCTTCCTGCATACATTCAGTATTTATTGAGCACCTGCTGTGTGCCAGGCCCTGTTCTAGGTGCCGGGTTAGAGCAGGGCATGGAATGAATGGCTGTTGACCTTCCAGGAGGGAAGAAGACTAGTGGGAAGGATAAGGAGCCTCGTCTGTGCTGGGCTGTCTGGGAGGGGCCGGCCTCACCTCCTGACAGCTAATTAGAGGTGATTAGAGGCCTGGAGAGAAGGGCAGGATGGGGGGGGCCCCGCAGAGCTGTGGGCAGTGGGGGAGGTTACACTCTCAAGTGGCGTGGCCAGGAAAGGCCTCCTATCATCTTCATCATCATTGATTAGTATTATGATCATGTTTATTTACAGGGCTGAATAACAAAGATCATCGCTCCCCCTTTTATAAAAAATAACCTAGCCCCCCCTCTTTTTGGCTTGTTAGAGAAACAGTCTATTTACTTTATATCTTTTAGGGCAGGGGTTCTCACAGGAGCAGCGTGAGGGACCCCTGGGGAGCTTGTTGGACGCAGATATCCGGGCCACCCCTACGGTTTCCCTTCTCCTCCTGAATCTGCATTTCCAACAAGCTCTCAGGTGCTGTGGATGCTGCTGGCCCTGGGACCGCAGTTTAACAATCCCTCGTCTGGGCCAGGAATAGACTTGGCTCCTGCATTAAAGCTTGAATTTCTTCTACCTACAGGATGTGGCCGAGAGCCACTGATTCCCGTGACAAACACTTCACAGGCACCTAAGATCAGATCAAACAGTGTGAAATCACCACTTTTTCCACTTCACATGGTCTAGCTTCATCTATGTTGCGTCTAAACAGCCATCCTGGCCTCATAGAGCTGCTGACCAACAGGGGGGGTAGATAGACAGTTGCTGATGTGCTGGAATAAAGCTCAACCCAGGGCCCCCAGTCAGCCTGGCCATCAAGGAGGGCTTCCAGGAGGAGGGGACACCTGAGTGACATTTCCATAGACTCTCAGTGCCTCCAGGCGGAGAAGGTGGGATGGCTGTTCCAGGTGGAGGGGACATCTCGCTGGGAGGTTAGGAGTTAGCCCCAGAGGGGACCACCCTTGTGCTAGGCGCTGGTCCAGGTGGTGCAGGATGCCTCCTTTCTGGGGAGTCCCTGAGCATGTTTCTGAGGCCCAGGCCTTATTTGGCGTTGATGCTCTGTCCTCACCATTTCCTTATTTTTCACTTCTGACCTAGTGATGCCTAGAGCACCCTGCTCTTTCCGTCCTCGGCACCACACCCTCTCTGAGGCCTGAGAACCGCCTGTAGCCTGAGGCAAGAGGAGGGAGGGCTGGGGGTGCTGCCTGGGGGCCCATCCTCTGTGAGGTCCATGTGTGCCTCGGGTCCGGTGTCCGCGGTGCTCCGTGGGCGCTCCCGCTCCGTCCTGCAGCCAGCTTCCCAGCAGCCGCTGATCCGACTCGTGCAGAGTGAGAGCCCTCCGTTCCCCTGCGGTAGGCTCTGGTGGGAGCATACAGGCAGCCCTGGCCTGCGGGGCTGTGGGGTGGGGCACTGGAGCTAAGTCATTGCATCTTGAGATCGGACGCCCTGGGTCCTTACTTGGGTTGCTCTGTGATGCCAGGCTGGTGCCTTGGCCGCCCTGTGCCTCAGCGTCTGCCTCTGAGAAGTGGGTGGTACGGCACGACAGGGGTGGGGCCTGTGGTTCGAGAGTAAGCAGGCAGGTCCCAGGATGCCGCTTGGAGTGGTGTCGCCGGCTTGTAACGTGCAGTAAGCCTTCGCTGTCTTCACTGTGCAACTGCTGGGGGGTGCGGGGGGGTGCCTCCCTGCAGTGCCAGAGTGGGAGGGGCCTGAAGGGGGAATCATTGTCATTTTGTTATTCTCAAAAGCACCCGAGCACGGGAATCACACGAACGAGGGCCTTTGGGTGGACGTGGGGAGTGTCAACAGGGGCAGGAACCCGTTTCTTGTGGTCTCCTCCTGGGTATGCCCAGCTTGTCTCTTGTCATTGGGATCCCACTCACCCCCCTCCTTTGTCCTCGGGCGAACTCCTCATCTCAGGCATCACCTCCTCTGGGAAGTCTCCCCTGATAGCCCTCTCCGCATTGGCTTTCAGTATCTGGTTTCACATGTGTCTCCCCACCGCCGGCCCCCACCCACAGCTTGGCTCCCTTTGCCCCTGCCTGGATCACCTTCTGTCTTTACTGTTTATCTCATTCCAAGGCAGCCTCATTTCCCCTCCTCCAAGAAGCCCTCCCTGACCCCCCCAGTCTGTGCGACGCCTTTATTTCTCAGCTTTGAGGTTGCAGCTAGGGCCCTGAGCCTTTCCTGGTGGCTGCCCCAGAGGGTCAAGGCCCTTGGCCCTGAAGCACAGGTCCCCAAAGACCCCAGTGCTGATTGATGGTCCCCCTGGGTCCACAGACCCCATCCCTGAGGTCCTGCGCCTTCCGTGTGCAGGAAGCTGCCCCCTGATCCAGATGAAGAGCCTGCAGTGAGAGAGAGGATAGGCCACCTGCTGACCCTGGGGCACCCAGTGGCCGTGGTGCAGACACTGAGCCACCGCCTGGCTCCGGGCCACTGCTCCCTTGCCATGGCTGGGGGCAGGCACCGAAAGGCTCAGGGCACATTCTGGTTTTCCTCAGGGAGCAGTGTTCCAATCAGGCCATGGGGGGCTTTCTGCTATTCACAGGACACAGAGCACCTGAGTCCTGCCCACACCCTAGGTGTACAAAGCTCACGTGACCTCTGAGAGCACATTTTTCCAGCGAGCACCCAGGGTCGGGAGGTGAGGTTCCAAGTCCATAGTCATGGGGCAGATGTGAGTCCTGGTCCAAGGCACTCAGCCTTGACATTCTCTGGGCACCGTGTGCCCTGTGCGCCCGAACATATTTACCACCCTCCCTGTGAGAGTAGCTTGGTGGCCTGCAGAGCCCTAGACAGATGACACAGAATGATGGATTCCAGGCCTTGGCGCCAGGCTCCAGAGGGAGGAAGGGAATCATTCATGCTGTCAGGGGAAGGCCGTTCCAAGGAGGCCATGGCTCCCTGGGGAGGTGGAGGGGCACCCACCCCACTTGGCCCAAGAGGGGTCTCCTCCTCAGGCTATGGACCACCTCGGGGGCCGCGGTGACCTGTTTTTGCTCCAGGGCCAGGGGCCCATTCATGCGCCTTTTCTTCTAGGATGTCTCCAGCCAGGAAGGAGTGATGTGGATGGTGGGGCAGGGATGACCTTGCTCATTGCTCAGTTAGAAAACCTGAGACCCGAGGAGCAAGTTAGTAAATGTCAGGGCCCATCAGGGAATCAGGGAGACCTTGACCCCTTCACTCTTGCTTCTGTTTGGCCAAACCAAGGGTTGCTGACAGCAAGCCCTCCAGAGTCTGGGCAGAGCCTCCCTCGAAGTGGGCAGGGATGGCAGTTGGCAGTGTCCCCCAGGAAAGGAGCCCAGTGGTGGGAGCTGAGCCCATCTTTCCAATGCTAAACAGTGGTTCCTGCAGCGGCTTTGTGTCTGTCCGAGGGCTGGGGCGGCCTGTGGCAAGGGCCTTCTGCATGTGGACCTGTTTCTTCCCAATGTTGAGGTCGCTTCTATTGTCATGCCCACTTCACAGATGGCAACTCTGAGGCCAGCGCACCTGTGTTACTGACTGCCACACAGCAGGCAGGAGATGGAGCCAGCCGGTGCCCGCCCCCACCCCCAGGATGGGAAGGGGTGTTTTAGGGCCTGGGAGAAGGAGGGGGAGCAACAGGTTGGAGGGCTCACGGGCCCTGATGAGGGAGTGTGTGTAGGCTTGGGGGGCTGGAGGCAGAGACAAGTGGGTACTCTGATTTCGTCTGGGAAAACCACACCTGAGCCTCATCTTTAGAGTCTGAGAGACTAACATCTGACCTGAAGTAGCAGAGTCTGCAGGTGGGGAGCAGAGCCTTGAACCCGGGTCTGCGTGACTGCAGGCACTCTGCCCCTGCCATCCTGAACCTTCCCACCTCATCCCCCCACAGCCCCCCACACCGACATCCTCCAGTGCCCACAGAGCCGGGGAGGAGTGGGGAGCTGGCGGCGGCTCTGCCCTCAGCCACAGGCCTGAGGGCCCTGGAGCAGCCAGCTCCTTCCTGCCGCAGAGCAGGGGCCGCGTCTCCCGCTCAGCTAATTATGTGGAAAATTGGAAGAAATTGCACGAGCCTTGGTGGGAAATGAGGTCAGGGCTGAAGGTTATCGGAGCAGCGGCGGTGGCTGCCCGGCCGGCCTCCCCCGAGGCTTCCGGCCCCAAGCCTGAGGCAGAGCGCAGCTGAGGCCCCCTCCCCACCCCAGGGCCAAGGCTCCCAGGAAGTGGGGGTGCAGCAGCCAGCTCCCCTCCCCCAACCCCAGTGTATCACCCAGTCCTTGAAAATCCAGAAGCAAAGTGCACCTCCCCACGCCCCCCCGAGTCCCCTCAGTGCTCCCCAAGGATGCTCCCCCGTGTGTGGGCGGGGGCTCTGGGTGGCAGAGTGTTTGTGCTGGGCGATTGGGGACACCACTGGGGGCTGGCAGGAAGCCTGGGCAGAGGGAATGGGGAGGTGTGTGTGCGCGCAGGTGTGCGCACAGGATAAAGCCAGACTACTCGGCCTGGCCCTCCAGGCTTGCGTCTTCTGCTCTCCCGCCCCCAGCACTAGGTCAACGGATATTTACTGAGCACCCCCACATGCCTTCCTCTGCGGTGATGCTTCTCTCCGTTCTCCCGCACACATCCGCGCTTCCCTGGCCCCCAGAGTTGTTCCCACTGCTGACCAACTTCTGTTCACCCTTAAGAACCCTCTTCTGGGGGCCCCTCCTCAGCCAGCCAGTGCCCCACATGCTATGNCTCCGAACATCTGGGACATTCATCTTCATTCCTCCAGGCCTCAGTTTACACATCCGCGTGAGTGCGATCTCCCAGGCCCCCAGCTCAGAGATTCCAGCAGGCCAGGTTCAGTGGTGGGAAGCACAGGGCCTGGAATGTTCCTTGCTTTGCCCACTGGCCTTGGGCAACTTGGTTGGCTTCTGGGCCTTGGTTTCTTCATCTCTACAATGGGTAGAATGACCCTTACTGAGCTGAGCATCTAATGAGGGAGTAGCTGTGCAGCACCTGTGGGAGGCCCAGCAGGAGCCAAGGCCTTTGGGAAGCGATGGAATAGATGGGACTATGCCAGGAGGCCCCTCCCCCTGCCTGCCCGCCCACCATGAATGCCATGCAGGTGCTGCCTGAGTTAGGCTCCTTCCCTGTAGGTCCATCACAGAGCCTGGAAGAGCCCAGGACACCTTCCCTGTCATGGGTTGGAGGGAGGGAAGAGGACCCAGAGCTCCCTAACGCACAGTTTCCTGGCATTCCGTCTTCAGTGTGGGGCTCCAGATTCTTCCAGGGGTGTAAGTCAGAGCAAGAAAGGTCCAGAAGGGCGTGCTTCCGCCCGAGTCCACAGGACCGGGTGTGATCTCAGTGCGTCCTTGTCCCAGCCCTGCCCCCAGCAGCCTGCCCGAGTCTCAGTCACAGGTGGTTAGGAAGCTGCCCATTTCTTCTTTCTGCCATTTGGCACATCATCACCAAGTACCTACTATGTGCTGTAGAGACGGCACGTATGGCTGGTCCAGCTCAGCCTCTGGGAGCCTGCAGCCTCGCTGCCCGTTCTGGCTGGGCTCCAGTGCTCAGAAGACATCAGAGAGTTCCAGCATGAGCCCCCACCCCCACCCTCTGTGGGAGAGGCGGGAGGCAGGCTTCCCCGGTGCCCAGCCCTGCTCAGTGACTGATCTGCAGGGTCACCACGCGCTCCTCAGAAAGTGACACGGCCCGGGAGTGTGGGCACTTCTCAGCCCCAGCCCCACCTTGTGTGGCCGCTGTGCCCCAGCCCACTCCCTGGTGGGAAGCCAGCCCCACTGCTCTGCCAGACTCCACTCCTGCCAGCTGGCCTGGCCCCCGCGCGGTTGCCATGGCAATCCTTCAGCTCTTCCGTGGGGCCTGCTACTCCCCCTTTATCTCTCTCTGGGGCCAGAGCCACTTCTGGGAGGCCCTGGGGGCCGCCAGGCTGAGGAGAGCTTCTCAGAGGCCCCGTGAGGTCCTGGGTGCAGGCCAGGCCTTCAGTCCTGTGGAGGGATGGGGGCTCTCCAGAATGAGGGTTCTGCAGGGTGGCCAGTGAGAACGTGGGAAGAGGAGGGACAGAGAAATAGAGTAAAATAAGGCAAGGTGGGTGCTGTGCCCCTGGGTCTCCACCTCCAGCCAGTCATCTGCAATACCCGGACCTACTGTGCACAGCACCCCTGACTTTGTGTGCCCCACCCCTACTGTGCGCCATCCCCACTGTGTGCTCTATCCCCACTGTGTGTTCCATTCCCACTCTGTGCCCCACCCCAGCCCTACTGTGTGCTCCATACTCCACTGTGTTTTCCACCCCTACTGTGTGCTCTACCTCCCCTGTGTGCTCTGTGCCCCCACAGTGTGCTCCACCCCCCACTATGTGCTACACCCCACTGTACACTCTACCCCTGCAGCATGTGCTCCACCCCTCACTGTGTGCTCCACCCCCATTGTACGCTCCATCTCCCACTATGTGCTCCATCCCCTACTGTGTGCTCCATCTCCCACTATGTGCTCCATCCCCTACTGTGTGCTCCACCCCCCACTGTGTGCTCCACCCCTACTGTGTCCCAGATACCAGAAGACACTTTCCTTTGTGAGGACGCTGAAGTTCTAAAAGCAGCCCTGTGGGGTTGTCAGAATAGAGACCCCAGTCACAGAGTTTGGGAAAGTTGGGGGCCGTCCTGGAGGCCTGGAGGGGGTAAGCAACCAACCAGAGCTGCACAGGGCTATAGCTAGACCTTTGTCGGAGGGGTTGTTCTCACCGCGGGAACATCAGTGCCAGAGCTGGGGAGCCTCAGAGAAGGAAGCACTGGAGGGGAGGTATGTGTGCAGGAAGGCGGCCAGGCCGGTGGAGGGCTTTGCTGGGGGTTGGGGCACTGGAACAGCTCAGAGGCAGTGGGGGCCCCAGATCCTGGCTTCCTGAAGGTGGAGAACCCCACACACAGGGGTTTAGTTCTACTGGAGCTGAAAGGACAGAGAAGCGGGGCTGGAGAAGGTGGGGGTCTAGTAAGAATGGGACAGGCCACACCCCTCCCAGCACGGCTCCTGGAAGGACCCTAGGTGGTGGTCCCAGGCTTGGGCCCCTCCTGTGAGGGTCCCCGTGGCTGCCCACCTCCCCTTCCAGCAGCATCGGCTAGGGGATATGCAGGGGCTGGGGGTTGGTCCAGCCCTCCCCTTTCCAGTAAGTCCTCCCAGCCACCTGGCTTCACTAGTGCCTCTGGTCTGGGGAGGTCATACCAGGGCTTTAATTTCAGTGACCTTGATGCTTGTCAGGTCAAATATTTCAATTCCATGGACTCATCTAGCAGGGAGCAGGTTTCCATGGCAACGGAGGCTGACCCCCAGGAGCTTCTTTGGTCCCCTGAGCTCTCCCCCCAGGACACTGCCTCTCTGCTCCAGCCTGCATGTCCACAGTCCTAGCACTTTCCAGTCCTGCTGTACACTCACCCGTCCCCCCCCCCCCCCCCGNATTCAACCAAGACCACCCATGACCCCCAGTTGCACAGAGCCTGTGTGCCAGTGGGTCTTGTCCGTAGAGGGGCTCAGGTCACCTGGGAAGAGGCCTGCCATGTGAGAATTGGGTGTTCAGACAATATTTTAAACTAACAGCCCTCGAGTCTGCCCTCTAGGGTCTAGAGTGCCAAGGCCACTGCCATCATCCAGGTGCTGTCCTTCTGCCCTGGGATGGCCTGGGATGGCCTGTTCAGCTTGTGTCCCAGCAGCCCCCGCACAGCACTGTTCTGCTGACCGTCCTTGCGCCACAGCCTTGGCCCCAGGAACACTCACCGGCTGCTTTCTGGGTGCCCAGCATGCACGGAAGCCATGACGAGCGCGATCTCATCCTTGCAACACCACACCAGGGCCCTGGGGAGCAGGAGTCCCGGGGCCACCACTCACTAGGGGCGTGACTTTGGGGGAAGCGACTGCTTCTGGGTGCCTCAGCATTCCCATCTGTATAGTGGGCTGCTGCCGGACCTCCGTGCGTGATTCCTGCAGCGTTTAGAATAGTGCCTAACTTCTAGTGAGGGCTCAGCAGGGATCAGCAGCTGGTGTGCTTCTCCCTGCCCTGCGGAGAAGGAGGGGCACAGAGAGGGTTCTCGCATCTGCAAGGCGGCACAGCAAGCAACACTTCCAGCAAGTTCCATGGGGTCCCCTTGGGAGAAGGAAGAACGCGCTCAGGGTGAGAGATTTGCCGAGCCACATCTGGTGGGGAGGATATGGTAGCTGGCGGGGGAGGGCTTCACATTTATTGATCCCCTCATCCTGAAGCTATCCACCATCCACTGTGTCCACAGGACCCAGCAAACGTCTACTCAGGTGTGCGCTGAGAAGTTTATGCTTCTCCGTCCACTGAGTTCTCCTGATAGCTCTGAGGTTATTATCCCCATTCTGCACACCGGGAAACTGAGAGATGTGCGGAGTTGGGCCACTTTCGCATAGATGAGTGGCGGCGTGGGTGAGAAACACCGACAACTTATGTGTTTAAGATGTCCTCCTGGTGCCGAGTGTTACCAGTGCGTGCCGCTAGGATCCCCCCAAAGCTTATGAGGTAGGGGCTTGTATCACCCCCACTCTGCAGATGGGCAAACCGAGGCCCGGGAGTGACCCACCCCGGGTCACACGGGTAGCAAGAGGCAGAACCGTTCTGAACCCAGAGCCCAAGCCCTCCGCCGCTGTGCTGGCACCTCCCAGATGACACTCAGAATGCCCTGTTCTTCGAGAACAACTTCTTTCTGAAAACTGATGATGACAAATTATTTTTTTAATGGTTTTAATTTATCCCCCTTTCCTCGGAGAGTGTCAGAGGCAATCTGCTGCTCTCTGCCTCTGCGAGCCTCCCTGTCTCTTGTTAGTGCCTCGGCTTTGAACACACTTCCTTTTATCATGTGGTGACATGCGGTGGCAGAGGGCGATTCCGGGAGAGATTGTCGGGGAGGGGCCGGGCCAGAGTTTGCATCGCTCCTGACAGCTAATTAGCTGTGTGTCTTTGCACCGGGGGGCCTCGCGTATGGCAGGCATCATCGTCATGGCCCTGACTGCACGCCGTGGCCTCCCTCCTCCAGCCTCCGGAGATTGCCAGCCTAACAGTTTCCATTTTGCTGATTCCATTTTGCCGTCAGACTGCTCTGGGGCCTGGATGTCGGCAGGAGTGGGAGGGCAGGGCAGCAATGATCCCCTTGGGGACCGAGTTGGCTAACAGAGGGGCTCCCTGGCTCAGGACCTGGAGCAGAGTGGAAGTCCGAGGCTCCATGTGACGTCGGGCAGGTCCACTGTTCCCAAGACTCACTTTCCCCGCCTGCAAATTGGGTACAAGAGCAAACACCAGTTCCTTCCTGCATACATTCAGTATTTATTGAGCACCTGCTGTGTGCCAGGCCCTGTTCTAGGTGCCGGGTTAGAGCAGGGCATGGAATGAATGGCTGTTGACNGTTTAGTTCTACTGGAGCTGAAAGGACAGAGAAGCGGGGCTGGAGAAGGTGGGGGTCTAGTAAGAATGGGACAGGCCACACCCCTCCCAGCACGGCTCCTGGAAGGACCCTAGGTGGTGGTCCCAGGCTTGGGCCCCTCCTGTGAGGGTCCCCGTGGCTGCCCACCTCCCCTTCCAGCAGCATCGGCTAGGGGATATGCAGGGGCTGGGGGTTGGTCCAGCCCTCCCCTTTCCAGTAAGCCCTCCCAGCCACCTGGCTTCACTAGTGCCTCTGGTCTGGGGAGGTCATACCAGGGCTTTAATTTCAGTGACCTTGATGCTTGTCAGGTCAAATATTTCAATTCCATGGACTCATCTAGCAGGGAGCAGGTTTCCATGGCAACGGAGGCTGACCCCCAGGAGCCTCTTTGGTCCCCTGAGCTCTCCCCCCAGGACACTGCCTCTCTGCTCCAGCCTGCATGTCCACAGTCCTAGCACTTTCCAGTCCTGCTGTACCCTCCCCCGTCCCCCCCCCCGCCAGACCACGCTGTGCAAGGACCAGGATTGTGTCTGGCAGGGCCCCTGCACCTGGTACTGAGCACATCGTGTGAGCCTGGCGGGGGGGGGGCACTGTTGTCCTGAGGACACGGGAAATCCATCTGTGGCTGCAGAGAGAAGGGGAGAGAGCAGAAAAGACATGAGGCCTGGCTCAGCATTTGGGGATGGATTCAACCAAGACCACCCATGACCCCCAGTTGCACAGAGCCTGTGTGCCAGTGGGTCTTGTCCGTAGAGGGGCTCAGGTCACCTGGGAAGAGGCCTGCCATGTGAGAATTGGGTGTTCAGACAATATTTTAAACTAACAGCCCTCGAGTCTGCCCTCTAGGGTCTAGAGTGCCAAGGCCACTGCCATCATCCAGGTGCTGTCCTTCTGCCCTGGGATGGCCTGGGATGGCCTGTTCAGCTTGTGTCCCAGCAGCCCCCGCACAGCACTGTTCTGCTGACCGTCCTTGCGCCACAGCCTTGGCCCCAGGAACACTCACCGGCTGCTTTCTGGGTGCCCAGCATGCACGGAAGCCATGACGAGCGCGATCTCATCCTTGCAACACCACACCAGGGCCCTGGGGAGCAGGAGTCCCGGGGCCACCACTCACTAGGGGCTTGACTTTGGGGGAAGCGACTGCTTCTGGGTGCCTCAGCATTCCCATCTGTATAGTGGGCTGCTGCCGGACCGTGCGTGATTCCTGCAGCGTTTAGAATAGTGCCTAACTTCTAGTGAGGGCTCAGCAGGGATCAGCAGCTGGTGTGCTTCTCCCTGCCCTGCGGAGAAGGAGGGGCACAGAGAGGGTTCTCGCATCTGCAAGGCGGCACAGCAAGCAACACTTCCAGCAAGTTCCATGGGGTCCCCTTGGGAGAAGGAAGAACGCGCTCAGGGTGAGAGATTTGCCGAGCCACATCTGGTGGGGAGGATATGGTAGCTGGCGGGGGAGGGCTTCACATTTATTGATCCCCTCATCCTGAAGCTATCCACCATCCACTGTGTCCACAGGACCCAGCAAACGTCTACTCAGGTGTGCGCTGAGAAGTTTATGCTTCTCCGTCCACTGAGTTCTCCTGATAGCTCTGAGGTTATTATCCCCATTCTGCACACCGGGAAACTGAGAGATGTGCGGAGTTGGGCCACTTTCGCATAGATGAGTGGCGGCGTGGGTGAGAAACACCGACAACTTATGTGTTTAAGATGTCCTCCTGGTGCCGAGTGTTACCAGTGCGTGCCGCTAGGATCCCCCCAAAGCTTATGAGGTAGGGGCTTGTATCACCCCCACTCTGCAGATGGGCAAACCGAGGCCCGGGAGTGACCCACCCCGGGTCACACGGGTAGCAAGAGGTAGAACCGTTCTGAACCCAGAGCCCAAGCCCTCCGCCGCTGTGCTGGCACCTCCCAGATGACACTCAGAATGCCCTGTTCTTCGAGAACAACTTCTTTCTGAAAACTGACGATGACAAATTATTTTTTTAATGGTTTTAATTTATCCCCCTTTCCTCGGAGAGTGTCAGAGGCAATCTGCTGCTCTCTGCCTCTGCGAGCCTCCCTGTCTCTTGTTAGTGCCTCGGCTTTGAACACACTTCCTTTTATCATGTGGTGACATGCGGTGGCAGAGGGCGATTCCGGGAGAGATTGTCGGGGAGGGGCCGGGCCAGAGTTTGCATCGCTCCTGACAGCTAATTAGCTGTGTGTCTTTGCACCGGGGGGCCTCGCGTATGGCAGGCATCATCGTCATGGCCCTGACTGCACGCCGTGGCCTCCCTCCTCCAGCCTCCGGAGATTGCCAGCCTAACAGTTTCCATTTTGCTGATTCCATTTTGCCGTCAGACTGCTCTGGGGCCTGGATGTCGGCAGGAGTGGGAGGGCAGGGCAGCAATGATCCCCTTGGGGACCGAGTTGGCTAACAGAGGGGCTCCCTGGCTCAGGACCTGGAGCAGAGTGGAAGTCCGAGGCTCCATGTGACGTTGGGCAGGTCCACTGTTCCCAAGACTCACTTTCCCCGCCTGCAAATTGGGTACAAGAGCAAACACCAGTTCCTTCCTGCATACATTCAGTATTTATTGAGCACCTGCTGTGTGCCAGGCCCTGTTCTAGGTGCCGGGTTAGAGCAGGGCATGGAATGAATGGCTGTTGACTTTCCAGGAGGGAAGAAGACTAGCGGGAAGGATAAGGAGCCTCGTCTGTGCTGGGCTGTCTGGGAGGGGCCGGCCTCACCTCCTGACAGCTAATTAGAGGTGATTAGAGGCCTGGAGAGAAGGGCAGGATGGGGGGGGCCCCGCAGAGCTGTGGGCAGTGGGGGAGGTTACACTCTCAAGTGGCGTGGCCAGGAAAGGCCTCCTATCATCTTCATCATCATTGATTAGTATTATGATCATGTTTATTTACAGGGCTGAATAACAAAGATCATCGCTCCCCCTTTTATAAAAAATAACCTAGCCCCCCCTCTTTTTGGCTTGTTAGAGAAACAGTCTATTTACTTTATATCTTTTAGGGCAGGGGTTCTCACAGGAGCAGCGTGAGGGACCCCTGGGGAGCTTGTTGGACGCAGATATCCGGGCCACCCCTACGGTTTCCCTTCTCCTCCTGAATCTGCATTTCCAACAAGCTCTCAGGTGCTGTGGATGCTGCTGGCCCTGGGACCGCAGTTTAACAATCCCTCGTCTGGGCCAGGAATAGACTTGGCTCCTGCATTAAAGCTTGAATTTCTTCTACCTACAGGATGTGGCCGAGAGCCACTGATTCCCGTGACAAACACTTCACAGGCACCTAAGATCAGATCAAACAGTGTGAAATCACCACTTTTTCCACTTCACATGGTCTAGCTTCATCTATGTTGCGTCTAAACAGCCATCCTGGCCTCATAGAGCTGCTGACCAACAGGGGGGGTAGATAGACAGTTGCTGATGTGCTGGAATAAAGCTCAACCCAGGGCCCCCAGTCAGCCTGGCCATCAAGGAGGGCTTCCAGGAGGAGGGGACACCTGAGTGACATTTCCATAGACTCTCAGTGCCTCCAGGCGGAGAAGGTGGGATGGCTGTTCCAGGTGGAGGGGACATCTCGCTGGGAGGTTAGGAGTTAGCCCCAGAGGGGACCACCCTTGTGCTAGGCGCTGGTCCAGGTGGTGCAGGATGCCTCCTTTCTGGGGAGTCCCTGAGCATGTTTCTGAGGCCCAGGCCTTATTTGGCGTTGATGCTCTGTCCTCACCATTTCCTTATTTTTCACTTCTGACCTAGTGATGCCTAGAGCACCCTGCTCTTTCCGTCCTCGGCACCACACCCTCTCTGAGGCCTGAGAACCACCTGTAGCCTGAGGCAAGAGGAGGGAGGGCTGGGGGTGCTGCCTGGGGGCCCATCCTCTGTGAGGTCCATGTGTGCCTCGGGTCCGGCGTCCGCGGTGCTCCGTGGGCGCTCCCGCTCCGTCCTGCAGCCAGCTTCCCAGCAGCCGCTGATCCGACTCGTGCAGAGTGAGAGCCCTCCGTTCCCCTGCGGTAGGCTCTGGTGGGAGCATACAGGCAGCCCTGGCCTGCGGGGCTGTGGGGTGGGGCACTGGAGCTAAGTCATTGCATCTTGAGATCGGACGCCCTGGGTCCTTACTTGGGTTGCTCTGTGATGCCAGGCTGGTGCCTTGGCCGCCCTGTGCCTCAGCGTCTGCCTCTGAGAAGTGGGTGGTACGGCACGACAGGGGTGGGGCCTGTGGTTCGAGAGTAAGCAGGCAGGTCCCAGGATGCCGCTTGGAGTGGTGTCGCCGGCTTGTAACGTGCAGTAAGCCTTCGCTGTCTTCACTGTGCAACTGCTGGGGGGTGCGGGGGGGTGCCTCCCTGCAGTGCCAGAGTGGGAGGGGCCTGAAGGGGGAATCATTGTCATTTTGTTATTCTCAAAAGCACCCGAGCACGGGAATCACACGAACGAGGGCCTTTGGGTGGACGTGGGGAGTGTCAACAGGGGCAGGAACCCGTTTCTTGTGGTCTCCTCCTGGGTATGCCCAGCTTGTCTCTTGTCATTGGGATCCCACTCACCCCCCTCCTTTGTCCTCGGGCGAACTCCTCATCTCAGGCATCACCTCCTCTGGGAAGTCTCCCCTGATAGCCCTCTCCGCATTGGCTTTCAGTATCTGGTTTCACATGTGTCTCCCCACCGCCGGCCCCCACCCACAGCTTGGCTCCCTTTGCCCCTGCCTGGATCACCTTCTGTCTTTACTGTTTATCTCATTCCAAGGCAGCCTCATTTCCCCTCCTCCAAGAAGCCCTCCCTGACCCCCCCAGTCTGTGCGACGCCTTTATTTCTCAGCTTTGAGGTTGCAGCTAGGGCCCTGAGCCTTTCCTGGTGGCTGCCCCAGAGGGTCAAGGCCCTTGGCCCTGAAGCACAGGTCCCCAAAGACCCCAGTGCTGATTGATGGTCCCCCTGGGTCCACAGACCCCATCCCTGAGGTCCTGCGCCTTCCGTGTGCAGGAAGCTGCCCCCTGATCCAGATGAAGAGCCTGCAGTGAGAGAGAGGATAGGCCACCTGCTGACCCTGGGGCACCCAGTGGCCGTGGTGCAGACACTGAGCCACCGCCTGGCTCCGGGCCACTGCTCCCTTGCCATGGCTGGGGGCAGGCACCGAAAGGCTCAGGGCACATTCTGGTTTTCCTCAGGGAGCAGTGTTCCAATCAGGCCATGGGGGGCTTTCTGCTATTCACAGGACACAGAGCACCTGAGTCCTGCCCACACCCTAGGTGTACAAAGCTCACGTGACCTCTGAGAGCACATTTTTCCAGTGAGCACCCAGGGTCGGGAGGTGAGGTTCCAAGTCCATAGTCATGGGGCAGATGTGAGTCCTGGTCCAAGGCACTCAGCCTTGACATTCTCTGGGCACCGTGTGCCCTGTGCGCCCGAACATATTTACCACCCTCCCTGTGAGAGTAGCTTGGTGGCCTGCAGAGCCCTAGACAGATGACACAGAATGATGGATTCCAGGCCTTGGCGCCAGGCTCCAGAGGGAGGAAGGGAATCATTCATGCTGTCAGGGGAAGGCCGTTCCAAGGAGGCCGTGGCTCCCTGGGGAGGTGGAGGGGCACCCACCCCACTTGGCCCAAGAGGGGTCTCCTCCTCAGGCTATGGACCACCTCGGGGGCCGCGGTGACCTGTTTTTGCTCCAGGGCCAGGGGCCCATTCATGCGCCTTTTCTTCTAGGATGTCTCCAGCCAGGAAGGAGTGATGTGGATGGTGGGGCAGGGATGACCTTGCTCATTGCTCAGTTAGAAAACCTGAGACCCGAGGAGCAAGTTAGTAAATGTCAGGGCCCATCAGGGAATCAGGGAGACCTTGACCCCTTCACTCTTGCTTCTGTTTGGCCAAACCAGGGGTTGCTGACAGCAAGCCCTCCAGAGTCTGGGCAGAGCCTCCCTCGAAGTGGGCAGGGATGGCAGTTGGCAGTGTCCCCCAGGAAAGGAGCCCAGTGGTGGGAGCTGAGCCCATCTTTCCAATGCTAAACAGTGGTTCCTGCAGCGGCTTTGTGTCTGTCCGAGGGCTGGGGCGGCCTGTGGCAAGGGCCTTCTGCATGTGGACCTGTTTCTTCCCAATGTTGAGGTCGCTTCTATTGTCATGCCCACTTCACAGATGGCAACTCTGAGGCCAGCGCACCTGTGTTACTGACTGCCACACAGCAGGCAGGAGATGGAGCCAGCCGGTGCCCGCCCCCACCCCCAGGATGGGAAGGGGTGTTTTAGGGCCTGGGAGAAGGAGGGGGAGCAACAGGTTGGAGGGCTCACGGGCCCTGATGAGGGAGTGTGTGTAGGCTTGGGGGGCTGGAGGCAGAGACAAGTGGGTACTCTGATTTCGTCTGGGAAAACCACACCTGAGCCTCATCTTTAGAGTCTGAGAGACTAACATCTGACCTGAAGTAGCAGAGTCTGCAGGTGGGGAGCAGAGCCTTGAACCCGGGTCTGCGTGACTGCAGGCACTCTGCCCCTGCCATCCTGAACCTTCCCACCTCATCCCCCCACAGCCCCCCACCCCGACATCCTCCAGTGCCCACAGAGCCGGGGAGGAGTGGGGAGCTGGCGGCGGCTCTGCCCTCAGCCACAGGCCTGAGGGCCCTGGAGCAGCCAGCTCCTTCCTGCCGCAGAGCAGGGGCCGCGTCTCCCGCTCAGCTAATTATGTGGAAAATTGGAAGAAATTGCACGAGCCTTGGTGGGAAATGAGGTCAGGGCTGAAGGTTATCGGAGCAGCGGCGGTGGCTGCCCGGCCGGCCTCCCCCGAGGCTTCCGGCCCCAAGCCTGAGGCAGAGCGCAGCTGAGGCCCCCTCCCCACCCCAGGGCCAAGGCTCCCAGGAAGTGGGGGTGCAGCAGCCAGCTCCCCTCCCCCAACCCCAGTGTATCACCCAGTCCTTGAAAATCCAGAAGCAAAGTGCACCTCCCCACGCCCCCCCGAGTCCCCTCAGTGCTCCCCAAGGATGCTCCCCCGTGTGTGGACGGGGGCTCTGGGTGGCAGAGTGTTTGTGCTGGGCGATTGGGGACACCACTGGGGGCTGGCAGGAAGCCTGGGCAGAGGGAATGGGGAGGTGTGTGTGCGCGCAGGTGTGCGCACAGGATAAAGCCAGACTACTCGGCCTGGCCCTCCAGGCTTGCGTCTTCTGCTCTCCCGCCCCCAGCACTAGGTCAACGGATATTTACTGAGCACCCCCACATGCCTTCCTCTGCGGTGATGCTTCTCTCCGTTCTCCCGCACACATCCGCGCTTCCCTGGCCCCCAGAGTTGTTCCCACTGCTGACCAACTTCTGTTCACCCTTAAGAACCCTCTTCTGGGGGCCCCTCCTCAGCCAGCCAGTGCCCCACATGCTATGCTATAGGGCACCAGAGGCAGCCCCGGGTGCTGGTTACACAGGGCCGGTGGAGCCGGATGCCTGGGTCCACCCCTGCTCTGCTGCAGACTAGCCGGTGACCTGGGCTGAATTGTCTCTCGGCGCCTCAGTTTCTGCATCTGTGAAATGGGGATAATGGAGGTGCCCATGTCAAGATTAAATGAGTAATTCCTATACAGAGCTCGGTTCGCTGCCAGGCCTATCAGGGTCTGTCGTGGTTGGTGAAGAGGGGTGGTTTTCATAGTCGCCCCAGCCCCCCGGCCCCCAACCAGCCCCGTCTCCCACCTCAGTGCTGGCCCGGTGCTGGGGAGGTGTTCATGCCGGGGCCCAGGACCAGGTCTTCTCCAGGGACAGGTCACCCATCCTCTGGTCCCTGAGCTCTGGTGTCGGCACAGGCGTGGCCGAGCAGGCGCGGGGAATGGGGTTGAGGAGCGTTCCTGCAACACAGGGTGTCTGTGGGCCGTGCCGCTGCAGCAGCCGTACCCCGGGCCCTGCTGACGGTCAGGATGGTAATAAGGAGTGTCCTGGAGAGGACCACCGTATGGGACTGCAGAGCCCCGCCTTCCCCACACCTGGGTCCGTGGTGGGGAGCAGTGGGGGCAGTGGGTCTCACCGTTCTGGGGGGAGCCATGTCAGGAGCTACAAACCTCTTAGGACGAAGGACAGCCTTTATGGGCATCCAGGTGTCAAGAAGGGAGCAATGCCCTCAAGGCTGACCTGAGGCTCTGCTGCTGTTAGGATGTTGGGGTGCAGCTGTCCCCAGAGCCCCGTGGAGCCTGGACAGTTCACCCACCAGTGCAGACTCAGCGGGAGGGGTCTCACGTCCCCCATGGGGGACCGGGGCATTTCCCCTTCCAGAAGGGCAGTGACTGGCCCTGTGCCTGCCCTCCTGGGTGAAGACCCATGAGCCAGCATCTTTGGGGTAGACTCTGGGGCACCCACACTCTCTCTCCATGCTCAAAGTGGCCCAGACTCGGGTCTAGAAAACAGGACCCACTTCTACCCCAGATAGGTGGGAAGGATCTGATTTGATTTCATTTGATTTGATTTATTCATTTGAGAGAGAGAGCAAGAGAGAGCAAGGTGAGGGGGAGAGGAACAAGCAGACTGGCATTGAGCACAGAGTCCAGCATGGGGCTCGAGCTCACCACCCTGAGATCATGGCCTGAGCCAAAACCAAGAGTCAGACACTTAACCAACTGAGCCACCCGGACATCGCAGGGGAAAGGGTCTGATTTTAATGACCGAGGCACCGGAGGGGCAGGAGAAGAGAAGGCTGCAGAGAACACAGGAAGTGGGAAAAGCAGGCAGTGACCTCCTCTGTGTCAAGGGCTTCCCATTCGGTAACCCTGGGGAGTCACGGAGGCACAAGGTCCATTTTACAGGTGGGGAAACCGAGGGCAGGGTTCAGAAACTTGCTCGAGGCCACATTGAAAACACACCATTTTTTCTTTATCACTGTGCTATTTAATATGGAGGCTGAGGGTTGAAAATAAATGCCCCCGCCTTCACTTTCCTCCTGATTGAGAGGTGGCGGCCTCCCGAGGCCCGGTGGTCCCCCCCCAGCCTTCCCCGGGGGAGCATCCCACATCCTTCCTCGGTGTCGCGACATGGTGAGACGCTTGCCCCCAGCGTCATCAGAGGCTGGCTGGGAGGTGGGCGTAATTGACTTGTAACATGCAGACCGTGACAGGCTGTCATCTGTGTCGGGCTCAGGGTGGGAGTGCACCTGTTAGTGTGTGTGTGTGTGTGTGTGTATGTGCGCGCGCGTGCGTGTGTCCTCTGCCTCATGTTTTATGGAGATAACAAACAATCTTTCCTGATTAGGGAGATCCTTACAGACGCAGGGCAAGTGGCAGGGCTGGGGAACCTGGACGGAACAGGGCATTCTTGACTCCCGGGGCTTCTTCCCAAGCTCTGCCCGCCCGGCACCTCCCCTGCCCATCTTCAAACCCCAGCCCTGGGGAAGGACTCCCGGTACCCCCAAAAGCAGCCGGAGTGCCCTGTTTCCTCCTCTTAGCAGCAGGTTCTCCTGGGATTTTGGGGCAGGAAGTGGCATGTGGGCAGGGGACCCATGCTTCACTCACACACGGCGCGCCCCTGACCAAGTGGGATCTGGGGCAGCGTGGCCTGGAGCTGCATTCCATGGACACCGTTAAGGCCTTTGGAATTGCCAGCTCCTTTTGTAGGTGTGAAAACCGAAACCCAGAGGAGGCAAGTGATTTGCCCAAGGCTGCACATTGGTAGAGTCAGCACCCAACCCCGAGTCCCCTGGACTCCAGCCCCGTACTCTTCTGAGATGTTGCCACGTGGCCTTCTACTCAGGGTGGGTCGGGGCTTCCTCTAGAGTCACAATGGCCATTGGGGACTGGACAGGTGCTCGGGAGTGACCTTACTGGGGCACCAGCTCCCTGGGCAGACTCTGAGACTCCAGCCCCTCGCCCTGCCTGCCACCACACAGTTACGTGGTGTCTGCGGGTGACAGAGACTGCCCCGGGTCCTCCTCCCTCTTGGGCCATCTCAGCCGGGCAATGACCAGCTGCTGCTCTCCCGCTGGCCTCATTCAGAAGCCCGGGCTGATGGATCCTGTCCTCCTGGTGTCCTTTTCCTCCTGGACTGTTTGTCTTGGTGACATCAGGGTTTCACTCCCTCTGCCCAGGTGACGCTTTGAGGACGCGGCTCACGTGGACATTCAGCACAGCAAGCTCCAGACGTTGCAGTAGCCAAGGGTGGATTTTTCCATTTGCATCTTCTTTTCAGATATTTTCAGAATCTGGAAACAATTAAAGCAGCCCAGTGGGGGCCGATTTTATTAAATCAAAGCTCGCAGGCTGTTGTGTTTGTTGGATTGTTGCTGCCCTGGGCCGGCTGCTTTGTTAATGCTCTGTCCTGCATGCGGCCTTGAAGGGAACTCCAACCAGAGGGAGGAAAAATCCATTTAATAATCCTTGGAAGCCTGGCTCCCGCAAGCTGCGGAGAATGTTGCCCTGGGTGTTTCTGGGGTGGGATGGGTTCTGCGTGAGTTCTTGCCATCCGCTCCAGAAAGAGCAGTTTGTAAATGTGCCTGTTTGCAGCCCATGACAGCCCATCCATCCGGGCTCGACGGGCAGGAGGGGACGGAACCAGGCAGCACCCTGTGCCAGCGCGCACGCCTGGCCTCAGGTCCCCACCTCACCTTGTAATGGCTCAGCCAGCTTCCGATTCTTCATTTCTTAACTGGCGCCAGTGCCCCAGTCTCCACGGCTTGTTTGGAAGCCCAGCAGATACCATCAGACCCACCTGGGTCCCATCCCCTTCACCCCTTCATCCTGCAGGCCCGCCTTCCAACGGCCCACCCCTGAATGGATGTCTTTCCTCAGTGGTTCTCGGGCCTCAGGAGCACATGGGGGCTGTCACGGGGGCAGGGCAGAAGCGCCCTTTCCCGTGGCTGCCCGGAATTGGTGTATAAACGCCCAGCTCCCTCCTGTCGTGGAGAACCACTGAGCCATTGCTCACAGTGGTTCCCAGAGCTCCCTGCCGGGTGAGCAGAGCTGAGGATGGGGGCCCTTCTCAGCATGGCCCTCTCTACTGCTGTCCTTCCCTCACCTGCCTCCCTCCGTCCTTCCTGCTCTGCTGACACCTGTCACACAAAGGGTGGGCTGGGGTCCTTGTTTCTGTGTGTTCCTGGGGTCGAGTGGGATGCAGAGTCTGGCCTGGGGACGCAAGGTCCAGGGAGCTGGTGGCAGAGTGTCACTGTAGTTATTGGCATTGGCAGTCTCTAGGCGGCAAAAGGAGAGGCAGCCCCAAAGCCTGGAAACCCCCGGGGGAAGGGAGTAACCCTCAGGACGAGTCCTTTACAGTTTACAAATGGCTTACCTGTCTTGTGGGTTCCCGGACTTCATTTTTGTCCCTGTCCTGGGAGGCAGGTGGGGCTGGGAGGGCCAGGCCCAGCTTAAAGCTGGCAACAGGAGCTCAGAGAGGCCGAGGGGCCTGCAGGGTCAGAGGCCAACGAGGGGTCTTCTGACCCCATGCCCTCCTTCCCACTGTCTCGGGTGCCTGGGACAGACACCAAGTGGGGAGGGCAGCATTGCCCGGAGGGAGGAGAGGAGGGGCCTGGGGGGCGGGTGGCCGTTTCTAGGTCACATTCTGGTGAAGATGTACCTCAGTCTGGGGAAGCGGGTGGAGGCCCCCAGCCTAGGGTGGGGGCCCTCGGGAGTCCCTGTGGGGCCCTTGTGGCCAGGTCCGCAGGATGCCTTCTTGTAAGGACTCTTATCTTCTGAACACCCACCCACCTCACCCCTCCGCTCTGAGGGAGGCAGCTCGGCAGCCCTGTAGGTGGCTGGCCTGTGGTGTAGACGGCCGCCAGCCAGGCACAGGCATGCAGGTGGCCCGAGCAGCCCCCGGCTGGCCATTGCTGAGGGACAGACAAGCCCCAGGCTCTCGTTTCTGCGTGGCTGTGCCGTCGGGGCGGGGGGGCTTCGTGCACTCTGCAGCCCCGCCAGGGAGCACGTGCGCCGGCTTCCGGCACGGGGCCCACCCGTCCTCCAAGTAGAAGAATCACACGTGGCCTTCGCCGTTCTTAGAGTTAATCCTTTGACAACTTTTTCTGTTTCTTCCCGGGTTTGAGGTCTGTTCCTGTTTCTGCTGCTTCTTGGATGAATTTTGGCACTTTTGACTTTGCTAGAAAATTGTCCATTTTCGGTGAGATCTTTCTCGGTGCTGCCGTTCTGTGGTGCATGCTGTTCGGTAAACCCTCTGGGTACCTGCCAGGTCGGCACCTGCCACCCTCTCTCCTGCCCCGCGGCCCCAGGCACCTGGCACCTTTCTTGAGAAGCCACGCAGGCTGAATGCGGGCGCTGGGTGGAGGGCCTCACGGAGGAGCAGGAAGAGAACCTCACGGCGCTGTCCATGCTCCAGAGCCCGGCTCCTCCTCGGGCCAGAACGGAAGCCAGGCCTGGCTGGCGGTTGGCACAAGGACAGCACAGATGTGAAGGGTGCCAGCTTGAGGGCCCCACGGTCCTCAGAGCGGGGGGACCACAGGCAACCGCTCAGCCTCTCCGGGCCCCAGTGTCCTCATTTCCAACCTGAGGTGGCCACCCCCCTGTGCCCTCCTCTCGAACCTGGGGTGATTGTCATCGGCTGCACAGAGGGGATTAGGGGGAAAGGGCCATCACAGCTAAGTGAGGTGGGAAAGGTGACTTTTTCTGTATGTAATTAGTCTCTGCAAACCTGACTTGAAGCATTTTAAAGGATCTGTACACACACATTCGCAGCAGCATGAATCCCAGTGGTGAAAAGGGAGAATCAGCCTCAGTGTCCATCGTGGAACGTTAGACAGAAGGCGGTCCGGTCATACTGTGGAAAATTTCTCGGCCATAAAACAGAGCGGAGCGTTGGTACAGCTACAGAGTGGGTGGACCCTGAAAACATCCCGCTGAGTGATGGAAGCCAGTTGCAAAAGGCCACATGTAACGTCCTGAATAGGCAAATCCGTGGAGACAGCAAGCAGGTCAGCGGTTGCCGGGGCCGAGGGGGAGGATGGGGTGTGAGTGCTGATGGGATGGGGTTTCTGTCTGGGGTGACAAATCACAACCTGGCGGATGTCGTAAATCCTACTGAGTTGATTCAACCACGTAAAACATTCCAGTCTATCTTACGTGTAGGTAGAGTGGTGTGTTCAGTGACCCGTGTCAGTGATGGCCGC
The DNA here is from genome assembly GCF_002007445.2 of Ailuropoda melanoleuca. Classification (NCBI taxonomy): domain Eukaryota; kingdom Metazoa; phylum Chordata; class Mammalia; order Carnivora; family Ursidae; genus Ailuropoda; species Ailuropoda melanoleuca. The sequence continues at coordinate 78,080,362 of NC_048229.1, forward strand.
GGCGGCGCTCCACGGCTCAGCGCCATAGGTTTGTGACCCAGGGTCCCAGCACCATGCACTTGCTCCCTGCGGGCACCCACGGTGTCCCTATCCTCTGTGCGCAGGGGTGGTAGGCGGCTAAAGGTCGCCCGGTACCCATGCCCCCTCTTGCCAGCAGAAGGAACGGAACCCAGAGCTGGTCCGGGCTGATCCAGTACCTGGCACCTGCCCCCACGGGTGCGGCACCTGCCACCTGCTTGGTACAGAAGCTAAGCCCTTGACCCTGAAGGTCTCCCAGGGCCCTGGCCCTGCACCTTCTCGAGTTCGTGGGAGATGTGAGGCATTTCTCACAGTTTCTCCCTCAGCAGCCTCGGGGATCAAAGTGTCCCTAATTATAGCTTGTTGGCAGCCCATGTCCCATGTTGGGAGGCTGTCAGGAACAAGAGGCCACACGTGGTTCTGCTGGGACTGGCCACAGAGCACGGCGTGAAAATGCCAGCCAGCTGCAGACGCTGACCCGGGCCTGCTCTGGCTCCACCTACGGGCAGAGGATAATTCCAGAGGGCATAGCCTCAGGAATGGGGAGGAGGACGGACAGCTCCATGCCAGGACAGTCGGCCGGAGCCCCAGCAGTCCGGCTCCTCAGTACTGAAGGAGGGCCAGACATGAAAGCCACGTGGGAGGTGGGCAGGGGGAAAGCCCAGGCCAACGGCCTTGAGAGGGCAGAGGCCTAGAAGCAGGGGAAGAGTGACCTCTGGGTGCTGAGGGGTGCGGGCCCTCCGCCAGGCACTGGCAGGGGGAAGGCCGTTGCCGTGAGCCTAGGGCTGCCTCACCAGACCCATGGTAAATATCCACTGAGTGTGAACCACACCGATGGAAGGAGAGAAGGTTCTGGAGTCAGCACCTAGCATTCCACCCCCAGAGCCACGGGGGTCAAGGATGAATCCTGGGGGTCTATCCTGGGGTGCGGCGCCAGTCAGGGCAGGGGGACCCCAGAGGCCCAGTGTGGGTACATTAAGGTCATGCCCCTGCCCAGGCCCCAGACCCCAGACCCAGGTGGCTGCCGAGCAAAGGTCACACTGGGGTGCCGAGCTGCTCGCCCCCAGCAGATGGCGCCCTTGGCCTGGGCAGGGAAGGGGCGTCCAGGGACCAAGCAGATGGCGCAGCAGCCCTGCCTGCATGCCACCCTCTCTGGTCCCTGTTCATTTGTGCACTGATGGGTGCAGAGCCTCACACAGGCCCCGCATCAACTCCGCACGGCTGTGGACAAAGCCGGAGGGGGCACTTCTAAGTCCTCGGCCCTCAGGGTCCCCATCCCCATAATGGGCATATGTCCTGCCTCAGATAGTGGGGAGCTCGTGGTTAATTGAGCCATCCGCTAGCACAGCACCTGGTAGGAAACCAGGGCCACAGAGAAGGGAGTCCTAACTATTAGACTGCATCCCCACTTTTCAGATGAAGAAACTGAAGCCCCGAGAGCTTGAGTTACTTGCCCAAGGTCACACAGCAGGGAGGGCTAAACCAGGCCAGTTGTCTCACCTCGTAGGGCGGCTGGATGACCCTTCTGGTGGCTGCTGGCTTTTGCTGCACACTTGCTGCCTGCACTGTTTGAACACCTTACACGACTCTTCTCACTTAATTCAAAGGAAGAAACTGAGGCAGGAGGACCAAAGGGAGGAGGCTCGGGAGACTTAGAACTGCTCAGTGGTTGGCCAGGAAGTCGGAAACGGAGCGAGGCTGGGGTGGAGTCATTCATTTTCTGAGCACCTGCCGTGACCCAGCCTGTCCAACACCCCTGTGGTGGTGAAGACATTAGTGAACTCAGTCCATAAGCCAGTAAGCAGCTGCGTGGCAGGCCGTGCAGGAGACAGCCCGGGCCTCCAGCAGCATTAAGGATCTTTGGTTCAGAAAGGGTAGTGGAGGCCTCTGGAGGCTGGCAGGGAGGGCTGACTAGAGGCAGCTGGCCAGGAAGAAGGTGGAGGATACAGAGGTAGGGCGGTGTGTGCACCTGGGGGAGACCCCAGGTGACCCCAGGACTTCCTGCTGCTGAGCCGTGGGCTCAGCGTGGTTTTTTCTGGGCCCCCTCCTCCCTGGGAGGTCCCTGGGAGCCAGGCTCTGCACACAGAGGGGACTTTGGGTCTCGGGTGCCATCCCTGCAGGCAGAGGGGACACAGGTAATAAAACAGGCAGCTTGGGGGGCTTCACTGGCTCCGTTCAGGGGAGGCGTGATAGTGGTCAGCCTTGCTCTAGTATCATCCTATTTAAGCCTTACACCGCCCCGTAAGAACGGTCTTTCTCATCACCCTATCTTACAGACGACAACACTGAGGAGAGAGGTGTCCAGGTCTCTGGGCCAAAGTGCAGGATTTGATTCCAAGCAGGTGAGGGGCACTCCTGAGCTCGCCGTCCACGGGCAGTGAGGGGCCCTCCCCTGCCTGGGCTCTGCAGGTCTCGGCCCGAGAGCCAGTCTCCTTGCTGGGAGCCATGGAGATGCGGGAGCCTTGGTGGGCTTTGTCTGCTTCGCGAGGCAGGAGGCCCCACAACCTGCTAGGGAACGGTGCTTTGGTGTTTTTTTCCTTGTTCTCCTTTGCTTTTCTAGAGAAAAGTGATATTGCCCTGAATAATGCAGATTTTTAAAAATTAGTTCATCTTGGACTGACTTAATGCTTCTCCCAGGAGCCAGACTTTATTACACTTGTTGTTACCATATTTTTACTTCAAATGTCTTGGGGATGTTTTTACCCCCAGTTTTTTAAAAGGCAAATGATGTTTTATGTCTTCTTGTATGAGAGGTTTTTGGGGCCTGGCTCACTCCTCCTGCTTACGTTTTGAGCACTGTGAATAAGAGGGTGAGAAAATTTGGGGAGGGAAGTAGGAAGCTTGAGGTCTGAGCCCCCTGGGAGGGGACCTGTGCCTCCCTGTTCTAAGGAACGAAATTCCTTCTACCAGGCCCACCTGCCATGTCCCACTGCAAACAGCTCCACAGCCCAGAGCCTCAGTTTCTCACCTGTAACAGGGGTCACACCATCCCTGCCACTCTTGGGTTGTCGGGGAGCAAATGAGCCCCGTATCTAAATGCCCGTGAGTCTGCCGAGAACTGTGCCGATGTTGGAGGTGGTGGTTTTCTGAGCCCCAGCTTCTCCTGTTTCACTCACATCCCTGAGACTCTGTCCCTCCCCTGCCCACGTTAGGAGAGAAATCTCGAGAAAAGCCCCTTTCCTGAACACGGGGTGCTTTCATTGGGCGGGATAGTTAGCCGGGGGGATGCCATGTGTTAAGTTCAGGTGTGTGACTCTGGGAGTCACTGGATTTCTGCACCTGCAGAGTTGGGGGGGCAGCTGAGCCCACCTGGGCCCCAGAAAGCGTCCTTCCCCCCAAGGTTTGCTGAAGTCAGCACATCCATTGGCACTTTCCCCAGAGCTAGGTCTGCAGCGCTTGTCCCCAAGCCCGTATTATTTCGGAGCTGAGGGATGTGGCCCTCGGAGGCTGGGCTTTCCTGCAGGTGGGACTCAAGGCCTGGAGCCAGGCATTGGGGGCTTTGGAGCGTGTGCCCCCAGTTTCTGCTTCTGCCTGCCCGGTGACCTTGAGCAAGTCCCTTACCAGGAGGCCTCTGTGCCCAAGACTCTACCAGCAAGGGGTCACCTTCCAGGTCAAGGTCACGGAGTCCCATGATCTCTTTTATGTGGGGATTTTCCCCACATTGTTCTGGCAAACTATTATCATTCATTTAGAAAACGTCCCCATTGGCTCCTTATTCCATTTTCAGAGCCTTCCAAGGACATTGTCCTGTGTGACTCTTTCTGGCTTCTCAGAAGGCCAGTGCAGGAAAAACAGAGGGAGCCGGGGACAAGGCGAAGGTCCCACGGGCCACGCTGGTGCGGCCCAGGTTGGCTGCCCAGGCCCGGGTGTTCATGAAGTCCTGGGGTTGCCTGTTCAGCTCATCCCACCTGAGCTTGCTCTAGCAGCCAGGCCAGGGGAGGGCTCACGTGGGAAGGCCTGAACCAGGTGGAAGAGCTGGGCCAGGTGTCCTTGCTGCACGCTTGTCCGTGGTGGGATGCAGGGAAGTTTGGGAAGAATGGCTCTCCCTGCTCTGAAGTTACGTCAGTAAAGACCCAGAAAGGTGAAGAAGTAAATAGACCCACGATGCCAGCCGCCTCTCCTCCAGCACGAGCACCATTAAGCTTTAGAGCTGCGAGGTATCTTGACAGGCCAGCAGTTCTGAGCCTCGTGGGGCGGGCTGGGGACATGTCCGAGGCCTGGAGCAGCCAGGTGACTTCTCCGAGGTCATGAATTCCTGACAGCAGGCGAGCCGTGGTCTACTGGGAGACCTGACGCCCCGGTGGGGGTTTCCCCCCCCCCCCCCCCCCGAGCTGGGCTGTGGAGCCTCTCAAAGCAGTTCAGTTAATTAACCCTCCCAGCACCTCTCCAGAGGAGATAATTATTACTCATATCCCCTCCGTAGGTGGTTAAACCGAGGCCCACAGGGTTGAGCAAGTGGATTAAATGCCCGATGGAGAACTTACTCTGCATTGGGCCTCCATCTAACCTGCCTCTTAATTAGTCCGGGCTGCGAGCCTCCACCCCATTTCCAAGAGTCCGTTGTTGTTGCCTTGTTTTAAAAACCACACTCCAGAAAAAAAAAATCCCAGAAGGCCGTGAAGCTCACGTCCCGTCCAGCCTGCGGCTGGGTTTCCCTGGGCATGGTTGTCGGGGCGGCAGTTACATCCCGAGGGCTCCCCGACTCTGGATGACGTCCTGGGACAGGACGATGGAGAAGGGGGTGCATGAGGCTGGCATCCGAGCCTCTCCGCCTCTGTCTTGCTTTTGGGAGGTCGAGGAGCAGCCCTGGTTGGATTCACCTTGCCTGAGTGGGGCCCGATCACCTCGACATCCGCAGGAGTATTTAGCCAGGAATCATGGGATCCCTGGGGTCAGCCACCCCAAGTGCAGAGTACTCACTTCCCTCGGAGCCTCAGAGACGGAACTGGCCCCGCGTAGGGTCTTGGGCCACACAAACGTCGGGGCTCTTGGCTCTGGTTTGTTTTCACTGTTTCTGTACACTTGACTGGGTAGCCCACCTGTCTCCCACTTTCTCACTCCAGATTTGTGGAAGTTGCTTTTGCCAAATGCCTGCACCAGAGTCCTTGTGTCTTTTGGTGACCTGTGGTGTTTATAGAACCGGGTTAGGGCTGCAGATCCAAGACCATCAAATGTCTGAGTCAGAAGGAACCAGAGAAGTGACCAGGTAGTCAGTTGGTTTGATTACAAGGACACTGAACCCCCAGAGGAACAGGGCTTGCACAGTACACATTGCTGGCAGCAGGACTGGGTGGTACCCCAAGACTCTTGTTTCCCTAGGAGAATTTTTATTGTGAAATGTGACTTCCCTCTCTTTGTTCATAATTTTGTATTTTTTCTGTACCAGAGTTTCTTAAGTCCACATGCACCTTTATCACCTCCCATATAAGGTCTAGTTTCTTGATTAATTTGTATAATTCAATGCCGTATTAATACTTAATGCCACATAACTAATCACCCACCCCCAAAGCTTAGCGGCTTAAAACCACGTTGAGTATCTCTTATGGTTTCTGTGGGCCGGGACTTCGGAAGTGGCCCAAGAGGGCCGTTCTGACCCAGGGTTCTCAGGCTGGGTCTGGCCTCGTCTGCGGCCTGGCCTGGGCGGAAGGATTAGCTTCCATAGTGGTGTCCTCACACGGCCTGCCGGTGGGGTCCTGTCTACATGGTGGGTCTCTCCAACAGGCTGCTTGAGTGACCTTGCAACATGGCCAGCAGCTCAAGAGAGCAGGGTGGAAGCCTCCAGTAACCTAGTCTTAGATGTGACGACTACCTCTTTGTCCTAGCTCACCGGCCATTCAGACCCCCGCCCTTGCCTCAGCAGGCCTCCAGCGCCCCCTCCTTGCTCTGTCCCTAACCAAGCGCTGAGTTGGCAGAAGCCAAAAACCCTGCGGGAGCGAGGGGGAGCCTTAGAAGCCAGAGCTGAGTGGGTGCCAGCCCCTTGTGCCTAGGTTCCGCGTGAATCCCAGCTGGCTCTGTCCCTTTGACTTCTGGAGCTGCAGCTGAAGACGAGCACACACTCTGTTTCTGGGGCACGGGGGCCCCAGTACATGCTCTGGCTTGGGCAGAGGGGCGGCCAAACTGCTGATCCCCAGCAGGCAGACCTTCCTGGCACTGTGCAGCCTCGCCAGGCCCGTGGGCCAAAGCAAGAGCAGCCCAGCAGGAGTGGAAAGGGTATTCATTGTCATCTGCACAGCTGGGTCCTGTGTCCAGACCCTCCTAAGCATATTAGCTCAATGAATCCTTAGATGGCCCTTAGGGAGTGGATGGGGAAGCTGATGCTCAGAAAAGTTAAGTCCCTTGCCTAAGGCCACATAGCTAGGAAAAGGTGGCGCTGGGATTTGGATGCAGTCACTGTGGCTCCAGAGTTCCTCCTCTTACCCCCTGGGCCACGTGCTCCTCGTGCCGGATGCCTTTGGGCCCATCTCTGCACGTCTGGGCCTCTGTTTCCTGCGTGAGTGAAATGGATTGGGGCGGGGAGGTTGGGTAGGACTGCACCGTCTCCAGGCCCCTCCCGGCAGCTCTGGGCCTGCCCTCGGTGTGGCCTTCCTCCCCAGACGGCTGCCCGCCAGCCCTCAGATGCACGCTGTTCTGCTTTTGAGAAGCCCCGGTGCTGAAGGCCCTGCGGGTCAGGAGGCCGGGAGCCCCGAGAATCTGCCTGACGGGTTGGTCGTACTTTAGCTGTTGCTGCAGGATGACTCCTGGCATGTAATCACAGCGTGCGGCATGGGGACAAAGAACATGACAGCGGAGAATGATCAGACAGGGAGGAGGCGGGAGAGGGCAGAGTGGGCGGGAGCCGGGCCAGAGCCTCCGCTCACATCCACTCCACAAGCGCCGGGAAGGCGGCAGGGAGGCCTGCCCCATGCCCTCCCCTCTGCTCCTGCCCAGACGCCCGAACTCCAGGCGGCACCACCTTCCTGGCCCCCGGGACTCTGTTCTTACAGCGCCCAGCCCTGGTTTGTCACGTCCACCAATTAAGGGATTTGCTGGGGTGACGATTCTTAGGAACTCGGGGCAGATGTTGTGTTCGCGCCAGTGAGGGGGGCGGCGAGGGTCCGCTAACTGGATGTTAACCGCCGCTGGGAGCGTCGTGGTCGGGGGCCTGCTGGGATTCTTCCTTCAGGCAGGAGGGACAGTTGGGAAAATGGGGGCCCATGGAACCCGAAAGGGAAGGCTGGTGCATGTGGGCGGTGGGCTGGCACACCCGGCCTCGAGGCCGCCCGCTGAGGCTGCCTTCCCCGCGGCTGCACGCAGCCCTCAGCCCGCAGGCGGGACGGGCATGGCTGAGGCCCCGCTCAGTGGGATCTGGGCTCTCTTTTTGCATTCGCTCTATAGTAACAGACCAGAATTTGAATGAAAGCATTAATAAACACGGAATGGTAGACACAGAGAATTCTCATGTGCAGACAGCTTGGTAACCCCTGTTTGGGGCAGGAATCATCCGTGGATGCTGGACTCAGTGGGTAGAAGGGTGGTGGAAACGCTGTTTGCATCATCAGAGTGTTTCTCCAGAAGATCCTTGTTGATTTCAGGGGGGAAAGTGGTCACTTTGGACCAGGCAGACATCATCTACGCCCAGTGATCAGCGTTCCTGTCGGGGGTGTGATGAATGACATCACGGGCCCCCTGATATCCCACACTGAAGGGCACAGTGGCCCAACGTGGCCTATTTGGTTAAACTAAGAAACGTTGTTGCTTCTCGATGTCGCTGAGTCTGAGCTGGGAAGGGGTGTGGGCCCGCCTTTTGCTACCCAGCACGTCTCTGCACCAGCAGCACCCGGCCTGCCCAGAGCTTGTGAGAAATGCAGGCACTCAGGCCCGGTCCCCAACCCAAGAATAGAACCCACACTCTGGTAAGACCCCTGGTGCTTCCCACGCACAAACGGGGCTGCAGCAGCCCTCGAGAGAACTCTAGAGCACCTTCCCCCTTAGGGCCCTGTGTGGTTTTGTTCCAGTTCCAATGTCACAGGGAACCACACAGGAAAGAACGGCGGGGCGTGACCCTGGGCAGACCAGAGGAAGCAAACCGGGAACCCAAGGCCAGTTATCCGGGAGACGGGGTGGTTCTCTGGACTGTGGGTGTGGAAAAGTGGAGTGTCCTGACTCATCCCAGAACCCCGCCTCGTCCCGAGCTGCCGTGCCTACCGCCCCAGGCGCACGTGTGTGCCTCGCTCGGCCAAGAGCAGGTCAGCAGAGGGCCCATGAAAAACCGGCCCAGCGGAGGGCTTGCCCCTCATCCCCCCGCCCGCCCCGAGCTTGTTAGCGGGGGAGCACAGTGGCCACTTGATATTTTCCAAGGAAAGCATTTGGGAGGGTCAGCCCGCGTGTTGGCATCAGTGCCTGGTCTCCTTGCCAAGTGACTCATTCGAAATGGGAACATTTATTTGAGGGAATAGTGTGACAACACAGCCCTGGAGAGTGAAATGGGGGAGTCTGCATCCACCATCCCGGCCAGGATGTCGTCTCCCCCAGAATCACTGCTGGCGTCCCACCTTGCTGAGCTGGGACATCTGTTCACGAGGTGGGCTTCCGAATGGTGGTCCCGGCACAAGGACCCCCCCCACCCCCGTCTTAACAATAGATCATTGCGTAGCGCCTGGCCCAGAAGCCTGGGTCCTGTTATCATAAATTAAGAGCAGGCACGTCTGAGCTATAATAATCACCATGAGGGGTTCTCGGGCTTGCCGGAAATTATCTGGCGCTGTGGCTTACACGTCTATTAGTCCAAGTGCCCAACAGCGTCAGACCAGAGAGTGTGTGTGTGTGTGTGTGTGTGTGTGTGTGGAGAGAGGGAAGATTGAGGGGCTATTTGAACATCTGTTCTGGTATCACTTGGGAAGTTTCAAGTCAGGCGAGATTGTATGATCAGCCAGAGTGGATGTTTTATTCCCCGTGTAGGGAGTTAAAAAAAAAAAAAAGTAAAGCTGCGTGTGCGTATCTCCCTTGCCCTGTGGTGTGGGGCTTGGGGTCTTTCGGGGTCTGGGGCGGCGCAGGGAGCAGCTCCCCTTGAGGAGAAGCTGTTGCAACTGTGCTTCTACCTGGACTGGACGGGGCAGGGGTCGCAGGCTCGGGCGGGTCCCTCCACCTCGGGGGGATGCTGTCCCCTCGCCTCATCTGCACACTTGGCTCTCAACGCCTCTGGTCTCCCCCTGCATCTCAGGGGACGGGGACAGCAGATGAGGGTTCTGCGGTGTCACTGAGAACTCTGGCTCGTGCGAGGGACCAGCTGGAGGCAAGCACTGGGGTCTGTTCGGGACAGATGGCTCTGTCAGATTTGGCTCCCAGAAATTGTGCAAGACAGGTGACACTTGGCGGGGCGGCGGAGGCCTGGGCTCCCAGGGTGGCCTTGGGGGCCGACTCTGGGGCCCAGAGCAAACAAGAGAGTGGGGGGACCTACAGCCTGCCTGCACTTTGTACCACCCACTCCAGGATTTTATGGGAGGACTTTGAAGCTTCATGACCATTCATGACCTCACAGTGCCCCAGGAGGCCTTTAGTGATTGGCCCACACCTTCGGCCTGACCTCCTCCTCTTACTCACTCCATTGTAGTTCAGCTGGTCTTCTTGCTGTTTTTCCAACATGCCAGTCATGTTGCTACCCCAGGGCCTTTGCATGTACGGTTCCCTGTGCCTGGAATGCTCTTCCTCCTAATGTCTTCATGGCTTACTCCTTCACTTCTTCTGGGTCTTCCCTGTTGTTACCTTCTCTGTGGGGCCTTTCTAAACCACCCTATGTAAAGTCCCAGCCCCCACCTTGCCAACCCCCCACCCCAAGTGTTATTTTTCTCCTTCACATGTGTTGCTGGCATTCAGTTTGGTGTCTGTCTCCCCAACTCTGCTGAGACCTAAGTCACCTCCATAAGCCCCAGGGTGGCCCATTCTGTTCATGCATACTGCCTAGAACAGTGCCTGACACCCGGTACGCAGTTACTAAGTATTTGTGGAAGGAAGAAATGCAGATGAGGGAGAAGTAAGTGCTAACACCCCCCCCTTCTTTGGCATTTAAAAAAAATGACGAGAGAGGCACTGACTCAGAATTCACTCCAGAATATAGTGCGTGGGCAGGGGAGCAGGAAGTGACCTCAGACACCAGGTGAACACGCAGAGAGCAGGACCACGGGAGCGACCCACCTTGCAGCCTGTGGGGACTGTGATGAGGACCTTGGGCGGCCCTGGACTCTGCAACAGCGTCGCTCAGGGGACCCGAGAAAGTTCAAAGAGGTTCCTGATCTGAACCCTAACCTTGTCTGGGGGGAGACACCCCAGACCCCTTGGAACAGCAGAGGTCGGGATGCAGTCTGCTCCTTAGAGGAGGGATTCCAGCTGGCTTCGTATAGGAGATGGCATTTGTGCTTGGGTCATTGGAGTCTGGGGCGGGAGGCATTTCAGTCCCAACACAGCTTGGATGCAGGGGGGCCAGGCAGTCAGCGTCCACACAAAGCTCCCGCCCGCAGGAGGGGGTGAGGGGGAGCTGCTGTCCTGCTGCCCTCTGCCAGTGAGTGTGAGCCCTGACCTGGCCAGAGCAGCTGTGAACATGGGGTTGAGGCCTGAGACTCTGCACTCCCCACCTGCCCCTGGGGAAGGCCGACGAGGACCGCCACGCTGGCCTGCAGGCACCCCTGGCTGCCCTTTGGAGCTACCTCTGGAAAACCGATGCTCGTCCCCCCACTTCCAGGAGGTGCTGGTGTTAATCGTGCACAGCCCCCGTTTTTAACTGGCATAGGCGCTGGAGTTCCGTGAGCTCCCTGGCTGTTTCCTACCTGCAAAGCACACCTGGGCAGACAGCGGTGAAGTTGAGGGTTGCAAAGAGAGGAGCTGAGCATCCGGGGAGGGACTGGGGTGCTGGAGACAGGAAGGTGCAGAGCTGGTGACGGGGACCCCGCTGCGCTCAGGCGGGGAGCCTCTTGGCGGTGGAGGACATGGCAGGGTCCTGGGGAGGAGACTCACTTCCGGCCGTTAGCCCCTTACAGGTAATCTTCGAAGATCCCGTTTTAATCCCATCTTTATCCCCAGGTGGTGTTTGGGAAACAGGATGGTGTGTGGGCTGCTGGCAGCAGCACATTGCTGATGGGATGCAAGTGGTCTGACTCCAGAGTCGGGGTGGAGAAGCCTGCATTACCCCGCGGGAGCCCGTGCTGTGCGTTAACCCTAACCCTGAGAATGTAGTGTTGGAAGGGAGCCCCGAACTCCTGTCCCATGCACCAGGCTAGGGTGCTCTGGGAAGAAGGGAAATGCGGTGGGTTCTTCAAATAATCCCATGGTGCTTACAGCACAAACACTGCTCCCCCACCCCCCACCAAACGGGACCCTGGTCCAGTGACCCACCCGAACTCACAGGCCTCCTCTCCTTCTGCCATCGCGATTCCTCGGAGCCCAGAGGACTCTCCTCTTTCGGGAGGTGGGGGATGGGTTTCTGGAACCGGCCAGCAGTGGTTGCCAGTGAGCTGGGAATAGGCCAGGTGGTTGGTGCCACGTGCAGGAAAGCCGAGAAGCAAATGTGAGCCAGGGAGGTTCCTTCTCTGGGGTAACCCCAAAACCAGATTCCAATGCAGAAAGGGGTGGGAGAGGCCCCAGGAGGGCATACAGTCCACGAACTTCAAGTGGAGGTTGGCCAAGGACGCAGCCGTCCGGGGGTGGAGCTGGGCCATGCGCCCGGCAGAGCTCCCTTGCCCTTCTGACCCCGGCTCCCGAGAAGGGCTTTCTTATCCCTGTTGGCCGGATGACGTAGGCCCAGAGAGGCTGAAAACTTGCCCAAGGTCACAGGAGGCCCTGCACCCCAAGTCCCAGTCCTCCGCTGGAGCTGCAGGACAGTGTGACTCGGCTACCTTTGTCCGGATGGGGTAGGAAAACCTCTGTCTTCGTTCCCCCCCTCACGTTGGCTTTTATCTGATAACAGCCATGGGGGATTTCAGGAGAGGGGCCCATGATCTGTGATGGCGGGTGCCTGGCGCTCTGAGCACCAGCTGGGGGTAGGCAGCATGGCTCCCAGTACTTCACTCCACCCTGGGAGGGTGGGGACCAGTACTGCTCCAGGGTATGGAAGGGAAGGTTGAAGCTCAGAGAGGTCAGGTAATTTGCCCAAGGTTACACAGCTCCCTGGAGGTAATAAAGCAAGATTGACACCTGGGCAGCCCGACTTCCCGGGGGCACATCTAACCACAAGGGCTGTAAGCTCCCCATGGCCCCTCCTGGCACCTGTTTCTTTTTCTGGAACAATGGTAGACAGGACAGGCTGTCCACTGTGCACCTCCACGACCTTGCCTGAAGATTCTGTGGCTTCTGCTCCTGACCCTCTGAGACCTCCCGGCCTCTTTGAAACCCCCATGCAAAACAAAGCAAGAGGTGGGAGGGGGCGCCCTGGGAGGTAGCCCGGGCCCCCACCGCTGCCCTGTCTACTCCCTGTGGCAGCTCGAGGGCTTGGCGTGGGTAAGGACGGGAGAGGTTTAGGTACAGTGAGCAGATCTCCCTGGGGTCCCCATCCATCAGAGCCCTCCCCCCCATACACGCATGCATGAAAGCTCAGAGCCGTTCATTCCTATTTCCTAAGGGGCACTTTGCAGAAGGGGCCCCGAGGCCATTCCCTGTTCATTTCTGTTTCAACTCCAATCACAGCACCCCTAAGCAGTCCAAACCAAAGCCAGCCTGGGCCTCGGGGTCTCCTGCCAGGCAGGCCACAGCCCCCCACCATGGCCTTTCATGAGGAGGCCAGGAGCAGGGTGTAAGCAGGCTCCGGCTGAGACTCGGAGGTATGGGGAGGACGTGCCTGCCCTGCTGTCAGAGCCTGGCAAACGGGCACAGGGTGGCAGCGGGCCCGCGGGCAGGTGGGAACGTGAAGAGGCCCTTCCTGGCCTGCCCTCCCTCTGGGTGGCCCCGGGGCCAGGGCACAGCAGTGCCGGTGCTGGCCAGACTGTGGGGTACCTCTCAGGGGCCAAGGGTCTCGGGGTGAGCTGGAGGTTCTGTGTCACCTGGTGTCCCTGCCAGGCTGGTCTGGTGGACACGTGCTGCACCTGTACCCGGGATTCAGGTCACTAAGTAACTTGGGCAGGGCCTTTAATTTTTCTGAGCCTCAGTGTTTTCATCTGTAAAATGGGAGTGTTACTTGGTACTTACGAAGGTGCTGAGCACCTGTCTGTTGCTTAGCGAAATGCCACCATAACGATGATGCCCATGTGGTGGCTGATTACAGAGGCTGCACGAGGCAGCAGACTCTGTGGGCCGACGGTCAGAGAGGGCAGCCGACTTCTGCACGGGCTTCCCGACCTGGTGGCGGGGTACCATCAAGACCACAGGCCCAAGGGGCAGGTGTCAGCTGCTGGACCGAGTCACACCCGAAAAGCTTCACATGAGAATGGGAACCATGGCCTCACAGGCCTACTCCTGCATCCTCATGCCTGGACCGTGCAAGTCACAGCACCAACCCCGCTTCCATGTTTTAGGGGCTGGAGAAAAGGGGTATCTGCAGAGGGAGAGGTGTGGAGGAGCCCCAGGGGCCTAGACAGGCAGGGGCTGTTTGTGGGCATGAATCCCTGGTCTCCAGGGAGGAGCTGAGGGTGATGGGGCTGGGAGGCCTTGTTGCCGAGTAGAAAGTGACCATGGGCAGCGGGGGCCCCTGAAGGTTTGGGGTCAGGGGCAGCCTCCAAGCCAGGGCCTGCACAGCTGCCCCTGGAGAGAGGGGTTGGTTTTCGTCAAGAGCCACCTAGATCACTGGTGCAGGAAGGGACGCCAGCCCCTGCAGGGCTGAGGAGGGAATGGAGACCACCGCCCCCTCTTCCTCGGGATGGCCGAGGGCGGCACACCCCGACTTGCCCTCCAGCGAAGACGTTTGCCGACTCCGCTGATGACCAGCTTGCTCCCCTGTCCTGCACCTGAGGGTCTTCTCCAGGGAAGCTGGGGGAGGACGTGTTCGGGGAACAAGGCCAGGAGCGGGGCTCTCAGGGTGCAGAACCCTGGGAAGCGGGCTTCCTCCGCCCAGCCCCGTCCGGCAGGCAGGCTCAGGTTCAGGCTGGCCCTGTGGGAAAGGGAGACAATTCCTCTCTCCTCCCAAAAGTGCTTTCTGGGTTTTCCTTGATAAGAAGGGGATGTGGTTTGGATGCCAGTTATTGCACAATGAAGCCCTTTCCCTGAAGGGGAGGTCATGTTCCTCATGCCACACCAGAGGGCATCCTTCCCGCCCTTGGGCCAGGCCAGGCCCCATTAGCTGGCCTCAGCTCATCCTGGCCCCAGCCTGTCTCCTGGACTCCCCATGCCTACCTCTGAGCACACCACAATGTCCACTTGACCCCCGTGACCTGACCTGCCTTTGCCTGCTACCCCACCCAGGAACACACTGGCCTTGGGATCCTTCTCTGCCAAGCACCACCTTTCCATCTGGGGCTGATCCCATCCTGCCTTATACTGTTAACTGAAACATACGGGGGTCTCTTTCCTGCACCTAAACACTAGGCCTCTAGAGAGCAAGAAATATGCCTTCAGCCCTGTGTCACTCAGTGGGCATTCTGTTCATGATTTCAGGGCTCCCATGTACAGTTGTGCAGGGTCCACACTGCACAAGGATATCAACTGAAATCTAGCCTAGACATTACACACCAAGCCTGGAGCAAGAGAGTACTTATTTCTAACTGATACCTCTTACACTTTGCTCCTCTTTTTTGTAATAATCTGTAATATCAACCAACTCTGCATAAATGCATGGTAGGGGCCAAGATAGATACAGAGAGGAGAGGATGCAGTCCCTCGCAGGCTGCCCTGTAGTCTCTGAGGTACTTTTTGTTTTCTCATGCTGACCAGATGGCCAGGAAGGACCATGCCCTGTACTTCTTTGCCCCACACCAGCTCGCACTGGGGAGTGAGTGGGCCCGTGAGGGAGCCCCTGCCCCACCTCCGTGCAAGCAGGCAGGCCAAGCAGTGTGTGCTCAGGGCTCTGGGGAGGGGAGAGCTGGGAAGCATTTCTTCGCCAGGAGAGCCGAAGCTATTAAAGTCAGAACAGGGGCTGCTGGCCCTGAGGAACCGTAAGAACAAGCGCTTACACGCCGCGTGCTGTCCACACACAGGGCGTCTGGCATCTCACTGAACCGTCACGACAGCCCCGTGGGGCAGTTGGTGTCTCTTTCTATTTTATAGATGGAGAAACTGAGGCTCCAAGTGGGTCAGTCCCTCAGCAGAGCCGGGGTCCAGACCAGGCCATGCCACCGCGGCACCATCCATGCCACCGCGGCCTCGTTAACCCCCCAGACCTGTCTGGAGCTTGGCTTCGAGGCAGGGGCTGCCTCCCACCCTCCCCTGCCCTGGAGGTGCACAAGCCCAGCATAGCAGCCACTGGTGGGAGGGTGCCTTTGTGCCTGTCTGGCTTCTGCTGTATTTTCTCTCCTTCCTGAAGCAGTCAAGCGGCGTTTTTCGGATTCTTCCGTTCTGGCAGACCGGCTACCCCCCTTGCAGAGGACAGCACACCTCCCTGCCTCCTCCCTGGCCCCTGTGCGCGCTCTGGCCTTGCGGGGTGTGAATGCAGGGCTGTCTGTCCTTGTAGGACAGCCGTGCCCTCAGGCGTGGGGCCCTGGCTCCCGCGCAGTGTGTGGCCTCTGCCCAACAGGGACGCCGGGCCTCCTCCCAGCCCTTCCTTGCCTGAGCCAGCCCCAGCTGCTGACTGAGCCCCTGACCCCCGGGAGACCCTCCCCGTGCTGTCCTCGCCCTGCAGAAGGCTGGGGGTGGAGGTCAGGGCTGGCACAGCCATCCATTGGCAAGACCTGACAGGCTTCTCTGTGGGGTCATTAAACTCCTGGCCAGGCTCTGCCCTCCTCCCTCCCAAGCACAGAACACTTCCTTGTGACTCTTACCACAAAAGGCTCTTATTTCCTTCCATCTTTTATTAGCACTGGCTTTTGCGTTGACTGGGTCAGGCTGCAGGGACTTACACAGAAATAAAACGGGCCTGCTCTTGACCCTCAGAGCCCAGTAAAGAGGCTGGGAGGTCAACAGAATAACCCTCCTCATCCTGGGAGGCACTATGATCCCACCTCTGTGGCCAGTTGCTGTGTGTCTTTGGGCAAACTACTTAACGTCTCTGGGCTTTGATTTCTTGTCTGTAAAACAGGACGAATAATCGTGAAGAATAATTGTGTGTTTGCGTACGGAAAAAATCGTTTTATGTTTTATTTCTTGTTCAGCTTTATTGAGGTAAAATTTACAGCAATAAGACCCATGAGTTTTAAGTGTCTAATTCAGCAAGTTTGGACTCACAACTGGGTATAGCTGAGTAACCACCACCACAGTCTTGACACAGAACATCGTCGCTCCAGAACGTTCTGCTGTGCCCTCTGGAGTCAGTCCCCTGCCGGCCTGAGCCCCTGTCGGTCCCAGGTTTGTCCCTTTCACTAGGCTGCGCCTTTCCCTATAGCTGTGGGGCCACTCCTAGACCTGTGTTGTGTCCTGGGGCGGCTGTTACGAGTGACCGCACACTGGTGGCTTCGAACAGCAGAAAAGTATTCTCTCAAGTTCCAAAGGCCAGAAGTCTGCAGTCAGGGTGTGGACAGGGTCGGTTCCTGGTGGTGGCTCAGAGGAAGAGTGCCTTTCTCCTAGCTCCTGGTATAGCCCGTGGCCCCCGGCATCCCTTGGCTCCAGCCACGTCACTTCCGTCTGTGCCTCTGTGGTCACGCAGCGTTCTCCGTGTCTTCACACAGCCTTCTCATAGAGACCACGTCTGAGTTAGGACCCACACCCATCCAGGATGATCTTACCCTAACTGATCACATGGGCAAAGCCCCTGTTTCCAAACAAGCTCACACTCGGAGTTTCTGGGTGGATGTGAATTTTAGGGGGATGCTATCCCACGCCATGCAGCCCCCCTCTGTGCTCCAGCTTGCCCGTCTGTTCAGGGGGCATTGTTCTAACAGGCACAGAGAGCCCCTGGGTACCCCCACCCCGGAGCAGCCCACTCTCCAAAGCTGGAGGTTTCAGACGTCCCACACATGTGGTTATAGCCAGAGACCACCTGTCGCTCCACGTGCCCTCCTGCCCTTCAACCCTGGATGTGTGGCTTCCCGGAGCACCTGGCCTCTGGCATCTGCCTCCAGGCATGCACTTTCCTCTCAGTGACTTGCATCGGTCCTGTCTGCCCCTTTTTCCAGCTGCGTCATGCTCCGTGTGTGACAATTCTTCATTCGTGGCCTGCGCTCGTGCATGAGGCTTTCTCAGGGGCTTGTGGCTGAATTGCAGGGCGATCTTGCCAAACCAGTCGTCCGGCTTCCCCTCTCCCAGCAGGGTAGCAAACAGTCCAGGCTCCGCGAGTCCTCGCCAGTGTGCACCCTCAGAATTGGGAACGGGGTGGAAATCTGAAGGAGAAAGGAGGGATGGCAAGACATGGGGCATGGAGTGGGCCCTGTCCTACCCAGGACAGCTGCAAGGCTACTGCCTTTGCTGGTACGGAGACACGGGCACGGCTGCCCTCCTGCCGTTAGCCTGGGTCGCATTCTCCCCACAGCCCTTGCAGCGGGCACCCCCTGGGTCGTCCCCATTTTGCAGACCGGAAAACAAAGGCTCAGAGAGGTTAAGTAACTGGTCCAGACGTCTGACCAGTGGCAGAGCCAGGATCTGAGCCCAGTGGGCTGTTTTATGGGAGAGTGTGGTGGTTTGACGTCCGTGTCCACCCTGGTCAGCCCCCGTTGGGCCCCTTGAGAGAGCAGCACCTCCCACCTGGCCCACCCGCCACAGACCTCTGACTGCACGCACCCTGTGGGCCCCAACAGAGCCCCCGTGCCTGTTGATTACCTTGCCTCCGTTGACTGCAGCCTGGGGTGTTTCTTGGAGGGGCAGGAATATTTCCTTGAGGGCGGCTTCTGGTCATCTGTGAGGCGTGACTGTCCTCCACTTACCTCAGCAGCCACCATGTTCCCGTGACCTCCCAGCATCTGGGGCCTGGCCGGGCTCAGCTGGGCTCTGCGCTCGGAGTCTCTCGGTCAAGGGGTCAGGCTGGGGCTCCCTGGGGTCCCCCCTTCTCTACAGTGAACGGAGACAAACTCTGGAGATGGAACCATTCCCAGCAAGTGGAGAACACATTTATAAATTCCTCTAGTTTCCAGCGACACTGGCTGCCGTTTTAGTTTTCGGTGACTGCTCGCTCATCCTTAGTTGCTGGGCTGCCCCTGGGCCCGCGGGGGTTTCCAACACCACCCACAGAGCTCGTTTGGGGGACCCCGTGACTTTGAGTTAAATCACTTTTCTGTGTCTGGAAATGCAGGGACGAAAGCGGGAAGCAGGCTTGGTCCCTTCGAGCTCGGTGCCAGGACTGCCTTCTGCGAGGAGGACACATCGGGATGGGCCCCTGAGAAGGACAGGCCGGAGATACGAGTCTCCCTGTCCGGAGGGCAGCACGCCCCGTGCCTCTCAGACTGTAAGGCGACCCACGTCTCCCAGGATCTCGTTAGAAAAATCAGATTCTGATTTCCCAGGCCTGGATGGGCCCAAGACCCTGCCTATCCAGGGGCCTGTGGAGTGGGCTGGCTCTCGGAGGTTAGGAGCCTAGGCCCATCGCCCGCTGCCTCCTCGCCGAGATGTCCCCAGGAGGCACCCCTGACATGTCCTGGAGGAAACAACTTTTTATCAGCACCCCTCTCCACCCCAGGGGCCTTCCAGGGAGTCCCCGCTCAGCAAGGGCATCACTCACTGCTGCCTAGGTGATTCCAGGAAGTTCCAGAGTCTGTCCTTCATGCCCCACCTCCGGTGTAGCTGTGCTTTCAGCCACATCTGCTGAGGGGCTCCTAGGAAACCGCCAAGTCTGGGCCAGAACATTTGCAGATGAGATGTCGCCCTGGAGGGTCTGGTATTTCCGGCCGGGCAGCAGGCTCCACCGCAGAGTCCTCCAGGTGGCGGGGCCACGAGGCCCCCTTGCACTGTCCGGCGGCAGCTGGGTAGGCCTGACCCTGCATTTTGATGGTTGTCGTCCAGGGGTAGGGGTGGGTGGGGTCGAGTTGCACCTGCCTCAGTGTCCCCCTCTTGGGCCGCAGAACCTTGAGGGGTGGGTGGGATCCTCACTCTGACATCTGAGGAGGTGATAGCCGTGCAGGTCCCAGGTGAGAGGGGCTCCCAGAACTTGGTGGGGGTCTTCCCAGATCTCCTCAACTTGGAAATGGGAAGAGGGGAAAGGTGCCGGGGCCCTGCTGCAGAGGACAGGCTCCTCGTGCCATCAGCCAAGGGCAAGAGAAGCCCCCTCTCCACCCCAGGGCTGCCACCCGCGCTGTCTCTGAATGAGTTGTATATGGTGCTTTTTCGTTGCCATCATCAATGACGGCTTCTCAGAAATCTGAGAAGGGCTCCCTGCCTTGGAAGAGGATTGCGATCAGAAGCACAAGTCAGACACAAACGTGGTCAGGCCACCACTTTGTCAGCAGGTCAGCTGTCTGTGCGGCATCCGCTGTGCTGGGCCTGCTGCTCCGGTGTCCTGCGGCTGAGGGGCGCCTGCTGGGGTGGGGGGCCGTGCTGGGGTGGGGAGGGCTTCGGCTGCCTCACAGAGGCTTGGTTGGGCGGGCGTTCCCACCGCAGGCCCAGCGCTCCGGGTGAGATTTCAGGAGCAGGCTCTTACAGGGAGCAGGGAAGGTGTCCCTGCGGGGGTGAGTCTGTGGGAGGCAGGGCGGCATTCTCAGGTTTGGACGGTCAGGCAAGCGACACCGGGAGAGCTCTTCCCGTGGACGTCTGCGAGTGGCCCGCCTAGGGGCCGGCCTCCCCCTGCAGACCTTGCCCGAGATGCGGGTGGAGGGGCTGAGTTCATACTGCTGGAGAGGCTGTGGTAGAGCCCGACCGGATCCCAGAGCCCTGCATGCCTTGGATCCTGCTTGTCGCTCGGGGGACACCCCCAGCCCCACCCCGAGCTCAGCAGATCAGCATCCGCGTCTTCACGGCTTCAGGTGAGCTCTGAGCCTGGGCACTGGCTTTCCGCAGCTGCTTACCCAATGACCCTAAACTGGCCGGCTGAAACGATGCACGTGTACTGAAGTCGCACACAGGTCTCCCTGGGCTGAAATCAAGGTGTGGGCAGGGCTGGTTCCCTTCTGGAAGGAGAATCCGTTTCCTGGCATCTGCCAGCTCCTGGAGGGCTGGTTTTCCTCTGCTCCTGGCCCCTCCTTCCTCAAAGCCTGAGGCCCAGCGCCTCCCTGACCTGCTTCTGTCATCACAGTTCCTCCTCTGCACCTGAGAACCCAGGACCACCTCCTCACCTGCGGCCCTGAACTCCATCACATCTGCATCACACCTTTGGCCATGAGAGCTCACATACATACAGGTTCGGGGGACTAGGGTGGACTTCTCTTTGGGGGCCATTATTTTGCCCGCCACACCTGGCTGACCAGCAGGCCACTCAGGTGGAGGCCAACCGGAGCCCAGGGACCCAGGCGGACTCCCCCACCCTGAGAAGGCAGGTTTACAGCATAAGGGAGCGCAAGCCAGGGCCAGCCTGGGGTGTTGACGGAGCACCGACGAGGCAGAGGGCCAACCCTAGGTGTCTTTCCATTTCCCTTGAGAGTCTCTGCAGCCCTGCAGCCAGCCTCGGCAGTAGGACTCTCTGTGGATGGAAGACCCCAAAATTCCAGGAAGGTGTGTTGTGAAGGGGTTTCTTCCCAGTGTTGCCCTTGGGGTCCAGAACACCCTCTTCTGTTGGTAGATGTCCTTGGTCTGTGAGAAGGGACCACTGAGAGGATCATTTCTTTGACCCTAGTAAAAGAGACCTCGTCATATTGTAAAATAATTAAACAGGTTCAGGCCTTGTTGATGGGAAGGCTGGGTCCTGGATGCCGCAGATGGTGCAGACCTGGCAGGCGTGGGCTCAGAAGGAATCTAGGTATTTATGTACGTGGTGTTGGACGGTTTTCTTCTTGGCTGGCAAAGCCAATCCCTCACTGCCAGTAGCCATGGTTGTAGGTAACCCCCATCTACCTGTGTCTTCCTGATGCTCCACGGCCATGTTTCCCAGCCCCCTCTCCCCATAGGGAGGAAAATGCATTTGGGGTTAACCTGCAAAATCTAGAATATATGCTGGCCACACAGTACCTTGGTTAACAGGTTTGGTCCTGAATGTCCCAGGTGCTCAGTCTGACAGGGCTGAATTCCCTTGCCCATTTGGGAATTGGCTGGTCTTCAGGGTGGAAAGCTGCAGGGGTGGCAGAGCTGGAGCAGAACCCGGATTTCTGGGTCCTTGGCTGCCTTCTTCATCCCGTGGCCTTTTGTGTCCTGCCGTGCATCCAGCCCTCACCTGGCTTCAGGGAAAGCCCGTGCTGCCTCCGTGCCCACAACCACCTTACAGAGAGGGCAGTGTCCTCAAGCAGGCGGCCTTGGGGCATCCAGTGACTGTGCTGTCGCCTTTAGAGTTCAAGTCAAGTGCAGCACGTTCCATCTGAGACCTCTGGCCTGCCCCTTCCTCCACAGCAATGGAAACGGTTTTCACTGTGCTTAACAATTATGCTTTTTATTGTATTAAAATGTATATAGTATGAAATTTGCCATTTTAACCACCAGGGA
The DNA here is from genome assembly GCF_002007445.2 of Ailuropoda melanoleuca. Taxonomy (NCBI): domain Eukaryota; kingdom Metazoa; phylum Chordata; class Mammalia; order Carnivora; family Ursidae; genus Ailuropoda; species Ailuropoda melanoleuca. The sequence continues at coordinate 78,101,917 of NC_048229.1, forward strand.
TACCGTTGGTGGCATTAAGTGCATTCACAGCATCGCCCAGCCACCCCCACTGTGTCCAGGACTTTTTCATCTTTGCAGACACTCTGTCCCCATTCAGTGATACCTCCTCTCCCCCCTCCCCATAGCCAGCTGCCTGTAACCTCTACTTTCTGTCTCTGTGAATTTGGCTGTTCTGGAGATTTCATGTGACAGATTCCTACGATAGTTGTCCTTTTGTGTCTGGCCTCTGTCACTGAGCATAATGTGTCCCAGGCTCATGTTCATGCAGCGAGTTCAGTGGCTCATTCCTTTTTGTGGTTGAGTAATATTCCATTGTGTGGCTAGACCCCGTTTCGCTTATCCATCTTCTGTTACGGATTGCGTCTGTGAGCAATTACCATGTACGCACCTGACTTCTCACGGTGGCCCTGGCTGAGATTCCAGCCTCGCCCCCAGACTGTGCACCAGGAGGCTGGAGGGCCTACTCAGTGAAGCAGCTTGGGCCCGGGCACCTAGCACGCTGTTGGGCTGGGACAGGCCTTGGTCGTTGCGCTCTGCACCCTGTACTTCAGGCCCCCAGCCAGCCTGCCCCCTGGTACTTGAGGGTGCAGTGGGCCGGGAGAGGAGGGAGACGGGCAGAGTTTCAGAAACCGGTCCCCATGAGCTGGCGCTGTAGGACAGACTCGCCTCTCTCTCCCTCTTGAGTGTGGCGTGGGAGCGTTGGTGGGAGGGTCCCAGCTTGCCCTCCTCCGGGGCCGCCCCCACCCTGCATCCTCCCACCGCGCACACTTCCCGCACGGACCCAGCCGAGGGCTCTCTGAGGTGGCACAAAACCTCCCCGGAGCCGGAGGGCTTGGCCGGGACTGCCCTCGCCTTTCCTTCGCCTCACTCACAGGGCGCCTTGACGTTTGGCGCCAGGAAGGTTGCCAAGCCCGTTGCAGGAATGTTTATGGTTGAGCCTCCCAAGTTGAGTCCGTGCTACGTTTTACAAGCCATGTGGGCCTAGCAGAGCAGTGCCCTCGGCGAATGTTTGCTAATAAGCCAGGCAGTGGGCAGAAGCGGCCTCCACTGGGGCGCGGGCCATGTGGAATTGCTGGGGGCGGCGGCAGGAGCCCCCTGAAGGGGGCAGTCCCTGGGAGATGGGCTCTAGGGATAATGAATGGTTTCCAGAAAATAGAATCTCCTCTTTAAATTCTGCCACTGAACACAGACTTTTTCTGCCGTCACTTGTACAAGCCACAGTTTAGAGAAAACGAGACCGGGGGTGGGGGGTAATAAATCCCAAGCGCCCTAAATGGGCAATAGAAAGGAAATCCACCAACGTGACATTGTGGGGGCTCATGCAGGACTTGTCTCCGTTTTGTGATTTCTAGGTGGGACAGTCTCCAGCCCTGTGGCTATGTGTGTCTTATCTCTCCGTGGCCTCACAGTGGTGTCCTGTCCCCCAGGGCCCTCTCCCAGGGCCGAGCAGAGGGATCTCCCTGCGGGCAGCAGCCCCCGCACGGGCGCACCCTCCTTCCGGATGGCCCAGAGGCCCTGCTGTTTTTCTGTCACTAAGTGAGCACAGCCAGGAGCCCGCCCACTTGCCCTCCACCCCTCCCGTTCACCCCTGGGCTCTGACAGGCCCTGCCCGGGAGGAGAAGGGGGGCCGGGGGCAGCCAGAGCAGCTCCCAGTGGTACAAGGCCGGAGCAAGGCTAGCTGGGCTCTGTGACCCGGGCAGATGGCTCTGCCCGCCTCAGCAGGTCAGACACTCGAGAAGCAGCAGAACTCTCCAGGCGGGGGCCCTCCCAGACCTGCCCGCCCAGCTCAGCTGCACGGCGACCCTCTGAACAGCTGTTAATGGCTGTTCCAGGGCCTCAAACCTTCCATTCCAATTTCCCGTCTCAGAATGTCACCTGGAGGAGGAGATGCAGCCAGGGAAGGGAGAGAGGAAATAAAAGGGAGAGAGAGCGAGCTCGAACGCACACTCTAATCTTCGCTCAGTGGCTCAGCTTTCAGGAGCCCCAATTAATCATTATTAATTTAATCCGGGATGACTCAGAGTCGTCCTGACAAGACTCAGCCACGATTTATCCCACCTGCTAAGGGACGACCTTATCAGAATTCAATGAATTCGTCATTGCGTTAAGCGAGGACCCTAATGAATCTCTTGTCTGCCCAGTTTACTGAATGACCATCAGCCACGAATGGCTCGCAGCCTCCCTGCCCCCACAGTGCTGCGGCAGGCCTTTCATGGGCAGCGGGAGGGTGGGGCTGCACTCAGGCAGGAGGACCAGGCCTGTCCCCTTCTCCAGCATCGAATGAGAGATGGTGATTTTCTGCTCTATTACCAGCACTTCTCGAATGCATTCATGCACTCGAATCAGCAGGGGTGCTGATTTAAAAACAGGGTTCCAGGGGCGCCTGGGTGGCACGGTGGTTAAGCACCTGCCTTCGGCTCAGGGCGTGATCCCGGCGTTATGGGATCGAGCCCCACGTCAGGCTTTTCTGCTATGAGCCTGCTTCTTCCTCTCCCACTCCCCCTGCTTGTGTTCCCTCTCTCGCTGGCTGTCTCTATCTCTGTCGAATAAATAAATAAAATCTTTAAAAAAAATAAAATAAAATAAAAAATAATAAAAATAAAAACAGGGCTCCAGGGCCTTGCCCCCAGATCTTATGATCAAGGAGGCACAGGTTGCGGTCCAGGAATCTGCATATTTACCAAGCAGCCCTGGTAATTCTGATGCAGGGCCCTTACCTCTCAACCTGAGAGCATGTGAGCCCTTGAGCCAGGGCCCTCAGCCGGCGTTGAGGCTTGGTGTGTTGGGCAGGACAGACATGCTTGCTGCCGTAACAGGTAGCCCCACACCATCGGGTTAATGCTGTGAAAGTTCGTTCTCACTTGTGCATTGTGGCTCAACAGGATGTTGAGTGGGCCTTCCATGGCATGGCTCAGGGCCCCAGGCACTGCCGTCTCCTGGGGCCCCAGAGTCCCCGACTGCTAGTCCAGCTGGTGGACGGTGGAAGGAGGTACAGTGGTGACATCACTTCCACCTACATCCCACTAGCTGAGTTAGTCCAACCGAAGGTGAGAGGGTGGAAAATGTTGCTTTTAGCTGTGTGTCCAGAGAGGGGAAACAGACTTGGTGAGCAGGCAGCCCGTCTCTCCCTCATCCAGGCCTAGCAGAGTGCCCAGCCCATGCCCGGCATCCAGGCAAGGTGGCCCAGGGACCAAAGGCTTGCCACGAGACCTTGCCCTTGGAGGTCATTCTGATTGCCTTCCCTTTGGAGCTCCAGGACGCACCCCAGTCATGGTAATGCAAAGGTCCAGGACCCCCTAGGAAGTGGAGGCCCATCTTTGGGTTTCAGACCCGCCCTTCGATGGCGGATCACTACCCAGATATTTCCAGAATAGAAGCCCGTACTGCTGTTACCGCTCACCTGCAGTGTGGTAGCTGGTGGCTGCCATCGGTCGCTGCCCGTCCATCTGGTAATGCTGGACATCTCCTCCTGCGGGGACCTCCCTGTCATCGGGGGCACTGAGAGACCCCCTCCTCTGCACACCTGTCCTGCACATGGACAGCAGAGCGAATCCCAGTAGTGGGTACTTATTGAGCATTTCCTGTATGCCAAGGGTTCTGCCTGGACTCATTCCTTTGACCTTAACAGCAATCCTGCGTAACAGTTACTTCCATTTTACAGACAAAGAAACAGGCCCAGGGAGGTGAAGCGGCCTGCCCAAGGCCACACAGTTCACCAGCTGCAGACCAGGCTACACACAGGATGGCAGGGCTGTGGAGCCAGGCTGCCAGTTTGCAGCTGGTACTGCCATTGGTGCTCCAGGAGACCCAGGGAAAGGGACTTAAACTGGGCCCTGCCTCAGTTTCCCCATGAATCAAATGAGGGTAAAAATGGGACTCCTCCCTTCAGGGAGGCTGTGAGGGTTACAGCCTGGCATAGGGCTGGTGCCCAGTAAGTGCGGCCGCTGGCTAGTCCCAGCTCCTGCTCTCATGCGGGGGGACCTTGAGCCCTGAGTCCCTTGCAAGCTCTGAGCACAAAGGCTGTGTCCTGTGCTTTTCCAGGCACTCCCCAGAGCCAGCCAGGGCATCCTAACTGGCTGGCTGCAGGGGTGTCTGCCTCCTGGCTGCAGGCAAAGACAGTGACCCAGACGAGGAGAACAGGACCGGGAGTGGTCCTGGGGGAGCTGGAGAAGATTCCGGAAGTGAGGAGTTGATGAGAGGAGACAGCAGAAAGTGCCTCCAGAAGCTGTAAGGGGCAACTCTCCACGCATATGGGACAGGAAAACTGCTGTGCGCCCTTTCTGTATCAGATGTCCCAAATCATGGAATGTTGCACAGAGGGACCTCAGAGACAGCCTTCCTAGTTCATGATGGGGAAACTGAGTCGTGGGGGGGAGAAGGGATCAGTCACGCCACAGACAGGGGAGGATGGGCATTCAGGTGGGGTGGGGGGCCCTTCTGTGGTGGTCAGTGGGGCCCCTGGGTGGCCCCTCTAGGCATCGTAGGTGAGATAGGGTAGCCCCCAAGGGTTTCCATGCCAGGAGAAGTACAAGGCTCATGACTTCAGAAAGGAGAAGGAAAGGAGGCTTTTGGGAGTGGAGAGCATGCGGGCAGCCGCCAAGGTGGGGGTCCCTTTTCCCTGAGCCTGCCAGGCCTGGTATTGGCTGAGCAAGTGAAAATCTGCCTGCCAGCAGCTGGGGGTGACATTCCCGCTGAACACACGCAGTGCTCACAGAGTACAGATGGGACGGGCTGGGGCACTCGTAACTTCACTGGGAACAAGACAGGTGCCAGACGGCAGGACCACCCCACTTCCAACAGCATCACTGGGTGCAGCTCCTTTGCTGTGACCCCTCTCGCCCCTTGGGAACAGTTAAGGTCCCTTGTCACCAAATGGCCCCTGCTTTCCACCATCATCCAGCCCAGAATGGGGCCTCCTTCCTTCAGGGCCCCTGGGGGCTATACCACTCAGCCCAAGTCCCATGAGAGGTGCCCCTCCACCCACAGCCCAGGTCCCCTATGGAGTGGGCCACGTCCTGCAGGGTGTGTGTCCCTTTGGCAGGAAACGGGGGAAGCCTATCTGGATGCAGGCACATCCCAGAGGGCTTGCTGGTGGGCTCTGCCCCGGCGAAGCCGCTCCCTGGGGATTGTGTGGGCGCCCCACCCACAGTGGGCTGAGAACAGCGGTCCTCAACTCTTAACAAAACACTGGCCCTGGCCCCACGCAGACCAACTACACCAGAATCTCCGACCATGGACCTTGGGCATGTGAAGTTCCCCAGTGCTGCTGGTGTGCAGCCAGGGTTAACAATCGCTGCTCTAGGAAAAGTGAGAACCTTTCTCTGATCGTTTATTGGCTCTTGGTGTCCCTAAAACGCCCTGTGGCTCTGGCTTCCTTCCTGCCCGGCTCCCTTTCCCCATCCTCCCCGTTCGGGGCTGGGAACAGGAGAGCACGTGTGGATGTTCTGGAGTGCTGGCCTGGCCAGCAGGTCTGGAGGAGGGAGGCCAGCCAAGACGTCCAGTGCTGGAGGCCAGGTCGCTCGCGAAGAGAGCGGAAGGGTTGATACTTCGTCACGGGGTGGGGGTGGGGGGGCGTGGTGGTTGTGCTCGCATACTGGATGCACGGTGCTGAGAGTAAATAGATTTATTCTGGATGGAGCCAAGGGCTCCCCTCAGACTGGGGCCATGGGGGGGGGCGGTTCCAGGAGAAATTTTTTGAGTTGGTAGGGAAGGCAGGTCCCAGCAGTCTGAGCTGTCCAGACAGAGGGCTGCCTCTGCCCCCGGGCAAGGCTGTACAGAGGCCAATCTGGGGAAGCTGTTGGGTGGACAGGGTGGCTTTTAGGCCAAGCATTTTGCAGAGAGGGGAGTTCTGTCAGAGAGCCACTTCACAAAGAGAGAGAAATGGAGCTCGGACCTGAGTGTTCTGGTCCCCGGGACCCCTTGCCGTTGTGCACCGGCGCAGAGCTCTGCTTTGGGAGAGAAGGGCGCCCAAGCCTCCAGACCCAGCTCATGACATAGAGTATTCCAGCCCTGAGTGCCAGGGTGGGGGCCCTGGCAGCTGGCAGGGGAGGGGGTCTGCAGGGTTAGGCCACAAGCCAGGCTCTGTGCTCAGGCAAATCCACTGCCCCCAGGCATGTGGAAGGCTCAGGCATGACTCACCTGCTGACCTGTGGCCTCTGAGGGACTTCAGATGGTGCCCCCCATCAGATCTGGCAGCTCATGGCCAGCAGCCCCGTTCTCTTCTCTCTCTTCTGCTCTCTCTGGCTCAGCCATCTGCGAACCTGAGAGCAGTCCACAAGACGGCCCTCCCTTCCCACCGGTACAGAGCTAGGGTTCCCCAGGACCGCTCTGAGGTTTAATACTTTGCTAGGAGCATTCACAGAGTCCAAGCTGAAAGTTCGTCTGCTCAAGTTATGGTTTATGATCCTGAGTAAAATTAGCCGAGGAAGAGGCACGCGGGGCAGCATCCGGGAGGGGTCCAGCTTCCAGTGCCCCCCCCCAAGGGGAACCAAGACAGTGTTGACTCCTCACAGCAATGATGGGGATACACACACAGGGTACTGCCACCTGGGGATGCTCCCCTGAGCCTCAGTGTCCAGAGTTCTTACTGGGGCTCAGTCACGAAGCCGTGGCTGACCTCCGTCTCCGGGCCTTCCAGAGGTAGCCAGCCCCCCCCCCCCAGAAATGACACTGATGCATACACTCTGCCATGTGGCCCAAGGCCCAGGTAAACAAAGACACTCTTGGCCAGGGCATCCCAGGGGTGTAGACGTCCCCCCACCCCCACCAGCGGCTGCAGGCAGGGACCTGACCTCTCTGGGCACAGTTCGTTCTCCACTACCCACCATCACTTGGGAGTTTGGGAAGTTTGGGTTCAGCCCCATTGAAGCCGATAGCAGGCTCTTGAAACATAGGGATGGATGTGGTGATTTCCTCCCAGCAGTGTGCCCGCCACGCCAGGGCATCGTCCAGCGGCGGGAGAGGAGGGATTTAGCCGTGAACTTTGTGGAGACTCCAAATCAGCGTCCGAGTGTCAGTGTCCTCACAGGAGTAGACTTCAGAGCTGCCGCCTCTGTAAACTCAGAGGAGGCATCCAACGGAGCCCTCAGCTGTGAGGACCTCGCCGCCGTGGCCAGTATCTCTGTAGTGAGAGCCTGGGGGTGGCTGGTCCCCACTATGTCATGGACCCCAAGCCCAGCCTCCAGGAGGATCCTGAAAGAACCTTTTGAGGCAGCTGGGCCAGAGGACACATCTTACTTTTTCAGATGCTACAGAGCGAGTGTCGAAACAGCCTCTCGGCTGCCAGGCCTAGAAAGCCATCCTTGAATGTTGGCACGTGAAGCCCCCAAGTGCCGTGCTGACCACAGACGCGAGGGCAGGGACTTCGTTTAAACTACTCAGGAAAGGCTCCCAGGACTGTCAACAGGCCTACGGCAGTCAGTCCAAGAGGAAATCTGTCTTTTCTGTTTATTAAAGCTTATCCTCCCCCCACACACGTACACAAAGGTCTTCAAGATGCCAGCCTGGCTTCACATTGCTGTGTACCCCCAAAAGAATGAAATATGTATGTTTAAGTGCCTTGCCTGTGGAAGGGTCTTGAGTACACGGTCCTCGGATTCTGCAGGCCAGACCGCCTCCTTCCACATGGTATAAATCAGAGAGGTTTGGACCAGAAACCTTTCTGGGGGAGATCAGGGCAAGTTCAGCATTCTGAGATCCTGTGTTGTGGCCACCATGATCCACAGGAGAAATCCCGCACCCCCTGCACCCCGCCGGGGACTGCACTGCCTCGCTTCAGTGCCAGGCACTTCTGCTGACCTGGGGCTTGGACGGGTGCGTGGCACTGCCAGAGGCCTGCTTGTTTGGTGACAGGTCACAGGTGCAGTGGTCAGGGACCTCCCCATGGGCCAGGGCATTAGGATTTGACTGCAGGCCTGGGTGGGGCCTGGGAATCTGCATGTCCGGCCAGTCCTCTCCCCCCCACACACCCCGGGGGGAGGGCAGGTGTTGCTGAGACCACGGCTCTGGATGCAGGCTGCCCGGTGGCAGTGGGACCCCAGCCACGTATGTTGTGTGCCATTCCCACGTAGCCACATTTCACATGTACAGAGAGATGGGTGAGATGGGATGGGTGTTCAGAAGACGTTTTATTTCTTCTGGAATACCGACATGCCCCCGGGGCGCGGGATGAGCCGGGCGGGGCGGGAGGCGCACCCCTCCAGGAGCCGGTGGGGAGCACGGCCTCAGCTGCCGGGGCCACCCGCCCACGGCCGCCTTCTGGGGGCTCCAGTCGGGCCTGCTGATGGGCTTCCAGCTGCCGCTCTGAGGGCTGGCGCTCGGGAGGGTCACCGTGCGGCGGGGCTGCCCGGGCCCGGGGCGTGGACACGGCGGAGAAGCATCCATTGTGCCCGCGGCAGCTGATGTGCTTCCAGCTGGTGGAGAGGCGGGCGCCCCCTCCCCCGCCTCGGCTCAGGAACAAACATCTCTTCTTACAAAAAAATAAAAAAGGAGAAGTGACAGGGGCCGTGGCCGTGCTTTCCGCATGACCTGCCGGGGAACAGAGCGCGTCTTTGTTAATCCAGCCGTCTGTCAGTTGGCCTCCGCATGGAGGCATAAGCCACTTAGCGCCGCCTCACCCCTGACCCATGGCGGCGGCTGGGCCCGGCCGGGGTGGGGGGCCCCCCTCCAGCTGCCCCCTGGCAGGCCAGCCCGAGCAGAGCTCTCTTGCCAGTGACCAGAGAGGACCCGGGGAGCGGTGCCCTTGTGGTGGCCCCCGTGGGGCCCGGGCATCGCCCTCAGTTTGGGGGCCTGCAGCTTCTGCGGGCCCCAGTTTCCTCATCAGGGAAATAGGCTTAAGAACCTTGGCCCCCCCCACTGACCACCTGTGAATGTCTGTACGTCAGTGGGCAGTGCCCGAGAACGGTAGCTGCATGGATTAACCCCCATTCTCATTAATGTTTTCATCCTCCTCTCCTCCGTTTTCATAATGCGGGGATCAGCTTTGCCTCCCTCCATCCCCTGCCCCCCCCTTCCTCATGCCTCCCCCCACCCCTCTCTCAGACCATCTCACGTGCCCGCCCTGTTCCTCCTCCCTTGGTTGCCCTCCCTCCTTCTCCAGGCATCAGTTATCAGCCATGCCCTGGCCGAGGGAGACCACACCACCCAGTGTCCCGTGGGGGCTGCTGAGGCCCACAGGGGCGGGATGAGGGCAGCTGGAGGAGGATGCCTGGCTGGGGAGGGTGTTTGCAATCAGGACACCCAGGGAGGGACACCCCGTCCGGGACTTGAGGTCGCCCTGTCAGTTGGGCTGTGCCCCCCCCAAACACACACAGTAAAGCACATCCCAGCTGAAGCCCTGAGCCGCAGAGCTTGCCAGCAGGACCCCTCTCCTCTCCCCCTGCCCCCCATACCCGCCTCAGCACCTTCTCACATCAGAAGCACCTGGGCAGGAGCAGTTGGAAGCTAAATATAGCCCCAGCCGGCCTCGCCTCCATGGCTGTCAGACATGGCAGTGGGTCTGTCAAGAAGGATTAGCGCGTCTTCCTGCAGGCGGTGGGTCTGATAGCAGCAGAGGCAGCCCGGGAGGGGAAGGACGGCCTGCTCCTGGGTGCCAGTCTCAAATTCCCAAGGCCCACCAGATGCCCCATTTCTGGGGCTCTCCCCGCAGCAGATGAATGGAAACCTTAAGCCCCCGGACAGTGAGGCAAGAGGGGGAGGGCAAGGCCCCCCATGAAGGAGGTGCTCTTTCCTTCTGCCAGGCGGTGGTCTCGCTGCCGGGGCGTCTGAGGACCCCAGGCCTTCCGGGGTTCGTGGCCATGTTCCTCCAGTCTCTGCCTCCACTGTCACGTGGCTTCTCCTCTGTGTCCCCAAATCTCCCTGTGCCTTTTTCTTGTAAGGACATCTGTCGTTGGATTTAGGGCCCACCCCCAATCCAGCATAACTTGGTCTTAACTTGAGTCCACCCACAAAGACCCAATTTCTGATAAGGTCCCATCCATAGGTTCCAGGAGGACATTTATGGGGTCGGGGGCACTGTTTACCCCAGTACAAGCAGGAGGAGGTCTTGTCCACCCAGGTCGAGGAAGGGCGGCCCGGGGTTCCTCTCCCCATGTTGGCCTGACAGGGCTGGAGTGTTTGTGGGGTAGCCTCCCGGCAGGGCTGCCCAAAGTGCAAGGCTGCCCAGCAGGGGATGAACAGGGCCTGTGGGTCCTTGGAGCCAGCAGCCTCTCTGGGACTGGCTCTGGGTAGGGAGAAAGCCCTGCCTCCACGGATGCTTACAGAAGCCCTGAGGACTGACACGCAGTGGGCCATTAACCCCTAAACCCTGGCAGAGACATTCCCACTCCCCAGACAGGAGGGAAGCCCGTGGGGCCTCCCAGGGCTCTTTCTCAGGATGGGAAGGGCAGGCCCAGCAGTGGCCTCTTGTCCCTGAGACCACAGCTGGGAGCCCACAGAGCCAGGTAGGCTCTGGGTTCAAGTCCCCTCTCTGCACCTTCCCAGCTGAGCCCCATCTTCCCACCCAGAGAGCAGCCCCACCTGTAACCGCTGCATGAGGACTGTTGTAGTGAGTTAATCTGTGACATTCAGCTCTGAGGAAGCCAAGCAGAATAATCCCACCTCTGCCTCAGTGCCCCTTCCTGCCCCCTCCTTGCCCTGTGCCCTGAGAGGATTTCCTGCCCTGTCAGTCACCACAGGACAGCTGTTGGGGCATCATACCCAGGGGTGGGGTGGGGGGTGGCGAGGTCTCAGCCTGAAGCAGGACTCCAGGGCCAGCTCAGACAGGCAACTGAGGGCTAAGACCAGGTGGCCCCAGGCCTGGGCAGTAGCTATAGAGAAGGGATATGTGAGCTGCTGGGGATGCTCTCAGGTCAAGACCTGGCCTCTGCTACCCTTCAGCCAGGGCTGAGCTGACAATATCCACCCTGGGCCTGCTGAACCCCCACACCTGCTCACCGGGAAGCCAGGGGACCTAAGAGAGATGTGAGCAGGTCCTAGGGTGATATGATACTGCACTGGTCCCAGCCAGGGTGCGAGGGTGTGTGCATGCATGTGTGAAAGAGAGAGCGAGCTGGCTTAGAGTTCCCCTCTCCCCCTTCCTTCCTCCCCATTAGTGCCTCATGCAGCTGGGGGAGGGAAGAGAAAAGGAGAAGTCAGCCTGCTAGCTGGTGCCACAAAAACAGCCCAGCCCCGGAGGCTATCTGCAAATGCCTCACAAAGTAGGGGGGCAGGAATGCTACCTCCTCTCAGGAACCCTCTGGAAAGTTCTTTAGATTGCTCTGGATGTTTGCTTTAAGCTCAAAACCCCGGGGTGAAAAATGGAGGGGAAGCATACTCAGCATGCGATGACCTGGCCAGAACCGGGCAGAGGACAGGTGGGGGCCAGATGGAGGGCTGCAGGCACAGCAGGGCTTGGGTGAAGCTGCAGGCCTCGGAGGCGGCCAGGCTGGATGCCCGCTGTCCCCTCCGCACACGTGCGCGCGCACACACACACACGCACACACAAACACACCCTGGGCTCCCTCCGTCCCCCCCATCTGTTCCCTGAGGCCTGCCTCCTCCTGCGCGCTCACAGGTGCGTGCTGCCATCCGGGGTCGTATCTCCGTCGGAATCCGCCTCTCCCATCACCGGCTCTAACCTTTCTCCAGCTAGCATTTTTCTCCTGCTGTTTCTGGAGCCTTATCTCCCCAGACAGGGTCCCCTGAGGGCAGGCACCAGTGTGGTCTCTGTTTCTCACCTCTCTCTCAGGGCATCTGGTGGGAGAGACAGAGCCGTCCCAGCCCGTCCTTCCCAGCTCAGAGATCTGGGGTCTTCATCTCTTGCTCAGGATGCAAACTGCACTGTCCCTGCATTTACTCTGATGTGTCAGAACAACCAGGGACATTTGGACGGTTCAGAGGGACAACTGGTCACAGCATTTCAAGTCAGAGCCAGCTCAGAAAATCTGCCATGCGTGTGTGCGTGTCCCGGGACCACGCAGAGGCCTGGCTGATATCTGTGGCTTGGTTCAGAAATATCCAGAGCTCCCAGGTCTGCCCCATCTAGACACAAGCGACTGAGGTGTCCAGTGACCTTTGGCCTTTACCATCTTCCTCCAAGACTTGCAAGGACACCTCTATACAGTTAGATTTGACTGAGAAGGAGAAGGAGGGGTCAGTGGAGGGAGAGGGGACAGGACGCCGGTGGTCACGTTTATCCCTGCCCAGCCCCGAGGGCCAAACAACCCGGTGCATCCTTAAGCCAGACCCGGGCCAGCAGCGTGGAGGGGCCAGCAGCTGTCAGGGCCTGCTCTCTGGAGGGCAGGGCAGGTGTGGGGCCGCAGGTGGGAGGGGAGAGGTGGAAGGCGAGGTCGGAGGGGAGTGGCCACATGCTCTGGTCCGTTGCCCCCATAGGGCTGTGCTCTGGCTGCTCCCAGGCCACTGCTCCAGGCCACAAAGTGTCCCAGCCGGACAGACGCCAGAGGCCATCTGGTCTGTCTGCTGGTTTCCAAAGGGTCAAGTGATTTACCGGAAACTTCACAGCAGCCAATTAGCTTCTCCAGCAGCGCCCTTGCCCGGTAGAAATACCATGCCAGCCACATACGTAATCTGAAATTTCCTCGTAGCCCCATTAGAAACAAGTAAAAACATTCTCATCCCGAGGAAAGAAAACTTCTGTAACTACACGAGGTGATGAGTGCTAACAAAACCTACTGTGGTGATCGTTTTGCAGTAAATACACCCATCGAACCGTCGTGTTGTACATCTGAAGCGTATATGAGTCATACGTCGATTATATCTGCGTGAAACTGGATGGTAAAGTGAAAAGAGGTGAAATACATTTTATTTTTTTTTAAAAGATTTTATTTATTTATTTGACAGAGACAGCCAGTGAGAGAGGGAACACAAGCAGGGGGAGTGGGAGAGGAAGAAGCAGGCTCATAGCGAAGGAGCCTGATGTGGGGCTCGATCCCATAACGCCAGGATCACGCCCTGAGCCGAAGGCAGATGCTTAACGACTGCGCCACCAGGCGCCCCGAAATACATTTTAACATGTAGCCAAAATGTTATCATTTTAATATGTAGTCGATACATTGAATTATTCGTGAGATATTATCTTCATAGCAAACTTGGTATGTCCACTTACTGTCCATCTTGAGGGACACGGGGTGCATTTTGAGGGCTCCCCTGCCATGTATGGCCTGTGGCCAGGGCACTGGATGGGCTGGTGTGGGACCCACGCTCCTGACTCCTGGTCCAGGCTCCTCTCCGCCTGGCTCAGGAGGGAGCTGCTCACAGGCGTGAAGGGTTCTGCTCATGGCCAGTAGGGGGCAGTGGTAGGTCACGGGCTGGGACACCTGCAAGGGCCACAGGTGTCCTCGGCAGAGGGGCCACAGAAATCACCCGTGGTCTTTGCAGCAGACTGAGAGGTTGGGAACCCCTGCTGTCCCACTCCCCCATCCTGGCCCCATGGCGCTTCACAGGTGTCATGGGCCTTGATGGCCTGGTGGCTTGTTTCCCTGTGTGTCTGGGGAGCTGAGAGGCGGCATCCTCTTGGCAGGAGGACTCATTCTCTCAACATGGGCGTGCAGAGCAGATCCTGGGCAGGTGTGAACACCCGTCCTGCTCAGGTAACCCAATCCAGCTTGGCTGCAGCCCAGCACAGTGAGGGGGGAAGGCCTCACAGAGCCTACATATTGAATGAGCTGCCACTTGAGTCAACAGTAATCACGGCGGGAGCCCAGAAGCTGTCCCCTGATGCTTGTGTCTGCCCCCTGCATTCAGAGGGCGTGGGGCTGGCCCTGCAGGAGCGCACCAAGGCCCCTGACCACTGGCTAAGGCAGACGCACGTTTTTCCCCTAAGGGTATGGAAAGGTTTCCCACCCCATGTTGCTGTGTGTCTATTAAACCACGAGCATTTACTGAGCACCAACTGTGTGCGGCCCAGGTGCTGTGCTCTGAGGATAGCGTGGGAGCAAGACCAGGCCTTTGTCAGGGAGCACCAGTGAAGTTGGGGCTGACCCGCAGCTGGCAGGCGCTTCAGGGCCCTCCCGCTGCTGACAGCACGCGTCTGCTCTGATTGGTCAGAACCTGGTGGCACCCCGCCTCTCCCAGACCTTGCCCCTACTGCCCACCCACCCCACCCCACCCCACCCCGAGGGCTTCTCTGCATTCCGTGGCCAGCAGGGCTGGGGCCCCATACGCCAGCAGTGGGCAAGAGAGGGCAAACCCTCCAGCCTCCTCGTACTCGGGTGGCTCAGCCCTGGTCTACACAGCACCCTGGGTCCCCAGAGGGCTGAGTCCCCACCACCCACAGTGTAGCCTGATGAGCTGTAATGCACCCTCCTGGCTCCTCTGTTTCTTGCCTCACCTCCCACCCCCAACCCATGCTCCAGGTCCCTTGTCCACTCCAGTCCTGGTCTCAGGGTCAACTTCTGGGGGCCCCACATGCGGACAAGAGCCCTATCTTACAGATACCAAGTGTCTGAATATCAGGCTGGTGCTGGGGTTCCCAGGTGACTTGGGCCAGAGTCGAGCCCTTGAAAGAACTCAGAAGGTTCTAGAAAGCAGAGAAAGAGAGGGGTTAGCATGCCAGGCAGGGAGAATAGCATCTGCCAAGTTCTGGCAGTGGGGCAGGACACGGTTCGAACAGGGCAGATGAGCAGTCCCAGAGTGACATGGCAGGGACGAGCATCCAGGTGGGCAGGAGGCCATGGGAGGGAGCACCTATCTCCAGGCCCCTTAGGAGAGCCAGCCCTTTGCCAGCAGTGACCACTGGCATCCAGTGAAGGCTGAAGGCGCCCTTCTTAGATGGGGCATCTCTCTCTGGGCTTTGGCTGCCCCAGGAAGACAAGTCATTAATCCACTCTGGACCTCAGTTTTCCTAGCTGTAGAATGGAAATGACAATAGTGTGTACTCCGGGGACTAAGGGCATGGGTGTGGATGCACTCTGAGCAGTGGCGGGCACACGTGGAACGTGGGCCGTTGTCAGGGTCATGGTTGGCAGGGGTGTTGGCATGGCCATACCAAGCCCATCGGGCAGGTTCTGAAGCAAATGGCCGATGAGGATGTGGCTTCTCAGCTCCTCTCCTCCCGGAGCTGGGGCCAGGAGACATGGGCCACCTGAGCTCTTGGCTCACCCCGTGATGTTGAACGGGCATAAAGTGACCTTGGGCATTAATGTTCTCACCTCTGAAATCGTCTCGGCAACCATAAATTCCCTCAGCAATGTGGCTCCTGAGAAGTTTATAGATCAGGCCGTGTTCTTAAGGAACCAGCGGGGCCGAAGGGGCCCTGGCGCTCACGTGGCATGAGGCCTGGCGGCTGGTGCCCATGTGCTCACTTTGGAAAGCCGGGGTAATCTGTAGCTCGGATAGGCGGGGGTTCCCCCTGATGAGACACTATGGGGCCTGGCTCTGCCCCGCTTTCCTCCTTTTCCGCCCTGACGTGCGGACAGATGCCCTGGGGCTGGGCTGGGGTCTCAAGGCTCTCCACTGCCAGTCGACAGAAATTTGTGAGGGAAGTGCTGGAAAAGTACGGGCACATGACCTGAGGCTGGCGGTCAGTGTGAGCACACTGGTGGGGCGGTGCGGCAGGAATCCTTAGGGAAGCTTCCAGATTGAGTGACATCATAGCCAGGCTGCAGCAGGCGGGAAGTCAGCTCCTGGGCCTCATCCTTGTCCACTCAACAGCTGGTCCTCCCGGTGTCTTCCCCCTTCCGTGCATCCGGCTGGGCTGGGATGGGATGGGGTGGGGAGTGTCAGCCAGAGGAGGTCCCCGTAGGGACGGCTCCTCGGGCACTTCCCATCTGAGCTTGGTGGCTATGGTGCAAGGCCCCACCGGCAGCTGTTAGCTGGGCCGTTCACCCACGAGCAAGCTGAGGCTCTGCCCAGAGCACAGACTCATAGGGCCTCCGGTCCCGGCCCTCGTGTTGTTTCTCTCGGCTTTCTCCTTCCCTTCCCGTTTAGAGGGTCTTGCACTTTTGGCCTTGTACCCACTTATTTCCAGCTGGCCTTGAGTCTTACCCGCTTTGCCCTTTCTTTAGAGGCTTTTCCACAAATTGTGCACATTGGGTAAAAAAGTGCCAGACTTATTGAAGCTGTGTTTGTGGAGACGCCTAGCTCGGTGCCTGGCAAACACAAGGTGCTTAATAAATGCTTGTTGCGTCAGCCCGTGACCTTTCCCTCCATCCCTGACTCGACGCCCCTCGTCCCCCGGCTCACGACGGGCAAAGCGTAGAGTGACACTACCCAGCTGACTCATTTCTCCTTCCGGGCTGTGTTCTTTTTAAAAAAATTACAGGTTCTGGGGTGGATAATGACAGGCTCCAAGTTTTCAGAGGAGAAAATCTGTCTGGGAAACTTTAAATAAGGCAGCAGGGAGAACCAGTCTGGGCCAGCACATCCATTCTGCTGTCGTTCCCGGGGCCTTCAGAGGGGCCTGTGTGGAAACCCAGGTGGGCGGCTAGGGCCTGCCCTGGGCAGGGCCCTGATCAGTGTCCCACAGAGAACGCGGACACTTGGGATGTGGGTGGCTGGGCAGGCGTGTGTCACCGAGGGCTCCTAGGTGAGCAGAGGCCATGGGTAGTTTTTCTCTCTCTGCCCCCTCTGAGGCCAGGAGCCTGGTATCATGGATGCAGGCTTGAGTTGCAGAACTCAGAGGCGGGGGTGGACAGGGTGGGCTGTGTGATGCCACCTGAGCCTTGAAGATGCCCGTCGGATCCTGCCCTGCTTGCATTCAGCGTCTGCATTGACCCGCATCTCTCCCCGGATGAGGGCAAGGTCCTGCCCCGGGTGTAGGAGTGCCCTGGGGGGGCCCGTGAGAGATGACCGCAGACATTGACTCTCCCAGAGCTCTGGAGAGGAGAAGTGCAAAACTGTGCTCCCTCTGGAGGCCCCCGGGGAGGGTCCTTCCTGCCTCTTCCATGGCTGGGTGGGGAGGATTCAGGCGTCCCTTGGCCTGTGGCCACGTCCCTCTGGTCTCTGTCTCTGCTTCCGCCCTGCCTTCTCCTCTGCGTCCTCTCCCCTTCTTATAAAGACACTTTCATCGTATTGGGGCCTCCCTAGTCCAGGGTGACCTCACGTCAACTAATCACATCTGCGGAGAGCCTGCTTCCGAATAAGATCACATCCTGAAGTCCCGGGGGCATGACTTTTGGGGGATGCTATGGAACTCCGTACACTCAGCCTACTGAAATGAGATTTGACCCCGTCGCTGGCTCTCTCGCCTCCTTTCTTCCCACTGCCCTTGGCTGCCTCCGCCAAGGGGGCCTTCTTGCTCCGCCTCCAGGACACCGAGGGTGTTTGTGCCTCAGGGCCCTTGCCTCACCGGTGGGCCTCCTGCCAGGAAGGCACTCAGAGCTCCCTTCCTCGCTTCCCTTGGGAGCTGGTCGCCTTCACCATGGCTCTTAGTTTCCCTGCCGTGGAGCACCTGCTGATTTTCTGTCTTGTCACTTCTAGGAGTCCAGAAACCTAGGGGCCCTGTCTGTCCTGTTCACAGCTGTATTCCCAGCTCCTTAAACACTTCCTGGCACTTAGTAGGTGCTCAGCTAGTCTGTAACCTGAATGAATGCTTGTAGTTCAAGTGTTCAGGCTTTATGGGCTATCAAAGAGTCCTTAACATGGTGTATTCAGTAGAGGGGCCTCGGGGGGCCTCGGGTCAGGGAGGAAAGGGAGGGAAAGTGAAGAGGTCAGCCCCACACCCCCTTCCTTGCAATGCTAGTGTGCTTTTATCTATTTTATGTATTTATTTAAAACGAGGAGAGGGGGAGAATTCTACCCACAAGCTGACTGAATTCCAATCTTGACTAACAGCCCCATTTTACAGCAGAGGACGGGGGGCCGGGAACATGCCCAAGGTCCCTGAGCTTGGGATAGAGCCAGACCCCGAATCTGGCTCTGTGACACCAGGGCTGTGTTCCCCACCAAGCCTGACCGCAGCTCCTCCTTCCCCAGGCAGCCGCGGGGTGCCTGTTGCTCAGAGCTTGCCCTGGGTGTGCGTGGGAAGGCACCCAGGGCTCTGCACCCAGCAACGTGCAGGTCAGAAGGGCTAGGATGCATGGACCGTCCCAACCACCCAGAGCACAGCGTCAGTTTCCAAGTTCAACACTGCTGTCGCCAGAGGCCAGCTCTGTGTCACATGGGCACACATTCCAGGAAACAGAGCACCCTCTGCCGTCCCTGGAGGCCAGTCGAGGTCTGATAGGGCCCGATGGGTCAGTCCCCTCAAAGCCCTGGGTATGGGGTTGTGGGGGGGTGGGGAGAAGCCCACCCAGAGTGACCTAGAACTCCCTGAGCTTTCTGGAAACATTGTAACCGGCCACACTGTTTTCACTTCCAAACCCTATTGCAAAGAAAAATAAATACACGAACCTAATCAGAGGTGAATTTGCCACATGCAATGGCCAGTGGGCTGTTTATGCTGCGGTTGTGCCAACAGCTAACGTTTATGGGGGGCAGCTGGGTCCAAGCACTGAGCTGCGCTCCTCCAGGGACATCGTGCGGACCCCTCAAGGGCTCTGCGGGCGAGGCCTTATCTGTGTTTCACATTTGAGGAAACCAAGGCTCCGCCAACTCTGGGGCCACTGCTGGTGAGAGACCCCACAGGGACAGGGCCCCGGGTGGGTCTAAGGGGAAAGCTAATGGTCGCTCCACTTTGTCTCCTGCCTCCCGAAATAGCTGTTGAAAGGGAAAACAGAACAGGGCGCCGTGGGTTGTTGCCTCTAAGCATTTGTGGTTCACGGTGGAGACAGAACCTCGGAGAACAGCGGGAGAGCCAGTTTCAGGTAGGCCTGGGACTCTGAGGGCCACAGTCTCCAAACCAAAAATGAGGTCCGTGGTCCGACGAGGTGATTTCGTGCCATGGCCAAGGGGGAGGCGCAGTCTGAGAGACAGCGCTCCATGCCAAAGACTCGGCATGTCTGGAACCTTCTGAGTGTTGATGGAGACCACAGGATGGCGGGGTCAGATCCCCTGTCCGCTGTCACTGCCCTAAGAAAAGGTGGAAGGCCGGCACTGGGAGACCAGAGGTTCTGAGTTAGATTCTCAGGAGACTGTCCAGTTGAGCTAAATTCTGGGCACTTTAAAATGTTGCATGTTACGAAATGTAAATTATATCTCAGTTTAAAAAAAAAAAAAAAACAAACCTTGGTAGTGAGGGCATTCTTTGGGCCTGGCCTACACAATTTATTTCTTTGTGCCCCACACTGCTTTGACCTCTCACGGCTCATGGCTGTCCCTTCCAGTTCTCATTCTGTCACGATCATGGTTTTCAGATCGAAACTGGGCCTTATGATGCATAAAGGACACTTTTTAATTGATTTTTAAAATATATTCACGTGAAAAATTTTACAGGCACAGAAAAATGGCCTGATATTTGCTCTTAACATCTTTTCATTGGAAAGTATACATTTTTCTGGAACCAGGGCCCTCCTCGCCTTTTCGGGGACATGGGACCATCGAAACCACTGGGAGGGGCAGGAGTGCCTAATGGTTAAGGGTGAGGACTCTGGAACCCGTTGCCCAGTCTGAATCCCATGCCACCTCTTCTTGGCAGTGTGACCTCAAACTCATTACTTCGTCTTTCTGTGCCTTAATTTTCTTATCTGTAAAAGGAGAATGCACGTTGTTAGGATGAAGTGAGTTTAAGGCTTCCAACAGTGCCTGGTACTTAGGAAGTACTTACGGTCCGAGTTATAGCTCCCGCTGCAGAGCTTACCACCAGCAAGTATTCGCGGGGGGCTGCCGTGTCCTGAGTTCTCTGGGGTCCCAGCCAGCCCAAGAGCAGACTGCCTGGAGACATTCCAACTCCACTGCTGTTGCTCACAGGTCTACAATTTGGGTGAGGCTTGGCATGGAGGGCCTGTCTCTGCTCCACATGGCACTGCGTCAGCTGAGGCCACCCTACCGGAGCTGGGGCCGCCGCGGAAGGGGCGCGTTCACACAGGCCGCCCCACAGGGCCGGCCCCGAGATGGCGCACGCATGCACGCACTCATGCACGCAGAGCGCACAGCTGGCAGGTTGGGGCAGGCCGCGTCAGCTGAGAGCGCAGCCCCTGTTGGCCTCTCCCTGTGGCCTGTGCTCCGGGGTAGCTCGGCCTCAAGCCCAAATGTCCCAAGTCAAAGAGATGGACAGAAAGAAGCAAGTCAGCTTTTTGACCAAGCCTCTTTGGTCCCCTAGCCACTTCTGCCACGTCCCCATTAGTGGAAGCTATCACAGAGCCCTCTCCCTTCCCAGGTTCAAGGGCAGGAGACAAAACTGAAGGTTCCAGAATAGCCCAGGGGGATGGGAAATACCATTGTGGCCATTTTAGGAAACGCAATCAATTCTTGCAACATAAAGGTTCCGGGCTGGATGGGTTCAGGTCACCTGGCCCTCCCTACACACCCCATTTTACAGATGGGGGAATGGAAGTTCCCAGAGGAAGGAATTCTCAAGGTCACATGTTTTCCCCTGCTACATATTAGGTCATTAGAAGGATGGCATCTTCCCTGCTTCATACCAAGTTCCTGGGGAGGAGGGCTGAGTCATCTTTATTTGTGGGCCCCCACTCTGCATTCCACATGCCTGGCACAGAGCCCTGGCCACACCTGAATCCCAGCGATCCCCCTCCCACACACACCTAGATCATGTCCCAGAAGTCCACTCAGACAGTGCCGTATGCAGTAAGTGCTCAATAAATGCTAGGGAGCTCAGGTCCTGACAGGCCAGGGATGTAGGACAGCAGAGCACTTGGGGTGGCCAAGCTGGCACGCTCTCCTCTCTCACACCAAGCCCCCAGGGTGTAGAGGACCTGGAGGTCCTGTCCTGGGTGGAGTCCTGCACGCCAGGAGGGACAGGAGGCCTGAAGGGCTCGGCTTCCTCTTCCCCCTTTGGGGGTGTCTCTGAGGCTGCAGGAAGAGCCGGCAAGCCAGATAAAGGCCCAGCGGGGGCCCTTTCCCAACAAAGGAAGCCAGCGGAGGCCTTTTCTCTCCCGCCTAAACTCTCCAAACGCCTTTCAAGCTCCCCAGCAGACTGGCGGGCTATTCAGAGGCAAGGGGGGGGGAGGTAACTACAGCACAAATGGGGTGGGAGGCGCCTCAGCCTTTCTCCAGCAACCCAGAGGCAGATCTGTTTATTTTAAAAGAAAACAAACAAAAAAACCCCATGATCTCGAATATTCTTTTCAGAGTGCAGGCCCCTTTCTGGGTCCTGCAGAATGGGCACCAGGGAGGGAATTGGAGAGAGAAGATGGGCCTCTGTGCGCCCCACAGCCTACCCCCATGCCACGCCTGTCTCCCCTCCTCAGAGTCCTTGCTCCTCTCCCGTGATTTACGAGGCCTGCCACTGGCCATGCAGCTGGCTGGTCTTTCTGGGGCCCCAGCTCCACCCAGTCTCCTGCGTTGATTGGATGCGTAGGGACAGAGGCTACCGTCCAGACCAGCTGGTCGCTGTCTGCCTGCAGCCTCGCAATGGGAGACGCTGGATCTGCAGGAGGTCACTGAGGGTCTCCAGGATTGGAACCCTCTGGGGGGCATGCATTCAGTGGTGGGTGAAGGGGAGTCACGGCCCCGACCCCTCGTGGGGCCGGAGGCTGGGGAGGCACCTCCGTTTTTCATCTGAACAATGCCCTCTGCCCCTGCCCCTCCCACAGCTACCCGGGCTCCTGGAGAGAGCTGCAGGCTTTGGAATCAGTCCAGCCCTCCACGGAGTCCCAGCACCCCCCTTGACTCCCGCAGCCTTTAGCTTTTCTGTACCTCGTCCTTCCCGTCTGTAGAATGGGGACTAACACTGCCGGTCTCCCAGGGCTGTGTGTGCAGTCAGTCCAGAAAGTGCCTGCATATACCAGTCTCTGCTCCCCTGGGGCCCCTCTGGGGACAACAGTAAGGGGGTGGGGGTGAGGGTGTTGGCCACTTGGAGACGTAAAGCCTCAGAACAGCCTGAACTCCTGGGGGTGCTGGTCAATGTGAGCCAGGGTGCCCCGCTGGCTCAGGGGACACAGAATGGCCTGCAGGACGCCACCCCATCCAGGCGCCCCCTGCCCCCCCTCTGCCCCGGGCCCCAGACTCCACTGGGCTGTTGGACGCCTCCTGGCAGGGCTGAAGCCAGCTCAGTAACGAGCCCCTGGGGCGCTGCAGGGCGCCTGGGAGAGGGCAGGAGAAGGTTTGCTGGTGCCAAGGCTCATTAAGGGCTCCCGTTCAGATGGGGATTAGGCGGGAGCCAGCCCACCGATTCCTTGGGTTTTGTTATTAAAGGCTCCGTGCAAGGTAAACACCAGGCGCTTCCTTTCAAAGCCACACCTGCTAATTAGAGGGCAGAGAACTCATTAAAACAGTAACTCCGGGGACTGCCCTGGGAAGGATGGCTGGGGGTGGGAGGGGTGTTTTTTTTTTTTTTTTTTTTTTTTTTTTTTTTTTTTTTTTTTTTTTTTTTTTTTTTGAGGCAGNGCAGAGCCGACAGAACCCCCCCTCCCCCGCCCCCACATGGCACATGGTGGGCGGAGCCGGGTTCCAGAGGCAGGTGCAAAAGACTCCTTTCCCCTAGGGGCTCTGCCCGGACCTCTGGCCCCCACCTGCCATGCTTCCTGGTTGCCTTGGTGGGCTCCTCGGGGTCCACGGGTCCACGAGTCCTTCTGGTGATGGGGCATGGTGGGAAATGACAAGGGCAGAGCTGCATTTATGAAATGCGTGTGTGCTGGACTGAAGATGGTCCCTGAGATGTCCTTGTTCTAATCCACGGGACCTGGACATGTGTGACCTCATGTGGCAGAGGAATGTTGCAGGTGTGATTCAGTTAAGGATGGGGGGATGGGGAGATGATCCTGGACCGTCCTGATGACAGGGAGGTGGAGGGGATGCCTCAGAAGAGGCAGTAGGACAGGTGATAACAGACGGCTTGGAGACAGGTGAGGAGGGGCCGGGAGCCCTAGACTCCCGAGGGACAAGGAAACACCTTCTGGAGCCTCCAGAAGGAACCAGCCTTGTGGACACCTCTGCTTGAGCCTGTGAGACCCGTGTCAGACTTTGGCCCTCCAGACTGGGGGGAACAAACTGTGTTGTTTGAAGGCACGAAGTGTGTTTCACAATAAGAAAGATATTTCATAATTTAAGATGTTTTCAGTAACATCTGCCTCGTTCCAAATTCTGCACCCTGTTTCAGGCTCCTCCTACGGATATTTGGCAAATATCAATGGCCACGGCTGTGACCAGACCTTCCCTGTGCTTGGACCAGGCCATCGGGAGGTCTGAGGGGCTGCTGGTTGTCTCCCTGTTTCAGGCACATTGGAGCTGTTATGGCCCACATTTCCCTGCCTGACTATGGGGCAGGAATTAATCCAACCAACAAGACTAGGAATATTAGAGAGATCATGGTCAGACCCTGCTGTGTGACCTTGGGCAAGACACCTAACCTTTCTGAGCTCAGGCTTCTCCCATGGAAAATGGAAAAATGCTTCTGATCCTTGCAGCTCACTTAAGGATGTAGGGCCCATACCCCGCCTGGCTCAGGAAGAGTGGGCGTTGGGCCTCCTCCTCAGGAGGATGCCTGAGACATTTAATGAAGCCCGTGTGTCAAGCCCTGGGACCTCGGGATGAAAAGGGTGTGGACACCTGAGTCACCTTTATGGCCATTCTGTGCCAGCCGCTGCCGCTGCCGGGCGCTTCCTGCTTTGTCACAGAGCCGCGGGGCATAGGTCTGGTTGGGCTACCTCTGACCCGGGGACAGCCTCCAGGGACAGCCTCCGGACCAGGGTGGGGGGCACGGGGTGGAGGGCAAGGGGTGGGGGGCCATACTGTCAGTCACAGGTGGCCGGCAGGCCGGTACTGAGCCACACTCGTGCCTACAGGTGGGAAGGAGCAAGGCTGCCCAGCGCTGTCTTCTAGGGGCTGTGCCTCCGTCATCCCTGTGGCCGCACCTCGGTGGGCTGCTTCCCGAGCCAGGTGCACCTTGCCCCCTTCTCCCCCATCTAAGCAGCGCATACAGAGAGCGTCCTCCGTGTGCTCTCCACTTCCTAACTCACAGACTCCTCCAGCACCCCTACCAAATGAGGACCCCGGTGGCCCCACTTTCCAGGTGGGGCCGCAGCGCTCGCTTGCAGAGGTGAAGTGGCTCCCCTGAGGTCACACAGTGTGATTCACAGCCAGCTCTGCTGGATTCCACAGCCAAGAGTCTTGATTAATATGATTAAACCTCCTCTCCTGTTTATATGTGCCCTCCCCTGCTCTCCCCTCTCTCCCCTGTCCTCCCCTGCCCTCTCTCCCTCTATCCTTTCCTTCCCTGCCCTCCTCTGCCCTGCCCTCTCCTCCCCTGCCCTCTCCTCCTCTGCCCTCTCCTGCCCTCCCTTCCCTCTCCTCCCCTGCCCTCCCCTCCCTCTCCTCCCCTGCCCTCCCCTCCCTCTCCTCCCCTGCCCTCCCCTGCCCTCTCCTCTCCTACCCTCCCCTGCCCTCTCCTGCCCTTCCCTGCCCTCTTCCCCTGCCCTCTCCTCTCCTGCCCTCCCCTGCCCTCTCCTGCCCTTCCCTACCCTCTCTTCCCCTGCCCTCTCCTCTCCTGCCCTCCCCTGCCATCTCCTCCCCTATGCCCCCCTCCTCTCCCCTGCCCTCCCCACCCTTCTGCTTCTCCAAGCTGGCAGCACTGAGACCAGGGCTCTGGTGTGTCCTGACTGGTAAACACGAGTCCTCCTCAGCAGGGAGGGGAAGGAGCATTTGTTCCCACAGTGTGTTTCGTTGTTTTCCTTACATGGAAAGCCCTGATTCTGCCTCCTGTAAGTGCCTCTCCCAGAAACTGTGTGTCTCCTTCAAGAGGCCATTCTTGACTGCTGGTCACTGAGCATCCCAGAGGCTAGACCCTGTGCCGGGGCTCCCAGCCTCAGAAGCTTCCCTCCCACCCCCACACCCAGCCCCAGCCACCAGGGCCTTGGCAGGGTGGTCTCAGGCCCATCAGCCTGGGGTGAGCCTCTGAGCCCCCAGGGGCCTCACTAAAGTTCAGGTTCTGACACAGCACCTGGGGACCTGGGAGTCTGCATTTCTAGCATGCTCCCCCTTCGTCTCTCCCTGCACGAGGTTTTAGCCTGCTCCTTGGCTGAATTTGCTCTCAGAGGCCACCGGCCACCTCTGGTGGCTGCTAGTGACCATGACAGCTCGTGACTAGTTCCTGGTCTTTGGCCCCCCCCGCCCATTACGTCCCAGCAACCGTGGGCCCTTCTAGGAGCCCTGCACCCATCAGTTCCCACCAGAGAAGTGGAACCAGAGGGAGAGGGGTGTGAAGGTGCGCTGCCCAGGGTTGGCTAGTGATGGCGGGGCCGGACCTCTCGGGCGCGGGCTGGAGCCGCCGTGCACACGTGGGACTTCCTCTCTGGGGAAGCCTTACCTCTGCTCTCAGGGCTTCCAGCTGAACAAGCCAGGGCTGCACAGACAGTCTAGAACCGTCTCCTTGCTGAAAGTCACCCGCTCACAGACTGCCGTCCCATCCGTGCAACACACTGTCCCCGCAGCACAGAGGAGCGTTTGGGTCACAGGACGTGTGCTGTGCTCCCGGGCTGGTGGGCTAGAGGGGGGTCAGGCATTCCAAGCCGGCTGTGCCTAAGTGCCCAGAGAGGGGCTCCTCTCCCCTGTGGGGCCACACCTCCAGCTGCCTTCTGCATATCTGTTCATGGGTGTCCTGTGGGTACCACTTCCCTTGAGCGCAGGGGGGCCCCAGGCTCCTCCTCACCACACCCCTACCTGCCCACACCTGCTCTCTTCCTCTCTGGGGTGAGGGTCTCCTTGTCCCCCGTCTGTCAGCCTAGGCACTATTGACATCTGGGGTCAGATCCTTCTTTGGGGGGGGTGCCATCTGTACTTCGCAGGACATTGAGCAGCATGCCAGCCCCCCACTTATTGATGCCAGGAGCACCCCCAGCGGTGACAACCAAAATGTCACGAGACGTGGCCTCACCTCCGGCTTGTGCCCATCACCTGAGGGCGCTCAGCTTTGGGTCCAGCACCATCTCCTCCCCTCCAGGCTGTGGGTCCAGGGCCTCTGACTTGCCCAGGATCCAGCTCCTGCTCTTCTTCGCCCCCATCCCCGGCCCTCCTGGCTTTCACTGGGCCTTGCCCGTCACTGACCCAGCTGCTCCCTTAACCCCTGGGTCTCCCCTCACCCACAGTTGCAACGATGGCACTCTGCTCCGCACCCTCCCTTGGCTCCCCACTGCCCACAGGCTAAGTGGCCCTACAGGAACCTAGCAGTGGGTCAGCGGTGTGAATTCTGTGGCTGGGGCGGCTGTTTGCCAGCAGGGCAGGCCTTGATTTCACCATCTGAAGAATGGGAGTCACAGCCCTCCACACTTGAGGACAGGGCCTTGATGGAGGCAGGGCTGTGTGGGGGTGGCTAGTATGACGGCCGCATGGCCCGTGGCTCCCAGTGAAGGGTCTGTTCTGCCTTCTTCCCCCATCACCGTCCTCCCAGGCCTGGGCTGGCGGCTTCATGCCCGATGAGCTCTCCCCTTCTCAGCTTCCCTTCCTTGGAATCCTTTCCTCCTGTCTGTTCCCCTCAGGGTCCAGCTCATCCCTGGAGGCACGAAGCTCACCCTGGCATCCCGACCAGAGGGTGGACTCCAAGGTGCAGGGGCAGCGGGCCTCACTCAGGGACCCTACCCTCCCTTGAGCCCAGCCAGCCCCCCACCACTGTCCAGACGTGGGGTGCAGGTGAGGCTGTCCCCTGAGCTGGCCCAGTGCTGGCCTGCTGGCCCAGCCCTTCACCACCACAGGCCCGCTACGAAGCTGGGCGGGAGGAGGGCAGGGCCAGAAGGCGGAGGGCCTGCTGTCTTAGCGCTGTTTTCCAGGGAGGCAACCAGGCAAGTTCAATCCGCTTTTTAATCAATGAGGCCTTTGATCTAGCAAAAATGAGTAATTAGCAAGGAGCCAGTGAGTTGGCACCTTGGCAGGCTCTCAGCCTGGCTGAGCATATGTCCACCGGGGGCCTCTGAGCTTTAGGAAGTGAAGGCTGTGCTGTACTGACCAGGCTCCTGAAGAGGCTGGGGCGTCTGTTTCTCGGGGCTGTGGGTGGTGTCACCAGGAACAGGGAGTTATAGCCCCAGGTTGGTGTCTGGCTCTTCTCCTCCAACCCTGGGCTGGGGAACCCCAGTGGGCTGCCTTCCCTTTGAGTCTCAGCTTCCTGATCTGTAAATTGGGGCTATGAGCACTTTGCTCTGGGGGTTGGCGTGAGATGCCACCATGACACAAACAGAACGGCAAGGACACATGGTCCCCGCTGGTCCTCTCACTCATTCAGGATGTCCAGCCGGTGCCACCACCAGTCCATAGCGTGGCTCCGTGGCACCGGATAAGGCACCCCTCTGAGCATGCACACCCACCAGCTGGAAACCGGCTCTGCCCTGCTCCAAAGCTCCCCCTCCGCTCCTCTCTCCATGGCCACCTGGAGTCCTCCTTATTTCTGTGTGCAGCACATCCATCCTCAGGGCACCCCGTCTTGGTGAACCTCAGTGCCCAGAGAAGGCTTTGGGGGCTTTAGTTCCCTTTCATCTCAGTCAGCCCCACCAGGTATCCCAAATAATCCAAGCGGAAATTTAAAACACGTGCGCATTAGGCCGGCCCCACTTCGGGCAGCATCTCCCGTGCACGGGCTCCCCCGCTCAGGCGCGGAGCCTGGCCGTCCCACGCTCTGCTCCAACAGCAGCCGCACCGGGAATCCTAACACCCGAAGCCAGAAAGACAGGAGAGGCACAGGAGGAGGCACCACGCCTGCGTCAGAGCTGGGGACCCTGAGGCCCAAAGGAAGGACACCACAGCCTGGGAACAGGTGCGGACCGCGGGGCTCGCAGGAGCCCTGAAGGTACTCTGGGCTGGGATTCCAGCAGTGGGGGGCGGGGTCTCGGGCACGGCAGCCCCCTCAGAGGACAGCAGGAGGGACGCCTGCACAGCTCTGGGCGTGGAGTTGGGTGTGCACGCATGGAGACCTGGGGTCCTGGCACTGGGGCCTCACCGCCTCCTTGCCCTCAGGGACACCTGGGGAGGGGCGGAACTGGGGGGCGGCGCTCATCCAGGGCCCAGGCAGGGGCCCTGGGAGCCCAGGTCTGAGGTGCTGCTGGCATCCATCCAGTGCTTGAAACTGTTTCAAGGGATGATATCTTTACTCCCTGTGGTGCACGCCAGTGTTTTTATTCTATCCCGTTTCTTTTTAAGACCTGGGTGACTCAGTCGGTGAGGCAGCTGCCTTCGGCTCAGGTCATGATCCCAGGGTCCTGGCATCGAGCCCCGCATCAGGCTCTGTGCTCAGTGGGGAGCCTGCTCCTCCCTCCGTCCCTCTCCCCTACTCGTGCACGTGCTCTCAATCTCTCTCTGTAACAAATAAATAAAATATTTTAAAATAAGTAGATAAATAAAAATTGTTCTCATGTGGGACACATTCCAGAGTTTGAGAAACATGGGGCAGGTGACCATTTGGGTTCTTCCCTCTGAGATTTGGGGGTGCTGGAAGCAGCCTCGGCTCCCGTTCCTCTTTGCCGCCAGACGGAGAATGCGCAGAGCCAGCTCCTCACCCCACCCGGCCTCCTGAACTGTCCCTGTCACCCGGCTGTACCCCACACCTCTTCAGCTGCCTGTGGGGCTTTTCCTTCTTCAACGTGGTCAAAAGAAACCCAGCATCAGAATGGAGATCTGGAAAATGGACATAGGATCGAGGGCCCCTTCCTGCTCCTGCAGCCTCCTGCTTCCAGGCTCTTGCCTCGAGCCCCCTATCCCAGTCACTGGTCAGCGGTCACCAGGCTGGGAGAGCGCCCACTGGCCTTATCTCCCCCCTCCCACTGGATTCTCACTCAGCCCTCCTTCCCAGCGGCTGAGGCCCCCCAAGCCTCCAGACTCACCTCCCTCTGTGTCTCTCTTTCCTTCACAGCAGGTGTCGGTATTCAGTTGCTCCACCTCCTTCGTGGGATGGCGGTACCTGAGGGCCTTCCGCACTTTCTGTGCTGTTCTGGGGGACAGTTCCGTGTGGAGGTTAACCGTTCAGACTGAGGATGACAGCGTGACGACATCCAGGTGCAGAGCAGGCTGTGTGATCTGGGGCAGCTGACTCAACCCCTCTGGGCCTCAGTCCCCTCGTCCACAAAATGGGTGTGTAATGGCAGAAGCTACCTCATGGGCGTGTTAGGATCAAGCAGGTTAAGATTCGTGAAGCATTTGGACAGCACTTGGCACGTTCGTCAGATGACACTGAATAATTGTCAAGGGGTTGCTGTAAGGAGACTAAGATCATCTAGGCTTTATTGCGTAGTCTTGAGGCAGGACAGTGTTCTAAGCATGTTAGTTTTTTTTCTGTGAGGTGGCTGTTGTCGTTATGACCATTTTACAGGTGAGGACACGGGCACCCAGAGAGGTTAAGTCACTTCCCTAAGGCCACACAGCCCATGGTGAAGGAGTTTGACTAGAGAGGGCTGCTGTTGCTTGAGAACCGGATGGGGTCATTGTGCAGAGCACGGTCTGGCACATGGGGGGCTGGAGCCCACGGCTGCTCATCCTGTGAGCATTGCTGGTTTTAGCAGCCGGGCAGGTGTTCGTGTGAGATCACAGCTGCGCGTATGGGACCCCAGGTGGCCCCGGGGCCTGTCACAAGCAGAGCAAGTCCCCCATGCAGGAGGCCCCCTTGCGCCCTCTCTCCTCTCCCGGAGCGCCATCCGTGCACCACGGGGACTTAGCTGGCTCTGGCGTCATTTCCCCTCCCGGAGCCCGGGGCCCATGTCACGTGCTAATTCTCATGTTCTTTTATGTGACAGCCATCGATGATCCCCCTGATGATTTGTTCCAGTCTTACCTGGGCGTCAGAGCCAAGCTAGCAAACCTATCCTTTCCATCGTGGTGTGTCTTCCGTCCTGAGGAGGGGGCTCGTGTGTCTTTGCCTGGCCCTGGGGGGCTGCCCACTTCTCGCGTGGCTTCTCTGAACAGGTGTAGGGCCGAGCTGACCTGTCCTGCGGGGCGCGCCTCCCCCCCGTGCCCTCCCTCGAGCCCCTACCTGTATTTCCCTCCTTTCTGCCCCCTCCCACCTCAGCCACGACTTCCGCCACTTGCTTCCATCTGGTCTTTTCAGGGAAGACAGCAGAGAAAAGCCCCCAAATCTCCTCCTTCTAAGTGCCCCTTCCCTCCTCTTGCCCTGGACCTGGGTGTGTGCACCTGTGTGTGGAGAGAGAGAGGGAGAGAGACAGAATGAGAGGTTCCTTTTAATCTTTCCCTTTATTCTTTCTTTTAAGAGTACACTTTAAAGTCCTTTGCCAGTCAGAGTCTTAGATTCTCGAATTTGTCTTTACATCACGAGACTGTTTGGAGATTCATTTTCGATGACTTTCTTGTTTGCCTGTGGACCCCAAGTGAGCAGCTGTGTAACTGTCTGTCTTTCTGGAACCTTCCCGTCTGGCTCGCCGCTGACTGCCCCCAGCGCCTGGAGCCATGCCTGGCACAGGCCAGGGGCTGAGAAAGAGTCTAAGGTGAATGACTGGGTGTGTCTTGTTCTTCGACCTTCTCCCTGCCCCCATGCGAACTCAGCACGGCTGGGGGCTTTAGGAAGCTTAGGGGAACTTTCCAGTCTCAACAGGTGAAGGTGAAGCCAAAATGGAAATGAATTGTGCAAGTTACTTAAAACTCAGTGTAAGCGTGCAGGCCCAGCTCTGGATGCCGCTGTCCGCCCTGCGACCCGTGATCGGACTCAGCCTTGAGCGGACCGTGTGTTCTGCACCTGCTGGTGGGGCGGGGCGGGGGGGTTCACCCCGTGCGGGGCACAGAGCCCCACTGTCCCTCCCAGCAGCTTCTGCAGCATCTCTGGGCCTCCAGACTCGTTTCCTCGTCTGGAAAACGAGCGTGATAATGACAGTGTCTACCTCACGGGCTGTTGCAAGGATTAAGTGAATTAAAATATGTGGAAAGTACTTAAAAACGGTGCGGAGCACTGAGCAGATGCTATCCCTGTGTTTATTATTATTTTATTGCCATTACGTTTATAATTCTCTCATATGCTCCA
This sequence comes from Ailuropoda melanoleuca, assembly GCF_002007445.2. NCBI lineage: Eukaryota > Metazoa > Chordata > Mammalia > Carnivora > Ursidae > Ailuropoda > Ailuropoda melanoleuca. The sequence continues at coordinate 78,132,851 of NC_048229.1, forward strand.
TTGGAACCTTTTCGGCTCCGGAGAGGCGGTCGACCCCTGTGTACCGGGCCGCACAGCCTCTCCCACGTTTCCTGGGACCTCTGTCACTAGCGTGTGGGAACTGGGCTGGCAACCGGCCTTAGCAAGCAGGGCCTCCCGCCGACGGCCTCTCTCTGGGTCCCACGGGGCACCCAGGATGCCGGGCGCGCTCCGGCAGGGGAAGCCGCAGGGCCGTGCCCCTGGCTGCCTCTGTCCCTCTGCAGGGGGGCCCGTGGGCACCATTCTCCAGCCCGTCCTGCCACCTCCCCGACACCGGGGGCGGGGCCCGGCCGAGTGGCCACCAAGCAGATGCGACGTCCCGTGAGGCTGTTTGCGGTGGCTGTCACCATGTTTCCACGATCCTGTGACAGAAACCCTGCCCCAGCGTTAATTTACATTATAGCCAGTGCACCCCGACGTGTGTTTTTAAAGGGTATAATTTCTATCAACTTCAATTAGAGCTATTTTTATTTTTGTCACCCTGAAGAATTTCCCTGCGGTTAAGCTGCCATTTTTCACTGTAATACCCCTGGCAAGGGCTGGGGAAAAAATTAATAGTCTAGTGATCACTTAGCTAATGCACTGTCAGCGCTTGATAAACTGACTGCCCTGGGTGAGACGGCCCGGTTCCTTCCATAGTAATTATGTCATGTTCACCTGCTGCAGGCAGGGCCCCTTTGGGGGCGGTGGGGGGCAGAGCTGAGCCCCCGCAGAGCCCAGGGCACACACCTCCACCTCGCCCTCTCCTCCACATCTGTCTTTGTGGTAATTTAGGCGCTCCGGGGTGGGTGTCTGCCCGTCTTCTGGCTGTGTGGCATTTGGCAGGATGCTAAACATCTCTGATCCACATCAGAACAGGGAGCATAGCATAGGGTTACGGCTGATGAACCAGCTGACTGCCCGGGCTTGCGGCAAGAAAGGAGGGAATGCCAGGGCCAGGGGCGTGGGGAGCAGCAGGCCTGGTAATTGGGGGCATGGAGACATCATTCATGGACGGAGGGGTGTTTGCAAGCCGGAGGGGAGTAGCAATGAAGCCAGGCACACACTCTGAACACAGCAGGCGGGAGCAGGGATGGGGCTGTGCTGGGCTGTGAGCCTGGTGTGGGGACAAAGGGAGCAGCTGAACCTGTGGGAACTGGCCTCCTTCCACCTGAGTCAGCCCAGTCAAAAGGACCCGCCCTTGTGCCCAGCCACCTGGGGGGGCTCCAGGGAATCATGCCGCTGCATTCACACACATGCTGGCGGTGACAGGGCCCCGGGAGTGGAGAACAGGTGGGTGGAGGCTGGGGTCTGGTGTCTGGGGCAGGAGGGGTGGGTGGGTGTGCTTATGGAAGACCGTCACAGGGGATGTCGTGGCACCACTACCCGTGTCTCCACTGTGGCGGAGTGGAAAGTGGAGACGGGAGCCAGCCGAGGCACCACGTAGCACAAAGTGCACACCTGCACACGCGCGGCCAGACTGGGGAGGCCCGCACGCAGAGTACAGGCAGCTGGTCTGCGGCGGTGTCCGACCAGCCGTGTGGTGCCACAGCTCCGTAAGACGTTACCCCCCGGGGAAAGTGAGGAAGGGGGTGCCGGAGCTTGGTATTACTGCTTATGACCACATGTGAATCTGTAAGCGTCTCCACAGAGAAACTTAGAAACTAAATCCGGATCACTCCCTTGGCTCACTCCATGCAAGAGCCAGAGCCTACAGGGACCCACGAGGCCCTCTGAAACGTGACCTCACTGCTTCCCTTTATCCTCTCCAGCCACATGGGCCCCCTTGCTGTTTGTTCCTCAAACACACGAGGCACACTCCTGCCCCAGGGCCTTTGCATCCCTGCCTTAGGGATGTTCCCTGTGCCTGGAACCCTGGCCTTAGGCCTCCGCATGGCTCCTTCCATAACTCAGATGTCTCCTCCAGCTGCTGTGTTGGGGACCTCGTGCCAGGGCCTGGGGTTCAGAGTGCTGTCGGGGGGAGGGCGACGGTCTGGGGCAGATGTGGAAGCCCCGCACCAAGGCGGTAGGATGAGGACACTAATGGAGGTGGGCTGGCAGCGGGTCCAGCTCTGCCTGGGGAGGGGAGCTGGGGCAGAGACCACAGAAGAGGGCACATCCTTGGTCAAGGAGGAGACAGAGGATCTGGGGGGTGACATTTCAAGCAGGAGAGAGGCACGGGGCATTGCAGGGTAGGAGGGGGGCCTCCTGGGCACGGACAGTGGCTCCTGAGCAGACCCCCAGATTTCTTCCGCCTAGAACCCTGAACTGAGGGTTCTGACCTGGGGAGCCCTCGCCATTTACAGATGGGGAAACCAAGGCCCAGAAAAGGAGAGTCATTTGCCTAAAGGCACATAGCTCTTAGGCAGTGGAGCTGGAATTAGAAGCAGGCAAGATGGTTTCTGCAGCTGCCCTGAGCCCCTACAGGACACCTGGAGTAGAGAACGGAGGGTAATGGGCTCAGCGGTACAGGTGCACGCGTGGGCGAGGTGTGTCCTGAGGATGCGTTAACCCAGACAGCCAGTGTGTGCCCCCTGCAACCCCACCATCCCATCTCTCCCCACCTTGCCTCTGCTCTGCATCAGGGTTCAGCTCCCCTCCTCCCACAGACCCTTCCCCCCTCCTTTTAGAAGGAGCAGCAAATGATATACCCCCTTCCCCACCGCCTCCAGCCCCACAGGCCTCCTTACTGCTTCTAGAACAGAGATCAGCAAACTCCGGCCCGTAGGCCATTTCCATCAGGCAGCCTGCTTATGTACAACTCATGAACCAAAAATGCATTTTACATTTTTAAAGCTGCAAAAAAAAAAAAGGAAGAAAAATATTTCATGATGTGAAAATTACATGAAATTCAAATTTCAGTATCCATAAATAAAGTTTTATTGAAACAGCCACACATTTTTTTCACATTGTCCAAGGCTGCTTTAGGGCGATGATGCCAAAGTCAAGTAGGTTCAACAGATGCTATATGGTCCTTAAAGCCAAAAATACTCCTGACCTGGCGTTTTCAGAAAAGGGTTGCAAAGGTGCTCCCACCTCAGGGTCGTTGTATTTACCATTCCCTCTACCTGCAACACCCTTCCCCTACATATCTATCTCCATGGCTAGCTCTCTTATTTCCTTCAAGTCTTTGCATAAATGTCCCCTGTCAATGGGGCCAGCCTATAGAAAACTCTAACTCTACTCACCTATCCTCCTCCCTATTCTCTTCTATTTGTCTTCCTGGCACTGCCTACCAACTGACATGTGAATATGTCTGCCCAACCAGAATGTTAGCTCCTTAAAGGCAGGAATTTTTAACTGTTTTATTTGCTGCTGTATTCCAGGCATAGTGCAGGAAGGAGGTACATACTAAATGTTTGTTGGACAGGTGCTGGATGGATAGACAGACAGATGGATTGATAAACAGTTGGCCAGCCAGATGGATGGATGGATGGATGTGTGGGTGGGTGGATGTGTGGGTGGGTGGATGGATGGACGGAGAGATGGATGGATGGATGTGTGGGTGGGTGGATGGATGGACGGAGAGATGGATGGATGGATGGATGGACGGACGGATAGACACGTGGGTGGATGCATGATTTGTTGGGTAGGCAGATGGGGTGGATGGATGTGAGGTGTGACGTATGTGTGAAAAGCTAGATTGGGCCAAATCACATGGCTCTTAGATGCCATGTGCAGGGTCAGAACTTTGGTAAAGGGTTTTATGCAAGCAGGTTGAGTGGTGTTTTGCAAAGATCACTCACACTGAGGCATGGTTGGGAATAGAGTGGACAGAGCTCTGCGTCCTGTGACTGATGGGACACTCTCCCTGGGAAGTGGGAGGAGATAAGCAGGCATAGCAGGCCTCAACAAGGGCGGGAGAGGAGGACCCCAGGAGAGCTGGGGTGTCAGGGCGCAGCCGGTCAGAGACAGGCTAGCTCCGCATTCCGGCCTCCAGGAGGTGGCCCTCCAGGTTGATGCCAAGGATTCAGGGGCCTCCCTGTCCCTGAGGGCTCTTGCCTGGGCTGGATTCACCAACAGCGCCCTCATGCTCTGATGCCTGCAAGCCATGGGGGAGTGCTCTTGCCTCTGGAACCAGTAAACTCTATGCAGCTTTCTGCCCCATCCCAGGCCGGGAGAGGGAGTCAGCTGCCTCCGAGGCCTGCTTTGAGGGAGGAGCCAGGGACATGCCTTCTAGAATGTTCCTTTCAGCCACAAGAGCAGCAGAAGCTGGGCCTGTCTGCCTCTGGCCAGTTCCCACCAGCTGACTGCTGCCCAGATATCCTACCAGTCTCTCTGTGACCCAACCTTCCTGACCACACCTGCCCCACCCAGGTGTGTCTCCTGAGTTCTGGGTGCTGTTACCAGCAGACTCCGGCTTTCCAGTAAGGCTCTCAGAGACCTCTCACTCCACCTGCCCGTCCCACGCAATGTGGCCAAACACTGCAAGCAAGTTATGGTTTCTGTGCCTTGATTTTTTCATCTGTGTAATGGGGCCTCACCGTTCCTGCCCTCCTCGCGCAGAGCTGTCTAAGGCTTGATGGGCTGACACCTGCAAAGCTCAGCAAGAGGCCCGGCCTTCATAGGTGCTGTGGACGTGTAGCTGCAGCCATACCCAATAGGCAAGCAAGCCTCCTGCTTTGGGGTCACGCCCCATGAACCTTTCACTCAGCCCTTCAGAGACATAGCATTCCTGGCTTGGAATCCACCCAGCTTCATCCGAACCAGGAGATTTCGTCAGCCCCAGCCGCCCCCTGGTCTTGATGTGGGACTTTCTCCTTCTCCCATGAGAACTTCTCTTTGTGGCAGGTGGGGTTGGGATCCCTCGTCTCCGGCTCTTTCCTGCTTACCAAACGCATTAGCGGACTTCCTGTGTGTCAGGCCGGTGCTAGGCCGAGGGGATCCTCGCAACTGCTCAGGCTGTGCGTGTGAGTCTCAGCAGCCCCCTTTCCAGATGAGGAAGCTGAGCCCCTGAGACGTTACCAAGCGTGTCCAAGAGTACCCAGCCTGGAGGCTGGGAGCGGCGCCCAGCAGCTGGCTCATGGGCCACATGAGGCCTTTTGCTCCACTGGGGTTGGCTGCGCTTCTGGGAAGCACCTGTACCGCCCTCCCTCCAGGACACGCATGGGGAGGTGCCGTGTGGCTGCCGCAGGGGAGCCCAGGTGGGTGATCTCCGTCTCCCTCCTGTCCACTTAGCCTCAGCTCCCCATCCATACAACAGGCTGCTCCCAGCCCCGGGCCTGGTGGCCGAGCTCCAGGCGGTGGCTCTGTGCGCCCCACAGCTTGTCCAGGCTGAGAGTTAGGACCCTCTCTGTCCCTTTACGTGGTCGCAGCAACTTATCAGCTGGCCAGACGTGAAGGCAGGGACAAAACCTCGATTTCATTTTTCCGAGTCTTTTTGGTCTTCTGTTATCCTCATGGCGCCTCCGCCCCTTCCCTCCAGCCCCTGAGAGGTGGGAGCACCTGGGAGGACTCAGGTGGGGAAGAGTTGGATCGAGACCTCCCCCCCCCGCCCCCGTGCCGCAGCCTAGTGCCCCTAATTGCTGTCACAGATGCGGCAGCCACCAGCCTCTCCAGTGCGCTCTGCCGAGTCGCGTGAGCTTAATTAGTCCCTGATTACTCATTTACTGGGTGCTGTGTGTATTCCACATCTAATAACTTTCCAATTACGCCCAGTCTGCACCGCACGTTTAATAACCCTGTAGCTGTCTGCGTATCGGGGACTCTGCATTCGGCAGCCCCATCTCCCCCTGACCCAGAGCCTTATCATCCCCTTTACTGCAGTGTTTGGAGCTCTCCACTTGCCATCATGGAGCTATTACAGGGAATTACGGGGCGTAAAATACTGTTTTTTGTCCCCTGATGCACCAGCTTTGCAGAGCAAAGCAGGGAGTCCCACCAGAGAGCGTGGAGCACAGTGTCTTTGTGGGTGGGCTCCAGCGGGGGCTCTGGTGGGCCTGGGAAGGGGCGCCCCCATGGCAGGGCTGGGCCATGTCCCCTTATTTCCCTCCCCGGCAGTCCTGTGACCTCCACGTCCCCCAGCAGTTGGCAGACAGGTCTCCGGCCAGTTCAGGAGGTGCCCCTTGGCTGTGCCCACCCAGCCTCCCTGCCAAGCCATGCATCCCGCCATCACTGTTCGGGAGGGAGGTGACTTTTCTCCCCAAACTTGGCTTCTGGCCTGTGCCTGATTTTTCCTTGGGGACAAAGGGAAGGTGGAGCTGTGTTCTTTTGTGCCATTGGGATGCTGGCGTCTCCTCCTCTTCTCTGGCAGCTCCACGCCCTGTCTCATCCTCCCAGCCTTGTTCTTGAAATAAATCAGTCACAGCCCATCAGCAAACCCACTGCCGTTTACCGGCAGCACAGACTCGCGTGCCGGAGACCGCAGTCGGCGTTGCTCTGTGTCTGCTGAGGTAGTGAGTATGGGAATCAGGCTGGTGCTCAGTGAACAGCACTGTGTGCCAGGTGCTGTGGGGTCTAGGTGCTGGACAGAGGACACAGCACTGGCCTGATTCTCCACCGTGATTGTGACTGCTGGGTGACCATGGGCAACTGTCTTGACTTCTTTGTGCCTCCGTGTTCTGCTCTGTAAGGTGGGAGTTAAGGTTGGGTTGTTGGAAGGATTTAATGGGCTACCGATGTCAGGAGCTTGGTGGGCACCTGACACATAGCAGGTGCTCAGTAAATCTAGGGTAGGCATTACTAGCCCATTTCTCAGAAGCATAGACTGAGCTCAGAGAGTCATGATTGCCTCTCACCCTTACTTACGGCAGCAGTAAGCAGCAGCTTAGGACTCAGTCCCACGTGTGCTTTATTCAAGGCTGGCACAGCTGGCTTCCTGGGGTGCATCCTGAGCTGACTTGGAACTAAAATAAGATTCAGGGTGATGAGGGAAAGTAGGGGGACCCATGCCCCAGACCCTGCCCCAGTTCCTGCAGGGACCCCTTGATTGACTCAGGGTTCTAGGCCAGCAGCAGGGGAGGGGACCTGGAAGGTGGCTCTGATGGCTGCCGCCAAAACCCCCCAGAGGCCAGGTGAGCCCCCCACGGAGGCCAGTGCAGTGAAGCCTTCCTCAACACGCACCCCTCCAGGCCTTGTGGGGTCCCCGGGCCACTGCACCCTTTGGCTCTTGCCCCTGGTGCTTATGCTGCTACTCACGAGACCAGCTGCTGTTTCTTGAGCAGCTCCTATGTGCCAGGTACATTTAGCATCTAATTCTCTCCCCTGTCCCTTTGGGCAGTAGACACTCATTGTCATCCCACCCCTTTTTATGAAAGAGGAAAAGAAGCCCGGCGAGGTCACTTTGCTAAGATGTCCCGGCCGGGGAGAGCGGCCGGGACCAGGCATGTGCCCACCCACGGCAGGGCGGCTGACAGCTGGGGTCTGCCTGGGTACCCGGAGGGAGGCGGACACCGGCTCTTCCGCAGAGGCTGCGGGGAAGAAATCCTGGTGCCACGTCCAGCCCCTGGGCTGCTGCGGGCCCTCCCATGCGAACGTCCCTGGTTTTCAAAAACACATGCTTTGCACACTGCGACATAGATGAGCCTGGGAAACGTGCTGGGGGAAAGAAGGCAGACACAAAGGGCCACACGCCGTAGGTACCGCGTTTAAAGGCACATCTCTAGAGACAGGAAGGAGGTCGTGGCTGCCAGGGCCGGGGAGGGATGTGGAGTGGCTGCTAGCGGGTCGGGCTTCCTTTGGGGAGATGGAAATGTCCTGAAATGGATTCTAGTGATGGTTGCACGACTCCATGGGTATATTAGAAGCCATTGAATTGTACGTTTTAAATGGGGGAATTGGATAGTGATGTGAATTATATCGCAGTAAGACTGTTTTTAAAAACAATCGAGCAGGGCTTTCCAGACTTGGGGGTTTCGTGAACCCATAAGATTGATAAGACAAAACTGGGTGCTGACAACGCCATGGCATGGTTTTCCTGTTGGAGCAGGGAAATGGCATCCGCCTCCTACCCAGCCCCGGAATTTGCCTGGAGTCGGCTTTCTCCAGAAATCACTCAGTTCCCTGGAGAAAGTGTAACAATACAAGGTCCCATTAGGATAGTCAGTGGTAGGCTGCAAATTCCCTTTTATTTGAAAGAACCCTGGGAATTTGCCCCCTTTTGCCTTGCCCCACTAACTGCCTACCGCTTTAATCGTAGTGGCCCCAGTCCAGGAAAATAAAGGGAACAATAGTCTTTACCCCACTCGATCTGCAAGGGCCCTGTGGACTGCTCTGAGATGCTGCCGATTGCCAGGGTCCCCAGGACAGGGAACAATGTATGTCCCAGGCCTGGTCCTCTGAGTACCTTAAGTGGGGAGCTTGGAGCTCTCGACGGTGGTAGAGAGGGCACAATGAATATGTCTGCTCAGGGCCTGCTTTCACTTAGCCAGGAGGTGTCATACATTTGGCTTTGAAGCGAGAGGAAAGGCGACTCTTTACCTCCGTTTGATGGTCTGACTGAGAACCTTTGCATCCACTTAAGACGAGCCTGGCATGAGATGATCCATATTCACGTGTCCGCAGGCAGCCTCGCCCATCATTAATACTGGCTGAGCACCACCCCCCCGGGTCGTGGGCAGCTGCAGACGAGGACCAGAGGTCCTTTCACTCCCAGGGATAGTCACAGCGGTGGAAGAGCTAGCACGGAGGAGGGACTGGCATCCAGTCTCCGTCATGTTTCTGGCACGCAGCAGTGTGCCAAGGAACATTTATATCAGGGCCAGACACTGTGTTAGCTATCCAGTACTGCGTAACAATGACGAATTTAGCAGCTTGTAGCAACCTGTTTACCTTCACACAATGCAGCTGGGTCCTCCACTCAGGGCCTCACGGGCTGCTAGTCAAGGCGCCGGCCAGCTGCACACTCATCTGGGGGCTCGGCTGGGGAAGGACCTACCTCCAAGTTCATGTGAATTCTGCTCACAGATTCATTTTCCTGTGGAACTGAGGGCTGCTATGAACACGCACATTCAAGTGTTTCTGTGGACATAGGTTTCCGGTTCTCTTGGCTATCCACCCAGGAGTGGAATGGCTGGGTCACACGGTAACACTATGTTTGACTTTCTGAGGTGCTGCCAGTCAGTCTCCAAAGTGGCTGCCCCATTTTACAACCCTACCAGCAGCGGATGAGTAGGGTTCACACTGTTTTAACATGTTTTGGACGAGATGCCAGTATTTTATAATCATGAGAGTACAGGGTGCCTGAGTGGCTCCATCGGTTAAGCATCCAACTCTTGGTTTCGGCTCTGGTCATGATCTAAGGGTCGTGAGATCAAGCCCCGGGTTAGGCTCCATGCTCAGTGAGGAGTCTGCTTGAGATTTTCTCTCTCCCTGTCTCTCTACCCCTTCCCACTGCATGCTCACTTCCCCCTCCCAAATAAATAAGAATCTTTAAAAAAAATAAATAAATGACATTGGATTCCCAACCTCCTCTTGAAAAATCAGATCTGGCAAGATGGAGCTCTGTCCCCTCCATGTGACACTGGTGGCACTGAGACCATGCCGTTCCCCTTACATCCTGACCTACCCAGGACGTTGTTCATAGTTCACTCTCCTGGCCCCTCAGGGATGAGGGTTCAAATCTCTCCTCCCTCCCCATCCTCCCTCCCTTTCAAAACCTGCCCCCTTTGAAGGCCTGGTTCAAATTCCACCTGCTCTAGGAAGACTGCCCAGATTTCTCCAACCCCAGGGCAGTTCTAATTCCTGCAGTGCTTGTCATCTGCACCTCTCTTGCCCAAATTCTCTTTTGCTCTCTGCTCTTCTCTACTTAAAAGCTATGTCCCCCACTTGCTCTGTGACAGCCGAGTCTGCTCCCAACTGCTTGGGTTCAAATCCCGACACCTCCAATTATGGGTAGGAGCTGAGACAGGCTACTTTATCTCCTCGTGCCTCTGTGTCCTGGTGTGTGACGTGGCTGTTGGGAGGATTAAGCATGGCACATAGTAAATGGGGTCCTCCTGCCCACAGCTCCCCATCCTGGGAGCCATCCGTATCTCCCAAGAGGCGGCCCCCTGCCACCTTCCCCCAGCAGGACCCTGGTCCCCCAGCTCCAGGAGGAGAAGCAGGAGGGGGTGCTCTCCCCTCTCTTCCTTGCACCAGCCTGTGGGCAGGGGTCAGAGCCAGCCCCTCCCTCCACTGCCCTGCTCCACTCCCCCTACAGCCCACCCTAGGAGGTTTGTAGGAAGGCTGCCTGGTTTGACCAGGTACCACCCCGTAGATAATTCCCGGGCTGGCTGGACAAGCCGTCCTATGACTAATGGTGGACATGGCAGCCTCCACCTGGCAGAGTTTCCCAGGATAATTAGGATAAGATTGCAAGAGCAGCTAAAGCCCGACAAGACGAGATATGTCTGGGGCTCAAGGTCCTGCCACGCTGACGGGCCCCCGGCCCCTGAGCGAGCGAGCGAGCGAATAAAGTGTGTCGGGTTGAGGTGCCTCCTCCTCCTGGCTCCAGCCTAAGCCGCCAGCACGCCTGTGGGATTTGTGGGGGCTGTGGTCTGGGCAATGTCACCATATGGATCCCATAAATTAAAGCATTCCCGGAAACAAACGGTAAACGTATCCGCCTCTCACAGGGAGGGCTGGCGGAGCCCCTGCTCACCCAGGGAATTCTGGGCCATCCATCTCTCTTAGGGCACTTTGGTTTTATGGCACTAATCCCTAAAACAACTGGATCAACATGAAGCTGCTTTCCGACAGCCCTGGAGCTCGTAATTGGGAAGTGGGGGGTCGCCAGGCGCCAGGACTGGCCCCCAGATAGCTGTAGGCTTTGAAGCCCTGGAACCCATGCAGGGCCTGGCTCCCCACCTCCCTCTCCGACAGGGCAGGGCCTCTGAGGTCGGAGGTGCCAGCCCAGGACCGGAAGCCCTATTGACTGGGAGGGAGTCAGCCCGGGAGTTGAGCGGCTCTGTGACCTCAGGCTCCTGCTCCTGTCTGAGCCTCAGTTTCCCCAGCTGTGGGAAGAGGATGTGGGCAACCAAGATAGTCCAAGTCATAGAGACGGGAAGTAGAATGGTGGATGTCAGAGGGTCTGGTATGGAGTCTCTGTTTGGATAAGAAAGTTCTGGAAATGGGTTGAGGTGATGGTTGCACATCGTGAATGTACGTAATGCCACCAGGTAGTACACTTACAAAGGGTCAAGATGGCAAACTGTACACTAGGTATATTTTATCACAATAAAAGAAATACGGAACAAGGGGCTGGGGTTGCGGGGAATAGGGTGACCACCAGGCAGAGTGAACTGAAGATTAGCCAATTCAATCATAGTTATACTTAACAGACAGGTAGTTATACCATGTTCCGTGCAGAGCCGAGGGGCTCGGGGAGTGACGGGGCCGGCAGTTGGAACCCCACTGCCCAGCGGCCAACCTGGTGTCCTCGGGAAGGGGCCACCGGGTGAGGCAGACACTCACCCTGGTTTTGCTGGGGACCAGCCCGGCACTGCCCAAGTCAGCTCAGCCAAGTCAGGCAAAGTCAGGCCATGATGGGGGAGGAGTGGCGCCCAGCAGCTTGGGGGCCCACCCGTTGGGCACCTCTGGGCAAGTCTGGCTAAGACTCACCCTGTCCCCTCCTCTCCTTCCAGGTCATGTCTGCATCTCTCGAGGCGTCTGGCTAAGACTCACCCTGTCCCCTCCTCTCCTTCCAGGTCACGTCTGCATCTCTCGAGGCATCGACAGCTGCCCACGGTCCCCCCAGGGAGCCTGAGCCCCGGCCAGGTGCCCCAGCAGAGAACACGCCCAGAGGCCCCAGGACGGCCCAGGAGCCGGGGCCCACCCGGTGTCAGCAGAGCGGCGTGGCCGGGGCCGGAGCAGACCTCGTCGGCACAGGTAGACACTGGCGCGTTCCAGTCTCTGGGTGCTGGCGTGGCTCGTGCCATCCCCAGCAGGGAGGGTGGCTCTCAGCACTGAGTTCGGGTGCAGACCTCCACCCGACGGTCACGACATTCTTGGGGAGGGCCTGGAGGCCGCGACTCCCTTCCTTGAGTTTGGATCTTTTTTTCACACTCCTCAGGGATTAAATCAACTTGTGGTTTCATCAGGATCCCTGCTTCCCAACGGCCTCTCATCCCTGATTCACAGACGGCCTGTCTGTGTTGTATTTGTTACCTGTAATTGCATTGTATTCACTCGTTCATTTTACAACGAAGGTAACGGATCACCAGAACCCACTGCCGGCTGATACCCCACTGCTGGGCCGAGCGCTGAGACAGGCCCTCTGCCTGGCTGCTCCCATGTGCCCCCAACCCTAGGAACCGCCCGCTTGCACGCGGCTCTCTCCGACACGCTGTGTTTGCTCAGACCGTGATTGTCTACTTTTCCTGGGGGTCTGAGCCACGTCTCAGCCGGCTGCCCTCCCTGGCACCCCGGGTCCATCTGTGTGGTCGCCGCCCTGTGCTGTTCCGACGTCCTGTGCGATGCCATGTGCGCCCGCCCCCTCTCGGCCCGTGCCGCGGGGACCGTTCCTGGGCTTCTCTGTCGTGAATGCGCCGGGGCCTGGCACGCGGCTCTCTCGGGGGCTAGCCTCAGCTGGGCCAGAGGGAACCAGGGCATGTGTCTGAGGGGAGACGTGCCCACTGAAGCCCAGCGCGTGCGTTTTGCTGCCACCTCGCCAGCCCTGGAGACCCGGTCCACGACAGAGTGTGTCCCTCCCTGGGTGACCAGCCTGGGAGTGTGGAATCCTGAGGCCTTCACTGCGGGGCCTCTGGGACCCAAGCCAGGGGCAGTGAGTGGATCCCAGGCAGGCCATTTGGCTGGATGTCGGTGTGCGTGGGCACCTGAGTTCTTATCTGGGGAGGGTCCTAGAGCAGCCCCTTAGGCCATATTTTTGTCTGCCAGCCCCCTCAGAGGGGGTCCCTGTATGTGTCTCGCCTGTCACTGCCCTGAGGGGACCAAATCCGAGACCCCTGCCAGCCCCTGGTGCAAGCTCCTGTTGAAAGCACTGCTTGTTAGAGGACACGCCCCGGGAGGAGCCAGGCAGGCCGATGTGGGGAGTGGGTGGTGGGGTTCAGGCAGCTCCTGGGGGGCATCCGTCTCCAGAACAACCCCAGTACCCACCTCTTTCTCTCTGCGAAGTGCTCTCGGCGAGGACGCATCCCGCTGACCAGGGGCCTCCGGGCTGTGCAGTCCTCGGAGGGATTCCCAGACCCAGGCAGATGGGCATGCAGGTGGGGGGGGATGCTATTTGGGGAGCCATTCCCCCCAGCACACCCGGAGCCCCGGACAGGTGTCTTCTTCCACTCCCTGCCTCTTCCTCCTCATCTGAGAAATGGGAACGTAAGCTAGCAAGGGGGCCTGGCTTACAGAGCAGGCATGGGAATGGAAGGCGGTTCAGTACGGGGCTGGCCCAGAGTGCTCTCAAGTGCCGGCTGGTGTCAGCACGGCTGTGACTTGATTCCCAGGCACCTGGCCACACCTCTTCCAGGCAGCACGGAGCATCCTCAAGGATGCTATCCTGTCCACCTCCTCCATCCCACCCACGCCTCAGCTCTCCGTAGTATCCTGCAAAACCCGACCCCAGGGGACCCTCGCCTCCCTGCCCCCCACTGGCACACACAAGGCCCAGCCCCCCAGCCCCAGGGGCAGGGCAGGGGCCCAAGGCCCACGTCTGCCAGCTGCTCCCGTCAGGCTGCAGCCCTGCGTGGAGGGGGGTGGGCATCTTCGCAACCAGAGAGCGGCCAGGAGCGCCGTCCTGTAGCCAGGCTCCTCCCCGGGAGGCCGCTGATGCTGCTCAGAAACATGACAGTGACTAATGGTTTATTACACACCTGCCACCTCTCATCGGGCGGGCGGGCACAGCCTCCGGGTCCAGCTGTGCACTGCCAGCTGGATGGCGGGCAGGCATGGGGGGCGAGCACACCCAGACACATGGATATAGGAGCCGGGACACACGGGAGCAGACGCAGACCCAGCAAATGCACTGCACGCAAAGGTGCACACACAGGCCCTGGGGCACTTTTACACATACCTCTAAACACACACCACAGGCACACACATAGAGGACCCGTATCCATACGCACACAGTGCCACACACACATACGCACACACACACCGTCCTGTCACTTCTTCACTCCAGAGCTCTGAACCCCTGTCTCTCCACCGCCTCTCCCCGCCCCCTGCAATGGTGGCTCCCGCCCCAGTGCTCACTGGGGCTGGGGCCTGTCCCAGAAGGCCCAGGGGGCCGTGGGCATCTGTTTCCTTGCAGGGTAACTACCCAGCACAGTCCATTTCTGACCCTCAGTTCCCCGAAAACATCCTGTAAGTAGAGACAGCAGCGTTTACCAGGAGGAGGAAGCTGTCACAGCAGGAGCCCTTGTGCCGGACCGGGTGGCTGGGCTGGGTACCCCTGGGGACACGGGTGGCCCCCCTGCTTTGTTCTCTCCCAGAGGCCAATGTTGCATGGTTCAGAGCGCCCACCTAGGATGTGGGCACATGCTGACTGTAGGGAGTACTGTTCTGGGGCTGCAGGGGAAGTGAGGGCTCAGGCAAGCCACACGCCTTGGATTGACCAGGAGTCTCCGGCGGGTGGGAGAAGGGCACCACCCAAACCTGGCCATTGGACAGCCTCCTCTCGTAGGGTTACAAGCCCCCAGGCTCAGCTGTGTCCGACACTGTTAAGCCTTGAGTCAAAGCGAGATCCGTTTCTCATGTGGCACACTCACATGTGGTGTAAAACCCAGCAAAAGTATACTCCCAACTCATCACAAATGGACGGGAACAGACATTCCTGAACAATTATCTTTGTGCAGCCGCAGCCTCCTTGGGAGAGAACCAGCACCATCTGGTGATAAACAAGGGTGTGGCTGGGTGTCCAGGACCCAGGTCCAAGTTTCCAAGTCAGCGCTGCACTTTGCAGACATGGAGACTTTGCAAGGTTCAGAATCTTCCCAAAGCTTAGCTGTTCCAGTGGCAAGTAGGTGTGGTAAAAATGAAGTCTTCCTGTAGCATGATGTCAATGGGATGAGCATTTAGGAGGTCCTCAGGGTTGCTGTGCAAGGTTGTGCACGTTGCAGACTGCACAACTCCTGGGCGTGCCATTCGCCTTGTGGTCTTTGTGAACGTGCTTCTTGTGTGATCATTGGGGCTGCCATATTGCACAGCTAAGTGGTAGCCCCGTAGTTGTGCCCAAAGGCCCTAGATGTCCTTCCTGAGCTGTGGAAGTAGCAAATAATGTCTTTTCTAAGAGAGATAATGGAGATAATGGAGGGGTGTCTGGGTGGTTCAGTCGGTTAAGCGTCTGCCTATGGCTCAGGTCATGATCCCAGGGTCCTGGAATCCAGTCCTGTGTCGGGCTCCCTGCTCAGCGGGGAGTCTGTCTCTGACTCTGCCCCTCCCCCTGCTTGTGCTCTCCCTGTCTCTGTCTCTCTCCCTTTCTCTCTGTCTCTCTCAAATAAATATATAAAATCTTTAAAAAAGAGAGGAAGTGGTAGTCACGGACCCCCTAAAGGGGTTGCAGTGGGGTCACAGGAGACCAGGCCAGAATTGTCTCTGCAGTTAGAGCTCGTTCCTGGGGCTCCTCCCTTTCTCACCTGCCATGTGGGGGGGCTGGGGCCGGCCACCCCTGTTGGGAGTGGTCTGTAGGTTCCTCCTGTACCCAGAGCGGCTGCTATCCTCCCACCCAGAAAGCCTCCACTCTCATTACTCCGGGCTTTAGGGGACCACAGTTCATGGGGCAGCAGAGCAAGGGACAGGGCTGGCATGGCGGGAGGAGGCCGCGCATCCCCCACCCGCTCGCCTGGGCCAGCCCAGAAGATGCCCCCCTTCACCTGCTCTTGTCCACCCCCATGGCAGTGGCTTATCTTGGAAGAGGTCTGTCCTCTCTGGTTCCTGCTGCTGCGGTAACAGATGACCACCAACTGGGTGGCTTAAAACAACCCACGTTTACTGTCTTACAGTTCTGGGGGCCGGGAGCCCATCGTGGTCTGGCTGGGCTAAATGCAGAGGGATGGGCAGGGCTGCATTCCCTCTGGCCGCTCCAGGGGTGGATCCGTGTTCTGGGCTTCCCCAGCTTCGGGAGGCTGCTCATGTTCCCCAGCCCGCGGCCCGTGCTCCGTCCGCAGAGCCCGCGACGCCATAGGTCAGCGGACAGCACCCTTCCTTCCCCTTTGCCGTGGGAGGGATGGCGTGGGCAGATTCAGAGCTTCTAGGAAGTAAGACAGGGACATCTTTCAGGGTCCTTGGTTTGCCGACCCCGAAGTCAATTCTAAAATCAATTGTTAGTCAGGGCAAGTCCCGACAGGTGCTGGGACAGATAATCCTGAGCCCATCGTGGTTCCTGTTGGGTGACACAGGGTCGCAGTGTCCCCTCAGTCTGTGGCTCTGCCATGTCTTGGCTTCCGGAGTGCCCTAATGCCACCACCAGCAGACACAGGAAGAGAACACAGGAGAGCCACTGGATACTCACCCACCTTGGCCTCAAGGTGACCCATGTCCCTTCCATTGGCCTGAACCAGTTCCTGTCCCGCCCAGATGCAGGGGGTGGGGCGTGGGCAGTCCGGTGTAGGAGGGGCCGGCCACTGCAGAGGATTGGCTGGCCATCTCTGCCCCAGCCGCCTGTTCCGGCAGGCAGTTCATCCGGTCCTCTGTGAGCTCCGAGAACTTGGGTCTGAGCCTGTGGTGCTCCACCTGGACACCCTCCCCTGGGCCCTTTGTGCTTTAGGCGAAGGGCTGGGAGTTCTCAAGCCCTGGCAGGTGCAGGAATGTGAAGCCCAGTCCCTTGGCTTCCAGCAAAGGATGCAGCTTACCCTCCGGGTCTCCTGCAGGGCTGGGGCCTTACCTGGAATCAGCTCTTGCCGCCTGCGCTCCCTGCTCCTGTCCTCTCCCCAGCCTCCCCGGGTGTTCTGCCTTAGAAAGCACCTGTCCACACATCCTTGTCCCCTGTCTCCTCCTGAGAAACCACCTGACACAGCACATTTCCCAGGGCCATCCTGCTCAGCCTTGTCTGTGCAAAGAGCAGGAAAAGGCATGCACACCTCTGTTTCCCTGGACACAGGGTAGCTTTGCACGCAGGTGCTGCGGCTCACCCAGCTCTCCTGGGCAAGGTGCCCTTCAAGAGTCCAGCCGAGGACACAAAAAAAAGGAAGGCAGTGGAGAATCGGGCAGGTTCCTTGGAGTGGAGCCCTCACGCCCCGGGCTGAGTTCCTGGAGTAGGGGGTCCAGGGGAAAAAGGCAATATGACTTGCCCAGAGGTGGAATGTATAGGTGCTGATCCTGGGGCTACTTTATGTTTCTGAACTCCTGCTCCCAAAGTGCCAGTCCTGCCTCGGCTCTTCCCTGCCTTTGGTACGAGGCGGACAGCCTCCCACAGCCCGGTTCCTGCACAGTCACTGTGAGGATCCCAGAGTGGCTCCCCACACAGGGCTTAGCGCGGGGCCTGGCTCTCAGGAGCACGGGTGCGTCCCTGGCCCCACAGAGAGAGCACACTGGTGGCCACCTGAAGGCTTGGCCCCACAAAGGCTTTTATCTCTTTTGTTGGGCAAATGGGCTCCCGGCCTTGGGCCTCCAGGGCCAGAAAGGCAGGGCCTCTGCTTGCTTCCTTGGCTCCGGCCCCAAGAAGTGCTTGGCAGGCCTCTCTTGGAGCGGGTGCTGGTGCTGAGTGCTTTGACAGAGGCACTCGGAGGACGCCTGCCCCAGCTGCCAAGTGGCAGCTGCTCCGAGGGCGCGGGGGCCGGTCCAGCCTCGGCTTCTCCAGCCCTGCGCGCCCCCTCTCACCAGCTCTGCTGGAAAGGCACTGTCTGGCCGCCCGAGGCCCTCCCACGCTCTCCCCTCTCTCCCTTCCCGTGCATGGCTGCAGCTGAGCTGGGATCCAAAGCCTGTTTTCTCTGCAGCAAGCCACGTGTTTATCTTCTAGGGAACTCAGGTAATGCTGGGGAGCGCAGAGCCTGCAAGTCGGGGCAGGAGGTTAGAAAGCCAGGCGGCCTTGAGAGGCCCTTTGCTTGTGGGTCCGTGTCGCCCCAGGAGACTCTCTGACACTTAGCGGGGACTGACCCCGTGGGCCTGAAGACCCTTCTCTCTGTTTTCCGGCTGACCCAGGGTCCGCTTGCTCTCAGCTGGTCTCTTGGTTGATGTGTGACTCCGGGCGTCTATCTGACTGATTTCGGTTTCATGAACTAAGAGAATTTAACGTGCATGGTTTAATAAAGCAATAAACTGAGCATTGACTGAAATGCAGTCCGTGATGGCCCAGAGATCAGAGCCCTTCTCTCCCCGCAGAGCCGCTGTCCAGAGGGTCTGCGTGCCTGAGCCCCCATTTCTTTCCGAGGAAGTTTGTGATCAGGCTTTCAGGTGGAAACGAAGAGGTGAGCTAAACAGCAGAACCAGCTGTACTGGGGCTCAGGTGGGGGCTCAGGGAGCTGGAGCTGGGCACACACGCCCCTGCAAGGCTGCCTGCTCCCGTGGCCACCTGTCTCCCTCCTGCCCCGGCCTCCGCTCACCCACCACCCTGCCTTGCCCTGTTCAAGCCGATAAGCTGGCACTCGGGGACCTCAGCTACCCCAGTTTGGTGCCACGTGGGTTTAGTTGGCTCGAAGAGCTGCATTTCCAAACCCTGCAGTGCCCCAATCCAAGTCGCACCTATGACCTAATTTAGAGCAGAAACCATTTGAAAATTGGGCACCTCTCCCAGCAGACCTTTGCTTGTGTTTTCACCATGACCGCCCTGTGCGTGTCGACTCTCATTTACGTGTGTGCATTTGTTCATAAATATTTACTGAGCACCTACTACTATGTGCCAAAGACTGTGTTAGGCAAAACGTGTGATCCCAGGTGGTGTTAGGTGCTGTGAAGAGAAATAGGGTAGGGGGACACAGAGGGGTGAGAGCTGTGACTTCAGGCAGGGTGGTCACAGAAGGCCTTGTTGAGGAGGTAGTATTGGGCAGAGGGTTCCGGGCCACGGGAAGAGCAAGTGCAAAGGCCCTGGGGCAACCTGTGCTCAGCACACTTGCCCTCTTCATGAAGGCAGGGACTGTCTTACTGTCCTGTCTCTCTCCTGAACCTGGCACAGTGGACATAATAGGTACCCTGTAGACATCTGTACAGCAAATACGAGTTTTTCAGTCAGCTAGGGCTGGGGAATCAGGCGGGGGATGGTAAGGAGAAAATGGGATTCTTAAACGCATAGGGGTCATATGTCTCCTCAGGCTTCCTGGGCTGGGGGCTGATGTTCCAGGCAGGTTCTTACTCCATTCCAGAACTTTTCATCCCTCCCAGGGTGCTGCTCCAAACTATTCTAAATTCCAAATTCTAGGGACCCCTGGCTGCCTACTTTTCTAGAGGTTTGACCTGTTGGGGTCAAGGACACTTGAAGGTCACCTGCAAACGATTGGTTCTTTCTCTCACTTGAATTTGGATGACTCTGAGGAGGGGCTGTGAGTTCCCTGGGGCAAACATGTAGAGGAGAGCATTTATTGAGTGGCTGCTGTATACAGGAGCTGGGAGTCTGGGAACAGCTTTCTTCCCATTGTACTCCTTTCCTGCTGCTGCTGTAAGAAATCACAGTGAGCTCAGCAGCTTGGAGCAGCACAGTTTTATGACCTTACAGTCGGAGGTCAGGGGCTGCGGCTGGGCTGGCTCCTCCCGGAGACTCCAGGGGAGAATCCGTTTCCTTGCTTTGCCAGCCTCGAAGTCTCCCTAGGCTTGTGGCTCCACTTCTGTACTCACGTCGGAGACCACGCAGCCCTGCCTCCGTCTTACGAAGCCACTTGTGATTGCGTCGGCCCCCTGGGCCCTCCAGAGCCATCTCTCTGTCTCGCAGCCCTTAGCTTAATCACGTCTGCAGAGTCCCTTTCACCAGGCGACGTGACACTCACAGGCTCTAGGGTTTGGCACATGCCCACCTTTGGGGAGCCGTTATCTGCCCCACCCCACCGGCCACGGCGGCCAGGCTGAGCTGGCCATGTGCCCCCCCGGGGGCGTGGGGTCCGAGCTCTCGACTAAACCATGGGCCGGCTGGTGAGGACCGCGGGGGCATACAGGGATGTGCTGAGTGCTGGCGCAACACTAAGCACCCTAGTGGGCGCATTGCCAGGGCTGACCCCTCAGACTTCATGGCTGAGCTCCAGAAGGAGCCTGAGATAACCCAGTTCAGCCCCAGCTGGTGCACTCTGGGTCATCCTGGGCCAGTCTCCTCCTCTGGAACGTGAGGATGATGACAGGACCTTTCTCTTGGGACTGCTGCTGTGGGGGTGACCCCAGTCACCAAGCACCGTACTTAGGATGGGGAATGGGGACCCTCGGGGGTCCCCACACTTCCCTGGCTGGGGGGCGTTCTGGAAGGGGCTGGATTCTCGCCCATCCCAGGACGTTCTCACTGCAGTTTGGTGTTTTCCCAGGAGGTGGCGCAACAAAGCGCTAGAAATGTGGCTGAAGTCCCAGCCCTGGACCGTCCCCAAGCCCCCGCCGCCCAGCCCTGCCGCCCACCCCAGTACAGGGCAGGGGTTCACCCCAGACCCCGAGGCAAGGCTCTGCCCCCCCCCCGTAGCCTCCCAC
The DNA here is from genome assembly GCF_002007445.2 of Ailuropoda melanoleuca. NCBI lineage: Eukaryota > Metazoa > Chordata > Mammalia > Carnivora > Ursidae > Ailuropoda > Ailuropoda melanoleuca. The sequence continues at coordinate 78,153,308 of NC_048229.1, forward strand.
CACCACGCCCAGGAAGCAGCCTGTGGGTCCTCCTTGAGGTGCACCGGGCATCCCTCTGCCTGCCCTGGAAGGCAGCTGAGCTATGGTCTCTACCCCCAGCAACTGCCCACCCCTTCTGTCCCCACACAGGCCAAGATGGAGCTCACAAGGGGCAGAATGGCTGAGAAAGTGTACTACACCCAGGAGGGCTGCAGGGGGGAGGGAGCACTGGAATGGGGCCTCTCGACCTTTATAGGGCAGAGAGGAGACCCCTCCGGGGAGGAGACCCCAGGAGCTAAGACCCTGGTGACAGAGAGCTTCATTCCCCTTATGAGACCCCCTCTGTCTCCCAGGGGAGCTTCTGTCCCAGATGGCAGAGACCACAGCCCTGAGGGGGGTAGCTTCCTGCTTCCCCCAGCCCGCCCTGGAATTCCCCCAGAGCCCCAGGACCCCTGCCTCTGCTTCTCCTCTACCCTGTCGCAGCCTTCCCGTGGGGCACCCGCAGAGGCCTCACGTCACCGGGCCTGCACCTTTTCCTTCTGCTGGAGCTGAGCTGTCCTTGGCCCGTGCCTCCCTGATGACTGCCCTTGGTGTTCCTGACCTCCGGGAACGTGGCCATGTGAACGGCTCCTTCTGCCTGGAGCGAGTGACAGCACATGGCGGGGACATGGCACGTAGCAGGTGCTCGGAATAGATTGCCCAGTGATTATGTGCGTGGACGAGGGGGACCTGGGTGGGCTGTGGGACCCCCTGCGGGACCCGGGGTCCTTTCTGCTCTTGCCTCATAGCAATGAATGCCTTGGCCCACTGGGGCTGCCCAGAGAAGTACAGTGCCGGGGTTTGCAGGGAAAGCAGGAAGTGGCCACCGCAGCTCCCAGCGCCAGCCACCCGCCGCCCTCCAGAGCTCCATGTGCAGCCCGCGGGGGTGTGTGCCAGGGCGGGCCCGAGGCTGGGAGGGCAGGAGGAGGGCCTGCCGCCCGCGTGGTTGGGCCGTGGCTGGCTGGGCAGCCGTCTCTCTCTCTCTCTCTCTCTCTCTCTCTCTCTCTCACAGCGGACTTCTCAGAAGTCTGCTCTTGAGACTAAACTGCAGAGCTGAGAGAGCCCAGCTCTGCTCCTCCTGGCCCTGCTGTTCCGCCCCCCTCACCCCTCCCCCAGGCCGGAGGGAGCTGCTCCAAGGCCACCAGGCCAGGCCAGGGGGGGGCCAGGGTCTGGGACAGTCCGTTCACATGGAGCGGAAGAGCCCCAAGTGGAAAGTGCTCCTACCGGGTGAGTCCCCCCGGGACGGCCCCCCGCAGGGCCATGGGGGGCGGGGGGGGCATGGGTCCTGGGACGCTGGCCAGACTTCTAGGACAGAAGACGGACGTGGGGGGGCAGTAGAGTGCTGGCCTGTGCCGTGGTGAGGGGTGCGTGTCCTGGCTGCAGGGGCACCTCGGAGCATGTGTGGAGCATGAGCGTGTCCCTGGGGGCCCGCTTAGTGGCCCCAGTCAGAGTCCAGGGGCCCGGGGCAAGTGCTGGAATCCTCGGGTGCAGCAGGGCCATGAGCCGTGGCAGCAAGCACTAGAGCCCCTGGGGGCCCTCCCCAGGGGTGTCCTCCATGCCCCTGCACCAGCTCGGGGCACCCGACAGTAAGCACGGGAGCAGGTCTGAGAGGTGCGCCTCCTGGGAGCCAGATGAATCCTCCCTCCTTTCCCACAGAGGAGGGAGCACTCCTGCCGGGGGGCTGTCCAGCTGCCAGGGACAGGGCAAAGCTTAGAACCTAAATGACCTGTCTCCTGAGCCACCTCCTGCTCCTGGAAGAAGTGGGAGAGAAAGGGCAGGAAGGGTTGGGATGTGAGCCATGCGGAGCTGGGAGTTCAGGAGCAGGTCGAGAAGGGCGAGGACCCATGATTGGGGCTCAGTCTGCAAGGAGATCCTGGGAGCGGCAGGGGTGCCTGGCCCAGGTGACGCCAAAGCCCGGGGCTCCTGCTCCCACCCCAGGTGTGGTGCAAGGGCATCCCACCTCACCTTACTTCCCCACGGCCGGCGTTTTGGGCAGCAGAGACCACATGCAGGGTGCCCGGCTGGGGCATGGGACTCATGGACTCTGGTCCGGCTGGGATTTAATCTGATTAAGAAGAAACACACAGACAAGGGGAGCACACTCCACTGCCCATCTGTGGATGGGCCGACTGGCCATGAGGTTGTAAGCTCCCTGAGCCCAAGAGCATTCAGTCAGAGTCCACCAAACCGGTTGGACAGTTGTGGAAGGGCCGAGACCAGACAGAACAGTCTTCCTTCTGTGCCTCAGATTCCACGTCCCTTCTCTGTGCACCTCATCAGTGCAGCAAGAGGGACCATGGTGGCTGGTATTTAGTGAGCACCGACTGTACACCAAGGCTGTTTGCCACACTCGGTGGGTGCCAGCTCACAGAATGCTCTCAACACTGTGAAGTAGGCACTGTTCTTCCCGCATGTTCCAGATGAGAAGCCTTGGGGGGGGGATCAGGTGCTTTGCCGATGGTCACAGACCCGTCAGCGGAGGGGCACACCTGGGACCTGAGGTGTGTGGCACAGAGCTTGCGTCCTGAGCCACCGTGCAGGATGAGATGTCTCCTCGATTACAGGAAGTCCAGCCCCAGTTAGGACTAACTACTCCCTGGACTTGGAGAAGTCCGGAAGCTTCAGTCCAGAATCGCTTCAGGGCCTTGGCTGGAGGGACAGTGGGCTATGGCTTTCCAGGGTCAGGTCCTCTGCCAGGCTGAGCACAGCCCAGGTCCTGCTGGGACAGGCAGGTGCCATAACAAGGCACCCATGGGGACAGACGGAGGGACACCTCGTCCACCCCAGGGGCGCTGGGCAGCACTGCCAGGACGCAGCTGGGTGCTGGGAGGGCCGCTGAGGGCTGTCAGGGGCTGTTCCCATCACACAGGCTCAGCCCCAACTCTGCCCCTTCCTCATGCTCTGCACTTTCTGGGGCTCCCCCAGAGCACATGGTCCTCAAGCAGAGCAATAAAGTTGAGCACCAGCCCGGGTCCTGGGTCCTAGACAGGGGACCTTGGTAGGTGATGTCTCCCTTCCTCCAGGCGTGGCTCAGCCCCACCTCTTCCAGGAAGCCTCACGTGATTGCTCCGTCCTAGGACCCTCCCTTTTTCTCAGCACCAGAGTGGGAAGGGAGCTTAATTGGCTTCAACTAAGTCTGAACCAGGACGCGGTGGAGAGCACAGGAGGAGCTGTTATTTATTACGTGGGATGTTAGGTGAGAACCAGGGCTGTCCCGCGCAAAGCAGGACATACAGTGGCCCAGCTGGTATCATAAGTGTGGGTGTTGGCTTTTCCGGTTCTATCTCTTTGTTATTTCGAACAAAACAGAGGGAAACGGGAAGGGGAAGGAGGGAGAGGAAAGAAGGAAAGGCACAGGCTCTCGGGTCTGCTACTTTCTAGTGGCATCTCAGTTTCTTGATCTGCGAAGTGGGGCTGCCGGCAGCCGCAGCTGAGAGGGTGGCAGGGAGGAGTCAGCGAGGCAGTGCATGTAGCAAAGGGTCAGTCAGTGTCCTGTGTCCACCTCCATCCCTCCAGCACCAAGCTGGTGTCTGATGTGCTTACTATTGCCTAGAAGGGGGTCTGCACACGGTCGGTGCTCAGCAAACCTTTCGAGGATGGGTGGGTGGCTGCTTGACCGGGGAATGGATGTGTCCCCTTTCCTCCCTCGCAGCCTGGGGTCGTGTGACTGTGCTTTTGTCCCCATGGCCCCCGTGGTCACCCACCTCCAAGGCAGGGCCAGACTTTTCGGCATCTCCTCCATGAGCCAGCTGCCCCCCCCAGGCCTCCCTCCCCACCTCCAGGCACCATCAGGACAGACAAGTCAAGTGGGTTTCCAGGCCAGCAGCTCATCATTCTGGCTGTGTGTGCGTGGGTGTGTGCGTGTGACTCTGAGTCTGTGTGTGGGGGTGTGTGGTTTTGAGTGCGTATGTGTGTGTGCACACCCAGCAGGCCCCGCAGGCGAGGTGGCCCCTGTGGCTTCGGGCTGAGGGGTGAGTGAGCAGACAGTGGCTTTGGCGGCCGGCCACCCCTGCCGTCCCTGGAGGGTGTGAGGGGCATGGACGTGACACACGTCTGACCTTCTGGCTTGGTGGGGGCTCTGCAGGGGAGGGCCCATGAGGCCAGCTTTCGAACCCCAAACCCCCTCCTGCTGGGCTGCCCTCTGCCACCCACAGCCAGAAGAAAGCCTCTGTCCTTGTAGGGCAAGGACGGACACCCAGACAGGGCCAGCCTCTCCACCCCCTCACCTCAGTGACGGAGGCACCATGCTCTCCCTTATGGGGGCTAACAGACCATTCCAGGCACCCCTCGCTCCCCAGATGTGGTGTGAAAAGTAGGGCACTGGGCCCGGCTGGCCTGAGTTCGAATCCAGGCGCTGCCGCTTAGAGCTGTGTGCCCCGAACAACCCACCTAACCTGTCTGGGCCGCTTCCTGGTGTAAACCCCACGGGCCAAGTGAGTTCTCAGCTCCACTGCCATCGTTGTCCAGAAATGCAGGAATCTCAAGAGCCCGAGGAGGCCAGGGAAGACCCCGTGGGACCCTCACTGGGCCTGGGGTGGGAGGCAGCCATCAAGGGGGAGACACAGCTCCCTTATCTAGAATGGAGTAACTGCTCAGAAACTGAGGGAAAACACATCCGAGGGGCAACTCCTGGCCACCCTTCCCCACCCCTGACATCCTGGCCTCTGCCTCTCTCTCCCCATCACCCAGTGAGGTACAGGAAGGGAAGGAGCATGTATTAAACACCAACTGCATGCCAGCTCTCAAGCCATTAGCCCCATTTTATAGATAAGGAAATAGTGTCACTGGGGTGGGAGGTTTGCCCCAGGCCTGTGCAGGGCCTAGGACCAGCCAGCAATACTGAAGCAGGGCTCTCCACCAAGAGCCAACCTCCGCACTTTGGGGCAGCCTCCCTCCCCCGTCCTGGGTCCTGAGCCACTGTCTCCTAAGCCCTTGGGCGCCCCAAGGGCTGCTCTAGCCCCTGCCCAGTGATAGAACTGGCAAGCCCTCTACACCACCCTCCCCCCACCCCCAGGCAGAACAGTCTCAGGAACCAGACCACGTGGGCAGAGCTCTGTGTCCTGTCTGTGCCTCAGTTCTCCCTCCATAAAGTGGGGGATAAGCCAGGATCTCCATCCTCCCGGGTGTTGGGAAGGCTGCTGGGGCATGCTTCTTGGCACGGAATAAGCCCAGGTAAGCCTGGGCTGTCGTGAGTGCTGCTGCTGGGCCCTGCCCTTCGGCCACCACCCCGGGCCCCCAGGGGCTGGTCTGGGCTGAGTTTGGTGACTGGGTGGGCTGGTCTGGCCGCCTCAAGTCTCCCTAATGGCAGGTTTGGGCACAGACAGAGCCTGTGGCCTGGCGGTGTGGGCTGGTGGCTTTACTCCCCCTTCTCCCCCCTTCCCCGCCCGCCCGCCGTGTGGTCCCAGCGGGGACACGTGAACACAGCCTGGCTCTGTTCTCAGAGCTGTGGGAGGCGGGCTGTCACCGCGGGAGCCAGGAGCTGGAGGTGAGCCCAGAAGTGGGGGACGGGCAGCGGATGTCTGCGCCTTCACCCCTCAGCACCAGGCCCTGCCAAGCCACAGGTGCCCCCACAGCACAAGGTGTGAGTGGGAGTCCCACTGGGTGCAGGGCTGGGCAGGGTGGTGGCGAGGGGGAGAAGTGAAGGGGCACGCAGGAAAGCAAAGAGGGGATCTTTTGCGGGAGAGCTTCCCCTCTGTTCTGGGGAAAGATGTGTCTGAGGCGATCTGCAGGTGGACCTGCAAACCCCCCTGCACAGCTGCCACCACGGGGGCATGGGTCCTGCTGGGTTTCTGCACTGCTCCTACCGTTGGGCAGGTCGTGCACTGTGCAATCTCGGCAGGCGGGGTCGGGGCATTTGCAGTGTACAGTGGCCCAGGTCCCCCTTCCCGTCTTCTCCACCAACCACATTTTGATTTTCAGTTCTGAAGTTCTGGTCACCTTTGGTTGTAAGCCTGAAATGTTGGTGAGGGAGGCATGTGTCAGTGATTGTGGGAGTGGGCCACACAGGGTGGGCTCGGGGTGTTGCAGGAAGCCATGACCGTCCCTCGGAGCATCTGTGTAGCGTCAGAATGTCACGGGTACCAGGCCTCCCTGCCCCCCACCCCATTCTCTCATTTGCCTCCCGGCCCTCCTTGTCAACATATAAAATCTTCACTCTAGAGCTCACATAGGTTGGCTGGCCAAACAGAACCAGGGGAGAGAAACACCAGCTGAAACCTCTCCCGGCTGTGTGACCTTGGGCAACGTACCTCACCTCTCTGTGCCTTAGTTTTCTCATCTGTAACGTGCCAGTGATAGACTACATCATAGAGCTGATTGGATGAGGTAGTGATGGGAAGCACTTGGAGCAGAGACAGTGGCTGCCCATTGCTTCTCACTCCACGTGTCCTGGGCAGAGCTTCAAGCTCTTTTCCTCTGACACTTGGAGGTCCTGGCAAGCGGGGGGCTAGCGGCAGGCTCTGCATGGGGTAAACCCTAGATTCATAAACACCTGCAGGGTAGTGGGGGGAAGCCTGGCCCTCTCGCTCTCTGAGCTCCGGTGCAGAGTTTGCTAGAACATTCCTGTGGTGCATAGGAAAACACAGGCTCTGTGGTGGCCACTCAGCCTTATCTGAGGCCTTCTGCAGACAGCCCTGTCCCTAGGAAAGGGGTTTATCAGCCTGGTCATCTGAGCCCCAGTGGGCTTGGGAACACATGTGGTCAAACGGATTTCCCTGGGGACGGAAGCCCATCTCCTGGTGCCAGTGGTCAGGGCTGGGACGGCCAGGTCAGGGAGCTGGGGAGGGAGGGAGGCCAGGGAGGGAGGGTGCGTCCACCTGACCCTGACATGGCCCCTTCCTCATGGTGGGCTCTGGACAGCTCAGGAAGGGCCAGGCTTTCAGACTCCCTTCCCAGACCCTGTCATGTTCCCTGGCCCAGGCATTCGGCACCCCGCACATGGCTGCCTGTCACTCGGGCCATCTTTGGGCCGACCTCCCAGGGAGGGTTGTAGCCAGAATCCTGTTCCAGGGTGATGACCATGGGAAGGCTGCTTAGCCTCCCTGATTCCCCACTAGGGGCCAGGGAGGTCCCGCCCTCCTTACTTACACGTATTCACTCTTTCGACTCCTCCCTGTGACTCTAGGGAGGCATGCACAGTTGTGAGCCCATCATAGAGACGACAAGACTGAGGCCTGGGTGAATCTTTGTGCCCTGTGGTCTCTGGGTGGGCCTAGCAGGCAACTGGGGGATGAAACTGGCCACCTGTCCCCTTTGGTCCCCGGCCGTCCGCCTACGTCAGTATTGGTCCAACATCTCCTCCCCTCGGGGAGGGGTTTTACTAATCGGGTGTGTGTTGCTGGGGGAGGGTAGCAGAATTGGACCATCCCTAGCCGGTGCGAACAGCCAGAGAGAGGACCTCAGAATTAAAATATCCAAGTTGGGAGCCCAGCTCTGGCACTTACTGGCCGGGCAGACCTGGAGAAGCTGCCTGGCCCTCCTGGCCACGCAGGGGGCCTACCCTTGCTGCAGACACCCCCCCACCTTGTCCTGGCTGTGGCTGTTCCCCAGGAAGCCACCAGCCTCCCTCCCTTCCCTCAGGTCTGGAGGTGAAATCACACTCTCCGTGGGTTCCCATTCACCTCTTGTGAAGCATCCACTCCTCTGTGTCCCCTGCCTGTCCTGGGCGCCTGCCACCATCCAGCAGTGCACTCCACGGATTTTCCTGCTCGCCGTCTGCTGTCCCCACTGGTCGTGCAGCTCCAAGACAGCAAGCATTTCCTTCTGCTCCTGCTTCCAGCACCTAGGACAGCGCCCAGCGCATAGTAGGCCCTCAATCAGTATTTGCCGAATGACTGAATGGGTGGGTCGGCATGTAAGAAAACTAAGAGCTGGTTCGCACCTTTCCTCTTATTCATTGACTGGTTGTTGCCCCCACCTCACTCCTGAACAGATTTGAGAGGTGCTCCCAGCACATAGTAGGTGCATCCAAGTATTGGTTTCCTTCCCCATCCCCGTGGTAAGCCGCTGGCCAGTCTCCCGGGCCTTCTGGCTCTTGTGGGCCAGCTCAAGTCCCACCAGAACAGACGCAGCTGAGCCATCCCTGCAGGGCATTTCCTACCGCCCCCTCCCTGCCAGCTCAGGTTATGAGGCCTGGAACCCACTCCTTGGGGCCCGGCAGACCCCCAGGACGTGAGGGAAGCAAGTTGCTGTGGGCATCCTCTGCTCCTGCTCCCTGGAGATAAGACCTTGGCAGGGTCCAGGGCATGGCCATGGAGAGGGGATTGCCCTTTGGCCTTCCAGCCCAGTCTGCACCTACTGGGTGCTGCAATCTTGCCAAACGTGGTGGGCAAAGGGGCTTCTTTTTCAAGTCCAAAGACAGGACATTGGGCGTTTGGCCTTGGGAAGCCAAAGCATTATCTTTTCCAGAACATTCTGATGGATTATAAGGACTGGCCAGTAAATTCTAACGTAGGTGGTCACCATGGCTCTAAATGGCAGGGGGAGGTCAGAAGTAGGGGTCTTATCCTCTGGGATCTTAATGTCCAGCTTGGCACTCCAAAGGTTAAAGGCACGCAGCTGCGGCAGTCTGGGAGGGCTTCCTGGAGGAGGAGAGACAGAGCTGTGACTTGAAGGATTCCAAGATGCAGAGGTAGTTGGTGAAGATCTTGGAGGCAGATGGAGATGATTCTGGGGATGGGGAGGAGGTGGTGCCCCAGGGCCTCATGTAAATTGTGGAGATGCTGAAACCCCCTCCATATCCCCCTTTGCCCCTGGATCACCCCCACTGTTCTGCAGATGAGGAGACTGAGGCCTAGGGAGGGTCAAGGTCACAAGCAAGATAGATGTGGGGGTGAGGTGAGGTGAGGTGAGGGATGCCCCTCCTCTCCCTTGTGCCCCCAATTCCTGGCCACTCCACTCTGGGGGCCACTGGCCATCTCTGTGGCCCTCCGTCATGATCCAGTTGAGTGCTGTATCTTGGACATTTGGCCTGTGCTCTGTGTTACATGGTAGCAATTTGAAATCCTGACATAAACACAGTTAACAAATTGGCTCCATTTGGGGTGGCCCCGGATCTGATTAGATCCAATTAATACTCATGAAGGGGTCTGTGTCATCAGCCCCTGATCCATCATCCAGCTCAGAAACCAGCCGTCTCCTGCTCCTCCAGCCAGGAAGTGCCATTCCGCCCAGAAGACCCCTTCTCCCTGTTCTTTGCACTTTATGGGGGACCTGGACATTTTCAGGTCGGCATAGGAACCCGCCGGTTGTCTAGTGAAGTCTTTGCAATGCATGTTCATTTAAACTTTTTGTATTGAGATAAAATTTACAACGTAAAAGAACCATTTTAGTAAGGGATTCAGTAGCTTCTAGAACGTGCACAATGTGTCGCCACCGCCTCTATCCAATGCAAGAACATTTTCATCCCCCAAGAGGAAGCCCCCTTACCCATCAGCTGGCATCTTCCCCTCCCTTCTCCCAGCCCCAGCAACCGCTAACCTGCTTTCTGTCTCCGTGGCTTTGTGCTTTCTGGACCTTTCATATAAGTGGCATCTGTGATGGGTGATCTGCGATGGGCCTCCTTCACCTAGCATGTTTTCCAGGTTCATCCGCAGGTAGTGTGACCAGAATTCAATCCTTTTTCATGACTAAATAATATTCCATGTGTGGACCGTGCACATACTGTGTTCATTCTGTCATTGATGGGCATTTGGACCATCTCCACCTTCTGGCTATTGTGAATATTTGCATACAAGTTTGACTTCCAACATCTGTTTTCAGTACTTTTGGGTATATCCCCAGGAGGGGAACCTGCTAGTTCATGCTGTTAACTTAATTTAACTGGTACTGGGTACCAGTTCGGTATTCACAACATCCCTGAGAGATGCTGTTAGCGCCATTTTACAGATGAGGAAACTGAGGCTTGGCAGTTAGGATGTGAACGAGGCAGCCACCCCACGGCAGCTGCCACTAACGCAGAACGGAGGCCTGCATCTCGGGTCAGCAGCTTGGGACGGTGACCCACTTCTCAGGGCCCAGAGCACAGCCAGGCCCAGAAGGACACGTTTGTGCTAACCCCCCTTCCAGAGGCTGTGGGGTAAACCTGAGGGCAGCATTTCTGTGTGTAGAGAGACACATCTGCTCAGAACACGCTAGGGATGGGTCCCTCTTGGTGTCTGGAGCACCTCGCTGGCCTAGGGGCCGTGCCTCATGCAGGGCTAGCTGGGGTGCCCGAAAGAGTCCTCCCGAGGCCCAGGAGTAGATGACAGCACCGTGGGCTCTCCACCAGCTTCGCTGTCCTGGGCTCCTGGACTTCTACAGAGCCCCTGCTTTTCACTGGGTGGGCGGGCAGCTTGTCCACCATGCATCAATCACACAGCTCTGGCCCCGGCTGGGGACCACCCCCAAAATGTGGTTATCTCCCAGCCACACAGCGCCATGGGGCCTGGGGGCACTGGCGGCTCCAGTGGCTTATCTCCCCGCTTGCTCTCTCCCCGGTCACTCTGAGTCCAGCCTTATCTTGGCATCCCGGCCCTTCCTTTACCCAGAAGCCCTGGCAGGAGTGGGACGGCAGCCAGCCCCTTGGAGTCCTGGACCCTGAGGGGCAGGGTTTACTCCCCGCATGAGGCCAATCTGCCGTGAGTCTTCCGCTGTGAGCACTTGTGTTTGAGAGGACGCACAGTGACCCCGCCGTCTTCCGGACATTCAGATCCTGTGGGCCTTGACCGCGGGCTTGGGGTGAGCAGGAAGGGTAGTGGCGGGGCCCAGGGGTGTCCTGTTTGTGAGCACAGATGCAGAGCAGGTCAGAATGCCTCTGGATAAGACCAGACAGCCCCCAAGCAAGCCCTCCTTCCCCCATCCAGCCTGGGGCCGTCACTACGTGCTTTACTGTAGTCCTGTGGGCCTGGTGTGGGCGCACAGGGCTCCCTGCCTAAGTGTACGTCCTCCCTCACACACGCACATGCATGCGTGCACATGTGCACACACAGCCCTCCGTACACAGGCACACACACTCACGTGCACACTCGCAGACGTGCACACAGTCTGCCTCACATTCAAGCATGCACACAGCCTCATGTGCGGGCACATGCACGCGTACACGCACACACATACACACACACACACACACACACATATATATATATATACACTCCTCTCTCAGGCTAGCCTGCGTGACTGCAGGTTTGCTCGGAGGCTGCCCGCAATTGACTATTCATGCTTCGTGGGTGTCTGCTTGGGGAGGGGAACAGAAGCCAGGAGGAGACAGCAGCAGGGTCTTGGGGGTTTGGCTGGGATAAGAGGTGTCTTCCTTTAAAGGGACCGCGCCCCCCCCCCCCGAGAGCAGAAAGTCATGCAGCTGGGGATGGGAGGACCCTACGTGCCTCTTCGCTGCAGAGACTGGGGCCAGAGTGGACTGTGTCCTTGGCCCGGAGGCCGCTCTCATCAATCCTTGGCCATTCCCTGTGGGCCTTGGCAGCCACCCCCAGCTCTGGCTCAGAGTCTGATGGGTTTTTGCCTCAGAATCCGGTTAACACTGACCATACTTGTGGATCCGGGAGCCTGCCTTTCCCAAAGCAGCTTCACCCTCCCTAGAACACACACCCTACGTAGTCTCTATTGCCAGCCTTTAGTGGCAGGAACAGGCTCAGAGAGGGGTAGCCGAGTCAGGGCTGCTCAGCCCAGGCCCCCGATCCAGAGCCCCGGAGACCCCCCTCTGAGAGAAAAGGAATATGCCCTATGCTGGCTGAGACCCCCCACCCCCATGAGGATGTGGTGGGGCGGCAGGGTGGCCTTCCTCCCAGCAGGGCCAGGCTCAGCTTGGACAACCTCTCATCAGCCCCGTAATGTGGCTGAGACCCAGGGGTGCTGGCTTCTCTCCCAGCTCTGCTGTTGACTTGCTCTGTGATCTCAGACCACTCTCTCGACCTCTCTAAACTTTCACGCCCGCACCTATAAAACGGAACCGATTATAGCACCAGACCTGCAGGGTTGCCAGGAAGATCACATGAGCTCCTTCTTGTTCTTCAGCAATGAGCCTGCGCAGAGTAGACATTGAACAGCCATCTCGAATATTACCACGAGAAAAGATTTCAGGTGCCTGTCCCTCATCCCTGGGTTTCCCTTTTGCTTCTTGTACAAGCTAGGACATATGCAGTCAGTGGCTCAGCCCGCAGAAGGGCCAAGAGCTCACAGCCAGGCATGTGGGTGGAATGTTCTGGATGCCTGACAGGCTTCATCTTCAGGGTGCTTGATGAGCTGTCTAGTGAAGCCCTGGCCCACCTGAGGGGACACAAGATGGAAGAGTGACTTGAAATGGGTCCTGCGGGGGTGGGGCCAGGGCGGAGCACAGAGCAGGCCCATCTGAGTTTTATTTTTCTGTGCCTGGGGTCTTTTTGGCAACTGACCAGGGGAGGTGGGAGATCCGCCTTCCAAGCCGGCTGGCTCTACTGCTATACTGACCTAGCTGCTCAGAGTCTCAGCCCTGCCCCCACCCCACCAGGCACGGCCAGAGGTCCCCAGAGCTGCTTCCCCTTGTAGAGTTCTCTCTGGCTCCCTGTCACCTGCCCCGAGCCCTGGGGGGGGGGGCGGGCTCTGCCAAATGGGAGACAAGCCCCTTCTCGGCCAGGTGGCTCTTGGGCCCATACCGGGCCCGGCAAAGCAGGGCAACCTGGGCAGGTGTTTGGGGCGGGGGCTGCTTGTCTGGGCAGGAGGCGGGGAGCCCAGATGCTTGGACAGGGACTTGGAGCTGCACAGAGTCATGGCCGCTGGGGGACGCCTGCCTCCTGCCCCCAGCCCTGGCAGTGGGCTCCCTCTCAGGGTCCCTGGGGGGTGAGGCAGGAGGCAGAGCTGAGAGCCAGGGCTTAGGTGAAGCTCTAGCAGCAGAGCGGAGCTGGGGGCGGGGGTGTCTGTAGCCCCCACACCTGGCAAGTGGCTGCCCCCACCCCAGGGTCGGGCTGGCTGCTGATGGATGGTAATGAGACCCGGGGAGTCTGATGAAGTTCATTTTTCACCTGCGTGTGATTTTGCCTCCCTGCTCTCTCGAGGCAGCCGGTAATCCATCCTGGAGCCCTTCAGAGGCCTCGGCGGTAATGGGGTCATAGATCACTCCCTTGTGGAGACAGAGCTAGACAGGAGAACCGAGCCATTAAGAATGACCACTGGTGACCCCCGGGCCAGAACGGCTCCGGCTCCGGCTCCAGACAGGACCTGCCACGGTCCTGAACTTGGGTGGGAGAGGGCCATGGGACCCTTTCAGGGTTGGTTTGCACCCCACGAGGGGGGCTGCAGTGGGGGACATGTCTTCCTGACTGAGGGGTGAACTGCTGGGCCCAGAGTGAAGCCTGTCAGGGGTTCCTGGTGGCTGGGTGACAGCTGCCCCTTGCTCAAAGCCTCTGTATCAGGTCAGGGTTGACAGGTGTCTGCTCGGAGCCCACCCCCACCTCCCACCCTGTTTGACACAGGCGACCGCTGGCTGCAGGTGGAATCCTTTGCATGCCCCCTCGCCCCCAGAGCTCAGCAGTGTGGCCCACAAAGCAGACCGAGGCAGCGGATGCCCTAGGCTGCCCACATTTACAGCCCTCCTGCCCCCAAACCAGGAAAGGCAGCTGATTCTGGGTGGCAGAAGCCCCGTCCTACCTGGTTGGAATCCTGCCCCACAATCTTACTTGCTGTGCAAATGGGCAAGTCCTTTAGTCCTCTCTTGCCTCGGTTCCCCACATGTAAAGTGGAGCAGTAACTCAGGGTTTTGTGATGAAAAAAATTAGGTGTCATGTGGCGTGCTCCCAACAGCACCGGGTACCTAGCACTCTGGAAGTGAGATTGATATTATTATTGTCAGAGGCAGGATTGTGGGTTCACAGCACAGGCTTGGATCCCAGCTATGTGGCTTTCCAGGAGATTCTTACCCTCTCTGGGCCTCAGTTTCTCCACCTGTAAAATGGTGATGAGGGGATTAAAGACGCTGATGCATGAAAAACCTTAGAAGGGAGACCTCATGGAGCTCAGTGCCCAGGAAGAACCACCCCATGCTACCCTCCTGGGATGCTCCTTCCAGAACCTTCTTCTGAGGTTCTCATTAACAGACGCCTCCCCACTGGTGTGCTGGGAAGCAAGAGGGGGCCAGAGTAGCCACAGCTCCCCCTACAGTCACTCCTACCCGGCTGGGTTTCCAAAAACGGGCGCCCAAGAGTTGAAATGACCAGCCCTCCATCTGTCTTCTTTCCAGGGCCCGCTGGCTGGGCAGCCCCCTGCTCCCCTCACTGCAGGAGCCCAGAGGGCCAGCCCAGGTAGGGTGAGCCTGACGGATGGCCTGCGCCCGGCCCTCCCTCTGGCCCCTGCAGTGGACAGGGGTGCTCTGGGGTGGATGTGCTAGGGTGAGCTGTGCCCACAACAGGCATTTGTATCGAGCCAGAACCGCACTGGGGAGGGAGGAAGGAAGGGCTCCTGGTCAGTAGGCCTAGATGGTGAGACTTTTGGCCATGCCTACTTATGGGAGCCAAACACTCCTCGTGGCAGCCCTGCAGTGATAGGGTGTGTGTGGTGAAACCAAGGCACAGAAGTTTCTGAGACCCACCAGGGCCACATGGCATCACACACAAGGTCCTCTTTTGCCAATTCCCCTGAGTCCTTGCCAGTTTGAGTATGGGGCTCTCTGGAACCACCTGAAGACCACGGAGAGCAGTGCAGGGTGACAACACTCCGTCTGACAGTCATGGTCCCTTGTGTCGGCTGCCTGGTCCAGGCCTGAGGAGGGTGTGAGCTCCCCCCAGCACCTGAGGGTCCAGCTTCCAGGCCCCACCCGATTGCTACAGCAGCCGGTTTCCCAGAATCACCCCTTCACAGTACCCAGCCTCCTCCCTACCGTCCTCCACACCCCACGCCACCCCACTCCGCGGGCACTGAACTCCTGTGATCCAGTCTTTCCTGGTCCTGCTGAGGGGCCTTTGCACGTGGAAAGGGCCTGGAATTCCCTTTCCCTGGAAGTTTGTGTGATTGGTTCCTTCTGCCCTCCAGGCTTTAGCTCAAATGTCACCTCCTCCATGAGGCTCTCCTGGATTGCCTTCCTCACAGACTCACTTGCTCTCTTATCACTTTGATTTGCTTTCTTCCTCATACTAGGCACTAATGACCCCGAACTCTCTCATTCATTGATTTCCTCCTTTAAAAAAAAAAATCCATCTCCCTTGGTTAGAACGTAGGTATTGTGAGAGCTTGTCCATCCCTTCAGTTCACTGATGTGCCCCCAGAACATGGGGTAGGACCTGGTACGTGGTAGGTGCTCAGTAAACACTGGCTGCACACATGGGTGACTGGAAGGATGGATGGGTAGACAGAGGAAGAAGGAAGGGTGGGTACTTGAATGGAAGGAAGAAAGGACATTTTAAGGGTGGGTAGATGGGTGGACAGAAGAAAGAGAAGAGAAGGGAAGGCAGACGACATTTGGGCTTCTTTCCTTTCCCCTGACCCGGTTCTAACCCTTGATGAGGGACAGTGGGAGGTGGTTGGGTTATGATCGGTGGCAGGAAGGTGGGTTAGACGAAACACTCCAGGCAAGGTCACAGGTACATCATGAGTCCTTGGGGGTGGAGGAAAGCGGTGTCACCTGGGGCGCTCTCTGAACCTCTAAGTTGCTGTTGCCGATGGGGAGAGGGACCTCAGTCCCCGGGGCCTCCCAGCCAGGTGTTGGGGAGCGGAGGCGCGGCCCCCTGCCAGCCGCCAGTTTGGGCTTGTGTGATGGAGCGGAGCCTCACTAGCAAGCTGCCAGGGTCACCCTGGGGCGTGTGGGGGTGGGGGTCACGTGTATGTGCCTGGGATGTGCATGCAGGTGGTGTGAAACCTGGCCGATCCAAGTCCCTTCAGGTACCATGTGTCTGGTTTCTCCCCGCACCCCACCCACTGTGGGTGACTTTCCTGCAGACCCTAAACCAGGGACAAGGCTGCCCTCCTCTGCTGGCTGAGCCTCCAGGATCTCTTCTGTGTCAATAAGAGTAATCCAGAACAGTCACGGAGCCCCTCCCGTTGAAGCCCCCCACCTGTGCTAACCACTGAGTCCTCACAGCCCTGTAGGGAGGTGCTGTTGCCCCCACTTCACAGAGGAGCAAACTGAGGCCCAGAGAGGGGCGTCGTTCACAAGCAGTCACATGGGGCGGAGGCCCGAGCTTAGCGCTTTGTGTGGACTGGGACCTGAAGTCTCACAGAGACCCCACAGGGTGGGACCCTTTGCCCATCCTAGGAGGGAGGAAACAGGAAGCTGAGAGGGACAGGGGACAGGCACCAGCAGCCAGGCCTGGGGGTGTGCCAAGACGCATCCGTGTTCGGGCACATACTTCTATGTCCCTAGAGGCCAGGACCGTCGCTGGCACACAGTAGGTGCTCAGGAAATCCTCAGCGCCTATCGTTTCTCAAGGCCACGGACCGCAGCTCTGCCAGTCGTTCAGGTGAGCAGGGGAGGTGCTCAGGAGGAGTGGAGACGGGCTCTTTTTCTTCAGGGGTGGGCTCTGCACAGAGGTGGCACCCACCCCGGGTGGGCAGGGCCACAGCCTGGCCAGGGCAGCGAGCCCCCTCCGAGCCCAAATTCCGAGAGCCAGCTCTGTGTCCCACCATATAACAAGATGATAGGTTAGGGTCAAGCTGTGGTCCCATAACTTGTTGGAAGACAATAAAGGTGTCTGGCTTTATATCTGCTCATATTTTATCTTGGCTTTAGCCTCTCCCGCTTACTTGCCTTGGATTTACTGTGCGTATATTTTAAGCGGGTGGAGGTTGATGCCGGCGTCCCCGGCGGTGCCTGGCCCCTCCTGCCCGCCTTGGGGAGCCTGGCCTGTCAAGCGCCCGCGCTGGCCTCCGCCGGCTGCAATATTTACCTCCGGGCTCCTCCGACAGCTGGAGCTGTCTCCTGAAGCAAAGGTTATGGGACTGGGAATGTTATGACATTACAGCTCGTGTCTGCACTCGAGATGCGTGGCTCGGGCACACGCTGGGCTCCGGGCGGGGGAGAGGGGCGGCCCAGGCACCGCGGGGAATTGATAGCGGCCCACTCGACGGCGCCTCCCAGCCCCGCCGCCGGCGCCCCGGAAGCTGACAGAACAAGGGCGCCAGCCTCCCCGGCTGGGGCTGCTCCCATGGTTTGATGCTGTCAGCGCTCCCGGCCCCCCTCCCCGGCTGTCAGGCCGGCACGCTCCAGCAGTGGCTGTGACCCCACAAGACAGAGGCGCGACAGAAGCAGCCTGGGCAGCCTGCAGTCCCGGACTTGGCGGCCTGGGCGCTGTGCTGCCTGCCCAAGGTTTATGGACGCGTTTGCCACCAGCTGCCCGTGAGATGGGTGGTTCCATCCCTCATCAGGGGGAGGCGCCTCTGTGCAGAGATAGCGACTTGCCATGTGAGCGTCCTGGGGCTGCCGCGACAAAAGGCCACATGCTGGGGGGCTTCAAACACAGTTGGGGAGGGTGGGTGGAAGGGGTCTGAGATCGAGGTGTGGGCAGTGCTGTGCTCCCTCTGAAGGCTCTCGGGGTGGATCCTTCCTTTTCTCTTCCAGCTTCTGGTGTGTCCAGCCATCCCGGGTGTCCCCCAGCTCGTGGCCACATCCCTCCAGTCACTGCCCCTGCCTTTACACTATGCCTTCCCTCTGTACGTGTCTGCGTCCAAATGCCCCTCTTGTATGGACAGCAGGCCTTAGG
Organism: Ailuropoda melanoleuca; assembly: GCF_002007445.2. NCBI lineage: Eukaryota > Metazoa > Chordata > Mammalia > Carnivora > Ursidae > Ailuropoda > Ailuropoda melanoleuca. The sequence goes on from NC_048229.1 coordinate 78,170,980, forward strand.
TCAGGGCCCTCCCTGGTCCAGTATGACCTCCTCTTAATTATATGAGCAAAAACCCTATTTCCATCTGAGGTGACACTCACAGGTTCCAGGGGACATGAGTTTGGAGGGACACTACTCAACCCGGTATGCTTGACTCCAGTCACTGTAACAGATACTGTTGGGCCCTGCCAGCATCTGCTCAGCCTGGCCCAGAGCTCACCGCAGAGAGGTCCATAGAACCCCATCGTTTCCAGGTCTCTCTGCTCCATGCTGTTAGCTGGCCATGCCCCTACTCTGGTAGGGGGTTGACATCCCTGGGAGCCACTCCTACCCAAGAAGGAAAGGTGTTGGGGGATAAAGACCCCATTCTGTGTGTCCTTCCCAGGGTTCCCAGCAGGCTTGCTCAAGGTGGCCCCTCGGTGTCTGTCCTCCCCTCTCCTCCCTGTCTCATTGCTTCACTCCCTCACTTCCTGGAGCCTCCCCTCAAATAAACTCCTTGTCTCAGGCTCTGCATCTGGGGCATCTCAATTTAAGACAATACAAGTAATAAATAGAACAAAAGAGCCCCCGGGGTAACTGAGGCAGTTAACTATGTAATGCCCACAGCAAGCCCAAGGTCAGGGTTGCCAGATTTAGAAAGAAAACAAAACAGGAGTCCAGTTACATCTCAACCTCAGAGAAACAACAAATATATTTTTGTATAAGTATATCCCATGTAATATTTGGGATATACTCATACTAAAAATTATTACTTGCCTGGGGAGGGGGAGGGGTGATGGAGAGTGACAGCTGACAGGTGTGGGGTTTCTTTCTGGGGTGACCATTATATTCTAGAATGGACTGTGGTGATAGTTGCTCAGCTCTGTGAGTAGGCCAGAAACCATGGAGTGGCACACTTTGAAGGGGTGAATTGTATAGTATGGGAATTATAGCTTAATAAAGCTGCTGTTTTTTAAATTATTCATGGTTTATCTGAAACATAAATTTCACCAGGCACTCTGTATTTTATCTGGCAACCTTGTTAGGGTCCCCAATTCACAGATGAGAAGACGGAGGCCCAGCCAGACAGCACAGCCAGAAATTGGTAGAAGGGACTGGACCCCACCCAGGTGATCGGCCTCCTTAACCTTTAGGGAGCATCACTTCTGGAAGGGGGCAAATCTCCTGCGGATGGAGCGTGAGGCCAGCAGGGGAGATGGGGCCCAGGCTGGCTGACTCTGGCCAGGCTGGGGGCCCCTCACAAGGATGCCTTTCCATCCACCCATATGAAAGCAGCTGAATCCTGGTGTGGCTAGGCCAGAGCCTTGCCTCCTTGAGTTCAGCCTCCTCCCTTTGACAGGACTGAAGGCTGGTCAGAGGGCGGAGGATCAGACAGCGTCCAGCCAGATGCTGCTGCTGCAGGCTGTGCGTAGGGCCTGCAGTCACTGCTTCTGACAGGCCCAGCTGCCTCCTGGAGAGTCTGAGGTGCTTCAGCCAGAAGGGGAAGAGCGCGTTCACTTCAGCTGTGTCTGAGGGCCCCTGGCTGCAGAGGACCAGACATGGGGGAGGCGGTGGTCTTTACCCTCCCTGGGCCCGGGGCCGAATGACCTGATGTGTGTGATTGATGCATCAGCCCCTTGAATCTTGCTAGCAGCTATGTCTGATGTCACTCAGCTCAGGCCTGCACAGTACCTGGTGCACAGTAGGTGCTCAGTGTATGCTGCTAGAATGGACTCTGTTCTGGAGCTGAAGGGCTGCTGAGGCAGCTGGAGGGTGTTTTGTTTACATCATTTTGCAGAGATGACCCCAGAGGGCCACCTGTGGCTGCCTGAGACAGGTCTAGAACCTTCCAGGAGAGCCTTCTTCCAGGCTGTGGGTGATTTGCTGTTCCACGAAGGCCCCATGGGAGCCATACCCACGAGATGGCCGCCAAATCCAGTGCTCCAGTCTCTTTAGGGGTTCTCGTCCAGAACCAGGCAGCCCTCAGACTGGTGGCTGGACCTAAGCCAACGGGTGTGCAGCCCCCTACCCCTGCCTCCCACCCTCCCAGGGCAGGTGGGCCTCATCGCCGCCAAGGGAGCAGCAGGGGCTTGGCCGCCAGCCCTGGGCCCCTTCATCCTGGTTCAGCGCGCCCCCCAGGTTTTGGTCCCAATTTGGGGGGGTTTAGGTCACAATGCAGGCAGCAGCAGAATGTGCCCCCCCAGGGACCTTCTTGACACTTCTGCTTATCTACCCAAAAGCAAAGGAGTTAATGAAATGCTGCCGTCGTTCCATCAGGCTGGCAGTCCTGTCTGCTGGCTGCTGACTTGGGGATTTTGATTGTCGAGTTTTGCTTCTCTCCCCCAGAGAATGACTCGTCACCCGGCACAGGAAGCTGGCTGTCAGGTGGTCCGACCCCCCAGGTCCAGGCTCCTGCCGTGCCTGCTGCCTGCAAACTTCTATGAGGGTGGGAGCCGGCTAGGGGGAGGCAGGAGAGGGAAGGAAGGAGGTCAAGGCCTGAGAAATTAAATGTTCATAAATGTAGGCCCGGCACTCACAAAGTAGGGCAAAGCCATTAGTGCTCATTAAAGTTTAATACCTGTCGGAGCCCCTGCGGCCCTGGTGGACACCGCTCTAATTTGATGGGTGGAGAGGGGAGTTCTCAAATAATCATGGAGGCTGGGGGCTTGCTTTCCTCATGTGAACATGAAGAAGACATTGGGCTATGAGCTTCACCTTCAAGCCAGTGATGAGATGGGTCCTTGGGTTCCCAGATCTGGGCCGGGGGAGTCTGCCTTCACTGCCCCCCGTGCCAGTCCTTCGTGGGGTTGCTGGTTTTGTCCTGGACAGCCCCTCTGCTCCTCTCCCCTCCGTGGGTTCACCTCAAGATTCCAGGCCCCACCAGCAGCCAGGTGCGCGCTTCCCCTCCGAAAGTCCCTGGGGGATTCGCTATTAGCTCATCTGTCTTAGCTGGACTAGAAACCCCCTCATCTCCCTGCCCCCCAGCATCTGGTTTCCTGCCGCAAAGTAAACCTTTCCGTCCTATTTCCCACTGCCTCCAGAAAGCCGGCCTTCTCTGGGTACCAGGAACACCCTCTGTGCTGCCCCCAGTTCCACCAACATACAGTTTCTGAGCTAGAGCTCAGCGTAGGCCCGGGCTGAATACTCCGGAAACTCAGCCAAGGGCAGGCTGGAAGCATTCCTGGAAGGCTTCCTGGAGGAGGTGGCCACTCAAATTGGGCCTCATAGGACGTAGGGGGGAATTAGCTGGGAGTTCTCAGTTGGGGAAAGTGAGCATGTGGGGAAGACAGAGGCTTGGGCATGTTGAAAAAGGGAGGCTGGAAGTTTGGAGCACAGCAGCGGCAGCAAGGTGGGAGATGACCAGGAAGGAGGGTCTGGGGCAAGTTAAGACAGGTCCTGCACACCAACGTAAAAGTTTGGACATTGCCCTGAACCCCTGGTCTGAGAATGGAACGGACCAGGCCCAGGAAAATCGAGGGCTTCAGGGCAATGTTGGCTACAGAGCACGTTACAAAGGAAAGAAAGGAAGAAACTAAGATTAGGACATCCCTACTGTGCGCCAGACTCTTCCATGTGAGAAAGGCAGCATGAGTCTCCCCATTTCACAGGTGGACAGACTGAGGCCAGGGAGTGGGCCTAGTCTGCCCAAGGGAGGAAGGGGAATGCAAAGGGGTGTCTCCAAGCCGGCAGGCCTGGCCGGACACAGGCTGGCATATGTGCCAGCCAGAGACACCTTCCTGGTGGCCAGTGCCCAGGTCTGCGGCTCCGGCTCCTGGCTGGGCGCCATGCCTAGCCCTCACCGCAGCGGCTCCAAGCCTCCGTTCTCAGCAGGGCTCCCAAGAAAACCCTTTGCATCTTTCAGCTCACCCTTAATAAATGCTCCTTCCATCTGTCACCTCCGCCCTCCCCTGCCCACACTCTCCAGGGGCCTGCCCAGAACAGCTTCTAAATCATCCACTGCCTGCCTGCTCCCGGCTTCCTCCTGGCTGCCCGTCGCCCTCCCCGCCACCCTCCCCAGGCCTCAGCCCCTTTCCCATGCTGGCCCGGAGCAGAGCGAGCCCAGAATAGATCAGGAGAGAGGAAAACCGCAAATGTGCAGGCCTGCAGCGGGATGTCCTGGGAAGTCCCACAGGATTTGGGGTCGCCCCAGATTAGATCCAAGACCCCTGTCTGGCGCCTGGAGCTCCTTGTGTCCACTGAGCTCCGAGGTACTCTGGGGTTTTTTCTCCTTCTTTCTCTGGAAAGTTCTCTCAGATATGAATAGGATTGTTGAGAGCATCCTCTCAGACCCTGGCAGCTGGCTCCCAGCCTCAGCCAGTCCTACTCACTCACAGCTCACGTGCCACGTGGAAGCCCCCTCCAATCCCCTGAGAAGAGGGTGGGATGTAAACAGCCCCATCCCTTCTGCTCCCCAGCCTCCCCCCAGCCTCTTCTGCACAGGCTCAGGCTGGTGGGGGGGAGTGGGTGGGTGTATCTTGTTTTAAGAGGCAGGAGATACTCGGCCGCAGGCCCCAGTGCAGACAGGCCTGGGCCTGAACTCCAGACCGGAGCAGATTTGCTGCCGCTGTGGTGCCAGCTCCCTTCCCGTAGCCCCGCAGCCCCCGCTTCCAGCTGCATGCGGGAGCCGGCCGCCGCCCCCTGCGCCCCTGCGGCCGCTGCCAGAGGCGGGCTGCCCACCACCAGGCGCCAGCTGAGGAAACCAGTTGGCCTGGGGCCCTGGCGGCTCCCTCCGCTCCCCCACTGGGGAAGGGGGGTGCTGTGCGCGGTCCAGGGTGTCCAGGCCATTTCCAACTTCTCCCGAGGGGTCCCGGTGACTATCTAGGAGCTGCCCAAATGGCACAGGGCCTCTTGGGGGTCACAGGCCCAGTGGGGAATGGGAGGTGGGGGTGGCATCCCAGGAGGCCACATGTGGAATGCTTTAGCACTGGGTAGCCTGGCCACGGGCTGCCGCCTGTAACCCCAGGGGCAGTGAACCTCAGATGACGGGTCGGGGGGGACCGGGAGCAAGTGATCAGGAGGGGACCTGCTGGCTCAGGGGGGCGCAGGGGAAGTATGGAGCAGGTGGAAAAGGAGAGGAGCCAGCACCCCGGGGCCCTCCCTTGCTCCCTGTCCCCTCTGAACTCCTGTGGGGAGGAAGGCAGGGAGGGGAGGCTTGCTTTCACCATGCACTCAGGGGCTCTAGTACCTTCTCTGGTCCCGTGGCAAAGCAGAGGGTTTCCTCCCCTTTCTCGAATGGAGAAATAGATAGAGCCTCAGAGAGGCAGAGTGCAGGACCCAGAGCCACACATCCAGGCTTGCTGGCCCACAAGCCGCACCCCGACACATAGACACACAGACACACACAGACACACGTGTGTGCACGCACAGACACAGACATTCTCCTCTTTGTGCCTGCCCCCCTGCTGCGGGTGTTGTGCTGTCCACACCCCACAGGCAGGTGCCTGTTGTTGGTGTCCCCTTACTTCGTCCCTGCCCGGAGCACGTGGTCGCCATGGCCCGGCTTGCAGAGGGACTAATTCTGGAGACGGAGCCCTCCTCCCAGCTCCTGAAGCTGTCACGTCTGAATTCACGAGGTTTCAAAGTCACCTTCTGGGCAGGGAGCCTAGGTTTCTGACGCAGCCCCTGGGCCTCCCCAGGGCTTGTGGCGGCGCGGGCAGCACCACCTGCCGGCCACGCAGCCATCTGGCCCCACTCAAGGACGCCCGTCAGCTTCACACCTTGGGCTGAAGCTCTCGGGGGACCTGCTGGCCTTGTGCTGCAGGATTGAAATGACAAGGGAAGGGAGGCCCTCCTGCAGGGATGATTTATAGTCAGTCATTGCCCCTGGGATGCTCCCCTGAAGCCCTCACAGGAGGTGGTATGAGGCTTCAAACGCTGAATGGGCCAAAGGAGCCCCGAGAGCGGGGGCCACCCCTGACCAAATCCCTTTACAGAATCCCAAGGCCCGGGCTTCACCCCACAGACCAGAAGCTCAGGGTGGGAGATTCAAGGCCTGGGTGTGTTTTCAGAGCTTCTGGGTGATTCCACGGGCTACCCAGGTGAGAACCTCGCAGAGAAGCTCCTTGGCATTCTGGAGCATGCCAGAGCCAAGTCTCCGAGATTCAAACCCCGATCGTGGATGTTGCCTCTCTGCACCTCAGTGTCCTCCTCTGCAAAATGGGCATGACCGTAGTTCTGACTCCCACAGATGGTGATGAGGGTTACATGAGTTCATGCCTGTGGAAAGCAGAAGTGCCTGCTGGGTAAGTGGGGTGGGCGTGTTGGTAATGTCATTCTTGGTCAGCACAGGAAGCCAGGCAGGGACAAGAGAACCCACTCCCTCCCAGGTCGGGAGGCGGAGGCTTGGAGTTTGTCAGCCTGAGTTCATTCTCAGCATCACTGCTGGCTGTCTTTGGGAAAACAGTGGCACCCCCATCCGTGCGTGTGGAGTGGGGTTATACTCGCTGCATAAGGCTGTGGCAAGCATAGATGGAGGTGACACGGACCTCAGTGTCCTCAGCTGTAAAATGGGAGAGTAGGCTAGGATTGAGGGACCCATTTCAGATTCCTGCAACTCTCGGTCGTAGCAAAGGGGGAGAACCAAACCACTCAGCCTGGTGCCGGGTTCCTGGGCCAGGGGACAACATCCCTCCCTCGTCACTTGGTCCTGCTCAGAGGAGTGTGTGTGCATGTGTGTGTAGGTATGTTTGGATGTGTGTGGACTGTGTGTGTGTGTGGACATATGTGTGATGAATATTGTGTATATATGCACGTGTGTAATCGTGGATATGTGCCATGTATAATTTGTGTGGGTACTGTGTGCACAATTGTGTGTGGTGTCTGCTCTTTGTAAAGACATGGATGTGTGCACATGTGTGGCATGAGTGTGCAGTGCATGGGTGTGCGTATGTGCACGCAGGTGTGCGGGGATGTGCTTGTGCAGTACAGGCAGGGGCCCTCCGGAGTGGCATCAGCCTCGGCTCCAGGCCCTCACACTCAGAGGGTTCTGCCTCGTTCGCAGGCCCTGTGGGGTCCCCCCCAGCCCCGAGCCCTCCCCTGCTGCCCGCCACCCCAGCAGGGGCCCATGCTTCCCGGGGAGTCAGTCCCCAGGGGCTGCAGAGCCTTTCCCGCGGCTCACTGTGAAACAGTTGATGCATTTGGAAAGCATATAGAATCATACAGCTGCTCCCGTGCCCCCACCTGGCCTCCGGAGGAGGGTGCTGCCAGCATGGCTGGACCCCACTCCGTTTTCTCTCCCCCCAGTCCCTGCAGGCCCCTGGGTAAGCCTTACCAGCTTTCCCAGCTCTCCTGCCTCAGTTTCCTTACCTATAAAGTGGCGATAATTACCAAGCTTGTTAGTCGGCGCACGTTTCCTGAGCACCTGCTAGGCGCCAAGCACTGTCCTCAGCACGGAGGATACAGCAGTCGGTGAGGCAGAACCAAGGCTCTGCCCCTATGGGGCGCACATATTCTAGTGAGTTTGGGGGAGGAGCAAATAGGGGTATGTGCGAAGCTCCTAGAATGGCCCGTTCAGGTAGCAAGCGCTCTCCCTCCCGACTCCCATCTTGCCTACTGCTGAGAGGTCACTGCTGGCCAGGGGCAGACCCTGGACCTGCAGGCCCAGCTCGAGCCGGGCTCCAGAGGGCCTTGCCTGGCCCTGGAAGCTGTGAGGTCAAGCCACTGCAGGCAGCTGTCCCTGAGCAGTCCCTGAGCAGGCCCAGAGCGAGCCCAGGCAGCTTCCTGCAAGGGCCTCGGGTTATGGCCACACTGAGCCGCTGGCAGTTAACCAAGCCAGCACCTTGAATAATTAATGCTAATTCTTCGAAAGTCAGGGAAAAAAATGGAATTATCCACCAAACATTGCTCCAGCCCTCCCCACTCTGCCGAGGTTTCAAGATCATCAAAGGGAAAACAAGGAGTGTATGTGTGTGTGTGTGTGTGTGTATGTGTCTGAGTGTGTCTGTGTGTGTTGTTACGTTTATGTGTGTGGTTATGTACCTGTGTCTGTATGTGGATGGTGTGATTGTACACGTTTGTGTCTGTATATTTATGTGGTTGTGTGTCTTGTGTGATTGTGTGTGTGCACGTGTGTGTGTGTGCGTGCATGTGCACGCATCCACTGGGAAGGAGACTCAGCCAACCTTGCTCAGACCGTGCAACTATCCGTTTGCAAGAGGAGGCGGCTGGGCCTAAGGCCTGGTTTGAGTATCCAAATTAGCAAGAGTGCAAATCCAGAGACCCTGCACCCCCTCCCCTTGGCCCCAGAGACACCTCCCTCCCAAGATCTCCATGTGGATTCCAAACTGTGGAAGCGTGAACAGGGAGCAAATGGTGCCCAGGACCCAAGGCGCTGGCTTTCTGAGCCCTGCCAGGTGGGCACTGTGGCAGGTGGGGGCCGGGGGGGGGGCTGGCCAGGCAGGAGAGGGAGCGAGCCGGTGTCATGCATTATTCAGCAGCTCCTGATTTCACATTATTCTCCCTGATACTTTTACAACCTGTCAGTAAATAAAAAGATTCTACATTATTTATAGAAATGGAGCAGAATTGGCCACAAGGATTTAGTATTGCTATTATTAGAGAGTCCTTGAGACCATCAGGACGGGATGGGGCAGGTGGGGCACTGGGTGGGAGTTGTGGGGGGAGATTCAGAGATCCTGCTGCCCCAGCTTCAGGGGAGTGCAGTTTGGTTTGCCGACCTCAAGGAGTCCATGGTGACCTTCTTGTGGGCGCCTCCCCCAAACTCAGGCACCAGGAAGACCAGCTGGCCCAGAGGCAGGTGGCGGTCTACCTGGCTGGTGCACAGGTCCTCCTGGAGGAGACCGCAGCCGGTCCCGCCACCTCCACTCCCTTCCAGGGGCCGGCGGCCAAGGTGCTGGAGGCCACGGCCGTGGCCACAGTGTGGCGACCGGGGACTCCCCAGATGGGGGCACGCAGAGGCTGCGTGCTGAGTGAGACGTTGCCGAGCGTGCGGGAGGCTCTGCTCACCAGCTGTTTATGGGACGTGTTCTGTGTACACAAGGCTCGGCACACGGTGTGGAGGGCGCGGCAGGCCTCCTGGGGGTTTAGCGCATTTAGTCTCTTTGTCCTCACACCATCAGGCCACGGGTCCCCTCGTTGTTTGGGAATAGCAGCTGTGGATGGACGGTCAGGGGATGGGTGATTCCAGGTGTGGGGTGCCCCCCTCTTCACCGTCACAGACACCGAATCCGAATCCTGCCCGGGCGCCTCCCCTGGCAACTCCTCGACGTCTCCCCAAGGCGTTAGCAGTCTGTGCATTGCGGGGCAGACCAGTGGCCGCCCTGCTGTTAGAGCAGCGTTTCTCAATCTGGGTGCCACCTGCACTCTTCTGGAATTTGTAAGCTCTGTGCTCTCCGTTCCGAAGGCAGTCTAAATGGTCTGAATGGAATTACTATGAGCGTATTCTGGCGTTTCTGGGGCCCTCGGGACCTGGGTCTGTGCAGTCACATCCACATAAAGCTCACCTGGGGACAATGGGGAGTCCCGCACACCCGGGGTTTTCAGACTGGAGCCTGGACACATTGCGGGGCTCCCACTTCCCCTGAGTCCTCCAGTCCCCAGCCTGAGAAGCCCTGTTCTGGAGAGAGCAAGAACTGTGTGCCATACCTGTAAGCCCAGCGTCCAGCACCTAGTATGTGCCCTACTGGATCTGGTGTGCAGTCAGTCAAGAAGGTACCCGTCCGGGTGAGGAGGCAGAGCCAGGGCCGGGGTGTTTCCAGAACTGAGGCCAGAGTTGCTGAGGGGCTGGGGGGGGCAGTCAGGAGTTGGTCAGGGAAGCCGGCCATGAAGCGGAGGCAGGGGTGCACCTGGAGGGAGTGAGCCTAGTTCACAGGACAGCCTTGTAGGTGAGAATGAGCCCGTGGGGCAGCTGTGCTCGGAGTGGAGGCTGGCCGCAGGAGCAGGGGCTGTAAAACCACGGGACGGTGCTTTCCAAAGGAGGTGCCACAGGGAAGGTCTGGCTGGGTGCAGCAGCTAGCTCTTGCTGCGTAACAAATTACACCAAAACTCAGTGGCTCTGAGCCAGTTTATGATCTCCTAGTCTCTGTAGGTCAGGAATCTGGGGGCGGCTTATCAGGATCTCTTGCTGCCAGACCGGAGCTGCAGGCTCGTCTGAACGACCCCTCTTTCCACCTGCATTCATTGGCAGGATCCAGTTCCTCCATGGATGTTGGACTGAGGGCCTCAGTCCCTTGCTGGGTGTTGGCTAGAGGCCTCCTTTGGTTCCTTGCCACGTGGCCCTCTCCCACGTGGCAGCCCACAACATGGCAACCTGGTTTATGGAAATGAGCGAGCCAGGAAGGGAGGAGAGCTTGTGCCAGTGGGAGAGGGAAGTTGCAACCGCTATAAACTGATCTCCACAGCCATGTCCCTTCTCATTTTCCATGTTCTGTTCATGAGAAGCCAGACCCTATGTCCAGTCCCCGCTGAAGGGGCCTGAACCCAGGGGGCGGGCCTGGAAAGCTGCCCCAACGATGACTGATGAGCGTTAGGAGAACACAGGGTCCCTCAGCCAGTTAACTTTTCAGTGTTAACGTGTGTGCCTTGCGAGTCTTCAGGGAGGGAGGAACTTAGCAGTGTTTCTGCAGAGGACCAGCCAGAGGATCATCAGGGATACAGGGGACGACGGTTCTGTGAGGCACAAGGAGCGTGGAGCGAGGTTGAGGGGCTTACCCTTGGCCTCTGTAGGCAGGGCTGTTCAGGAACTAGCCGAGCTGGTGCAGTGTGGGGCAGGGGTTTCATCCCAGTTCTCTAAGACGTCTCCATCGTGACCCTGGCCCTGGGCTCTGGCTGCCGTGAAGCAAGAGTGCTGCTGGGCAGACCTACGTGCCCCTGTAGGTCCAGGTGCTTCCTGGGGGCTGGTCCAGGGCTGGTTCCAGCATTAGTGGGTCCAGGTGCAAGATGGAAGCCCATCCCACCTTCCCATGGGCCTGCCACCCAAGCCACGGTGGAGGGGCCACTCCCGAGTGGTGGGTCACAGCCCCAAGATGTGCCCAGTGCCTGGGTGGAGGTGGGTAAGGGGGACCAGGGGCGGAGGTGAGGACAGCCTCCCCAACTCCCCCACCCACAGCCCGTTCTGTGCAGCCTGGCTGCTGTGCTGGGGGCAGGGCGGTCATGGGAGGCGGGGCCCTGCTGGGCCAAGGCTTCAAGCCCCCCACTCCTGCACAGGTCATTACCCCTTCAGACCTCACTCACGAGACACCAGTTCACAGACAGTGATGAGGGCATAAAGGTGCTGAGTACAGAGCCCATATTTGTGGATGGGACACTGGGCTGTGTTCGGGTCCTGTGGCGGCTGGAACAAACCACCACGACGTCCGTGGCCATGTGGCTGCACTGAAACCAAAGTGTGGGTGGGCCCCACTCCTCCGGGGCTCTGGGGGCATCCATTACAGGCCTCTTGCAGTCTCGGGTGGGGCCGGTTGGGGGTGGGGGGTCGGCTCGGGTGGGCGGGGCACCTGGCCTCCAAGGCCAGCGTCTTCCAGCCTCTGCTCCGTCTCTGTGTGGCCTTCTCCCGTGTGTGTCAGAGCTCCCTCCGCCCCCCTCTTGAAAGGATGCATGTGATTGCATTTCGGATGATCCAGCTAAGCCCCCTAATTCAGAGCCTTAACTTCATCATACCTGCAGACTCTTTTTTTTGGAGGGGGATACTGTATTTCCAGGTTCCAGGGCCTAGGACAGGGACACCTTTGGGGCCATTATTCAGCCCTGCATGACTGCTGCGGCCACACACTCACAAAGCCAGTCCTGGCATTTCTAAAGCTGCAGGTTACAAAGCTTGACCTTTGCCCTACATGTATGAAGTCAGGTTTCTGCTCACAGAAGTCCTGGCTTCTGGAAGGTTCCATGCTGCTGCTGCAGCTGCTAAGAACCACAGGGAACGCCCCTTCAAGCCCCAGCTGTTCTGCTTGCTTCCTGGCTGACCCGTGGGGTCGGAGTACGCATTCCAGTTTGAAAGCCCTTGTGTTTCCACACACCCTGCCAACCCAGTGCTACACTTAGTGGCTGTCATGCTTCCGTGGGTAGCTGGATCCCTGGCTCCGGAGTGCAGAGCCAGGCCTGGGATCTGCATGGTAGCAAACGCCACAGGGACACTGCTGCTCCACCCCAGGCGGGAGCCCCTGTTCTCCCAGCTCCCCGTAGAGGGAGGTGGAAGCCCGGAGACCATGGGACTCCTGTGTCCTGAAACAGAACACGCTCGAGGTAGCTGGGTGTGGGAAACAAGGTGTCTGTTGGGGGGGTGTGGAAATGGGAGATGAGCAGCTTCAAGGACTTCTCCCTGGGAGGGGCAGGGGCATCCCTGGGCCCTCCGATGGGACATTACTGAAGACAGGAAGATTCACATCACCACTTCCCCCATCTGTCACTCCCAAGGACAGCAGCCCACTCTCCCAGTTGAGCTTGGAGCGCCATCTTTAATTGTTACCATCCGTACAGCGGATGCCAGGGCAGTGGTGAACCTTGGGTCCCTGTGGTCCCCAGACTTCCTTGAGCCCATGTCCCTACAATCACTTTTTGCACACACTTCCAGAAGATGTGTATTGACATGCAAGGTATAGGCTACGGGCCTTATGAAACCAACCCCAGAAGATCAATTCAGAAAGGATTCAGATATTAGTCCAAAGAATGGTCAGTCCCAGGACACCACGGAGGGTGTACGTGCTCCCCAGCCCGCCCTCACCTTGGATACCACTGTTCCGTGGGGCGAGACATCAGGCCAGACACAGGGCAGGGAGGGGCCCGTTTATGGGACTTACACAGGGAGAACAGATGCTTTATTGCCAAACGACAGGGACAGTCAGGTGTTTCCCAAACTTTTTTTTTTAAGATTTTATTTAGTTTATTTTAGAGAGAGAGAGAGAGAGAGTACATGTGCGTGAGCAGGGGGCGGGGCAGAGGGAGAGGGAGAGAGAGAATCTCAAGCAGACTCTGACCTGCGCGCAGAGCCTGACATGGAGCTTGATCCCACGACCCCAAGATCACGCCCTGAGCCAAAACCAAGAGTGGGATGCTTAAAGGGAGCCACCAGGCGCCCCTGTTTCTCAGACTTTTAGGTCTGCAACCCACAGTGTGATTTTTATGTTTTATATCATGAGCCAGCCCCAGGTACACAGATATATCGACCGTGGTCTTTTCTGCTGTGTTTTGTACCACCTGCTGAATGGCTTCACGAACTCTCCACGGGCCTCAGCTTGCCATCTGAACAACAAAGGTGTGTGAGGGTTGGTGCCACGGGGCTTCCGCGAAGGCAGAAATTGTTGCAAATTAGATGGGCATAGATATCAGCACCGCTTAACTGTCGCACTTGGGAATCTCGTCTCCCCGACCGTCGGGTCTCCCTGAAGGGGAAGCGCGTCCTCCTCAGGGCTCCCCAGGACCCGGAACATGGAACTGCTGAGGGAGGCAGCATCGATGATTGAGTGCGGGGACCAGTGAATGGCTGAGTCACGAAGCCAGGATGGACCCAGCAGGTGCCCACCGTGTGCGAGAGATGAGCCGGGGCAGCGGGGCAGAGACTGACGGCGTCCCCAGCCCCAGGCTCCCCGGCTCTGCTCCCAGCCCCACCCTGAGCCGAGGGGGACAGCCAGTCCTGTCTCCCCGCCGGCCCCACCCCCAGCCAACCCGTCCCCGGGAGGCGGCCTCCCTTGACCTCTGTAATTGGGATCTGCTGTTTGAAAGAAGATCCATTCCCTTTGCAGTTGACGACACCGCAGAAGAGCCGGGGAGAGTGGGAGGCGAGGCTCCCAGTGGCCTCCAGAGCTTAACGGCTTGTTCCCCCCTGTCCTGAAGGTGCTTGCTGCCAGCCCGCCAGTGACAGGTTTATTGGCAGGCGGGCCTGCTAGAAGGATTGTATGCTATTTACAGTGTTGAGGCCATGGCTTTGCAAGGAGACAGTTAACATAAATTCACATGATGGATCCGTTATCACTTCATTGAACTTGTGGCGGACCCATCGAAGGCCGAGCAATAACACACTGTTTCCTGGGTTTGCACAGCCCTGGGATACATTAAATACACTTTATTTATGGCCCGCCGCCGCTGCACTGTGGGCAGGAGAATGCAGCTTTTGCAACTACCGTCTAATTTTATGATGACCATTAAAGCCGGGCCTATAATTTGCACCTTTTTATTCATTAGACAGTGGTGCAGCCATAAGTCAGAAAGGCCCAGGGATTTAGATGCAGGTCCAGAAGATAAACTATTGACAAGCCAGATGTATTTTTACATTAGAGCGCCTTTACAATAGTTTATGTTGAGAGTGGAATATAAATTGCGTTATTAAATATGAACCGCTCTTGCAACCAGTGCTTCCAGCAGAAGGAGGGAGGGGGCACGGAGCCCGGCACTGGGAGGGGCCGCCTAATTTCTCAAGGTTGAATGTGTAATTCTGCTCTGTGGGTTTTTTCCTGTTCGGACCCCACGTGGGAGCCAATGGTGAGATGGAGTAGGGGGACCAGGGGCAGGCTGACACGCCTCTGAGCGGCTGGAGGTCTGGGCCCTGCTTTCAGCGGGCTCCCTCCAGGAACAAGGGCCCACCCCACGCCCGACCAGGAAAGCACAGGCCCACTTGCTCTCCGGAGGCATCCTGGGCTGACGGCAGTGACGCTTGTGGCCTTATTGATCTATCGGATGCTCCTCGGAACCTTACTGAACGTTCCAGCAGCCTGCGGGTTTCTTGCTAGGAGTTTGGCAAGAACGTGGAGCTCCTGGCATCTGCACTCTGATGGGTCCCTGGTTTCCTGCTCCTGGGACCGGCTCGGAGGCCCCAGAACCTGCATCTAGACCAGGACTTCTCAGCCCTGCGGCTGTTGACCTCTGGGGCTGGATCCTCCTCCGTGGGAGGGGTCCTGTGCACTGGAGGATGTCAGGTGGCACCCCCCCCCACCCGCTGGGTGCTGTGAGCACCCACGCCCCCAGCTGTGATAACCGGCAGCCGTCTCCAGATAGTGCCACTGTCTCCTGGGAGCGAAGCAGCCCCAACTCGAGCCATCCATCTGTCCTGTTGGGAGGCTCAACTCGGTGTCCGAAGGCCTGAGTTCTGGCCACAGCTCAGCCGCGTGGCACCTCGGTGCCTTTGACTTTCCTGGCCTCTGTGTCCTCACCTATAAAAGCACAGGGTCGGAGGGCAGGGTTTCTCACTTGCTCGGCCCTAAGCTCCCATGGTTCTGGGAGGGCTGGCACAGGTGTGTGGGGACAGCTGCAGGGTCCCCACCTTCACTGCTGGCTCGGAGTGTCTTTGTGAGTGGGTTTGTCAGCTCCGTTCCCCCTGGGGAGGCCCAGGCCACCCATGGTCATACATGCAGGTGGCGTTCCTAGAAGACTGGATCCAAGTCCAGTGGGAACAGACAGGGCTCTGGATGCCCTGTATTCGCAGGGTTCCACAAGGCGAGATTGGGTTCTCAAACTCCAGCATCATCAGCACCCCCTGGAGGGTGTGTTAAAATCAGTAGTGCCGGGCCCCACCCCAGCCTTTCTGACTCAGTGGGTCTGGGTGGGAGCAGGGCTGCTGGAAATGGGCTGAACAGGAATCTTTTGGGCTGCGTGAAGCAGGTTAACTGCTGAGACATAGAAGGGGTCTGACAGGATGCCAGTTGCAGGCTCAGGGCCCTGGGGCTGTGCCAGGCCTCCCTTGACCCCCGGCTCCTTCAGAAGCTGGCCACACAGCTTGCCTGCTGCCTCTACGGCCACACTGGTCCCCTCAACTCCACTTTTTTCCCCATGGTGGACCGTCAGTCTCCCCCCTGGCTGCTCATCCAGATCAGCACTTAGCACAAGCCCCACCACCTCCAGGAAGCCCATTCTGACTGCTCGAACCTGCCAGCAAGGACAAGCCACCGGCGTCTGTGGGATGTTGGGGACAGGCACCACCAAGAGGACGTCGTGTGGAGCTGAAAGGATGGACAGCCCCAGCGTCATCCCTGCCAGGCTGCTGACCCAGGGTCCCCTGATGCTGTGGGGAGAACAGACCGAGGTGGGCAAGAACAGCAGCGGGGTTCTGCTGCAGTAAGCAAAGCAAGACACGGTGGTTTGTAGGACCAGGGCAGTAGCTTTAGAGAAAGGGATTGGATTCGGGATCCATTTGGAATGGAGAGCTGTCAGAATTTGCTGGTAGGTTGGAGGGGGACACTAGAGGAAGAGGGGAGAAAAGATCCTGGAGGGTTTGACTTGAGCCACTGGAAGGACAACATTGCCAGACGGAATGGCTTGGGGAAAAGGAGAGGAGCCCCTTTCTGGCCCCGTTAAGAGATGCCGCTAGACACCAAGTAAAGATCCAATTGGCAGCTGGTATTTGAGTCTGAAGCTCTGAATGTGGGTGTCCTTAGCGCACAGGTGGTGCATGAAGCTGGGAGCCTGGAGGAGGCACCTTGAAGTGAGGGGTGATCGCGGAGCCCTGAGCCCTGGGGCGTGCTGACACTGAGGGTACTGGCCTGGTCACTGCAGGGACAGCAGCGAGGGTGCGCGGGCCCTGCCCTGGAGACGGCTCTCACCATGGAAGGTGCCGTGGACCACAGCAGGAGACCCCCTCTAGAGTGGGGTCAGGAATTTAGGAAGGGGCCATTTTTCCCCTTGCCCATGGTGCAATGCTCCTCAGCCTCGAATGCCTGTTAAAATCACCTGGGGGACACTAACCACCCCCAATGCCTGGGGCCCACCCCAGAAATCCTGATAGAAGAGATCTGCATGGGGGTTGTGCAGGGAGAGTTTTGAGAGCCCCCAAGTGATCGGGGTACACAGCCAGGGCTGAGAACCGCTCTGGGATGGCCTGAGTCGTGGGGTGCCAGTCTCGGGCAGGACAGAGGACAGGCAGGGAGGGAATCTTCGGTGGGGAGGCACCTGTGAGACCCCTCTGGGACCGTTTGGTCATTCCTTCTGCTGGAAGTTGTCACGGGTCTAGGACCGGTGACGTTACTGGGCCAGAACCTCAGAACTCTATTTGGAAATAGCGTTGGCAGATATAGGTAGTTAAGATGAGGTTATATTGGATCAGGGTGGGCCTTCAAGCCAACACAAGGGTCCCTATAAGAAAGCCACATGAAGTGGCCAAGGGTGCAGGCAGCTCTTGAAGCTGGAAGAAGCAGGAAGGATCCTTCTAGAACCTCAAGAGGGAGTGGCCCTGCTAGTGCTTTGACCTTGGACCTGTGGCCCCCAGCCTGTGGGAGAACACACCCCTGGTTGTGTAAGTGCACCCAGTTTATGGCACTTGGTCGGGACAGCCACAGGAAACTCCTACAGGGCCAGGCAGCTTCTGGTTCCCCCCTCATTCTATTCTCCCCCTCCCTGCAGCTCAGAGGAAGCCAGGGAGAGCACACGCCCCAGTGCTGTGAGCCCCAGGTGGTCCTGCCGCTCTGTACCTTGCTCTCTGGCCCTACCTGGGCCTGCGTGCCCCCCATGTCCCACCGGCTCCAGCTGGCGATGGCTGGCTGATGGGACCCTCGATGCTGGGAGTGCCTGCCCATGGCCTGGCCCCGCCCAGCCGGGGAGCCACCGACACTCACCTGTGTGCTGCCAGCAGCTAAGGGCAGGTGGTGTCCAGTGGCCCTCAGTGGGGGGGCTGAGGCCCACCTTCAGGGCCCCTCAGAGAGGGTGGGGGGCACCCTCGAGCGGCAGTGTCACAGGCCTCCACAAGGGGGCGCCACACGGGTCCAGCGGCTGCCCTTGTGTTCCCTCTGGGTGAGGCCCTCTGCTGCCTTCTGCCCTGCTGGTGATGTCTCCTTGACCCCCTGGGCCTCAGTTTCCTCTTCTGTCAAACAGCAAGACTAACAGGACCTACTCAAGGTCGTCGGGAGGGGTAGACTTAATACTGTGTTTAGAGCAGCACCCAGCAGGCAGTGAGCGTGTGGGAGCCTTTGTGAAATAAACTCTGGAAGGAGAGCCGGGCAGGTTGGGGTGCAGGCAGGGGCCCTGGCCTCTCGTCGACCGGGTCTCCCAGCCATCTGGGCCCAGGATAGGGCATCAGAGGGCTCTCTCTGCCTTTGGCCCCAGACCATGGCAGGCCATGGGAGGATTCTACCCAGTGCCTGCTCCCCACAGGTCACCCCCATTGCCCTTCTCACCCAGCCCTGAATGATGCACCCCACAAAGGAGCACAACAAAGCAGGGCATCACTCCCCCATCGTTCAGCGGAGAGTAAGCACACCGAGGCACAGAGAGGGGCAGGGCCTGCCCGGGGGTGCACAGCCGGCTGAGGTCCTGACCCCACCAGCTGGGCAGTGCTCACTCCGTCGTGTGTCATGTAATCCTGGCCTGGAGCAGCCTGTGACGCACGGGTGTGTGATCTCCCCCCCTCCCCCGCACAGCTGGGGACCCCTAGGCCCACGGAGGCTCCCAGGCTCAGGTCTCCCAGGTCAGAGGGGGTAGATTCGGGTCCCACAGCGGCCCCCGCTGGCTCCTCACGGACTCATTCAAGGCAGCTGGGCTACTCCTGAGAAGGCAGGTTTCCCGAACTCTCTGCAGCTCTTGGGGAGAGCTGTCCTTGTGAACGCTTTCATTGCGTGTGTGTGTGTGTGCGCGCGCGCGCGCGCGCGTGCAAGGGGGTACAGTGTATCACTTTTCAGACTATGGGAGGGGGAGGGAGAGGCTAACTGTATCTCTATGCTTAATAGTTCCTTTGAGGTCCCCAGGGGGCCCTGACTCAAGGGCTTCCTTCCTAAAAGAACCAACAGTGGTTAACAGTCACAGAAGGCCCCCACACTCAGGCCCCACCGCACCCCACGGGGCCAGCTTTTTTGTCATCCCCACTGAACACCTCCAGGGGGCGCCCTTCTGGTCAGGGTCCTGGTAAATGCACAGAACTGACCGTGCCTGTTTCTGGGGATGCCCCCATGTGGGAAGCTGGGTCTGGACCCGTCTGGGGCCCTGGGCACCCCGCGGTCACCCTAGGCTCCCCCACCGCAGCCCCCCACCCCCGCCCGGGGCTCTGATGCAGCAGCAGCTTCTTCTAATGGGTTAAGTGACTTTGCTCCAGACACAATCCCGTTTACATTATGGGCATGAATAAAAGATGAAATCCGCGGGGGTGACTGTCAGGCTCCCGGCAGTACTGACAGGAAGAGGCTCTGTGGGGAAGGGGCTGGGCGCCCCCACCAAGCCACTAAATGAGGGATGTCAGCTTGCTCCCGGGGAGGCCCAGCGGTGCAGGGGGAGGCCTGGGGGGAGTACTGAGGAAGGAGAGGCGGGAGGAGCACTGTGCTGGGAGTCCTGGGGACACATGTTCACTGAACGTGCACTCAGTGCCCAGTGCTGCTCTGGCAAAAAAAAAAAAAAGCCTTAAAAAGGGGGGGGGGCAGATAAGGACATTGCCCTCACAAAGGAGCATGAATAGAAAATGAGCATGTGTACGAAGTTACACATGATACCTTACACATGATACCGGCGGGGCGTGATAAGATCTTTGGAAACAGTGAAGCCAGGGGAGGGGAGGAGAGGCAGGTGGGGCTGACGGTGCTGGAGGTGACATTCCAGCCTGAAGCTGGGAGGAGACAGAGGGCACTGTAGGTGCAAAGGCCCCGAGGCAGGCAGGTGCTTGGGCACATTCGAAGCTGGAGCCGGGCAGTGAGGAGAGGGTGGGAGGCCGTGAGGAGCTGGGGCAGGTCACCTGGGGCTTTGGCAGGTCATCCTGCCACTCAGGACTTGGGCCTCTTTGCTGAGTGGGGCGGGAGGGGCCTGTCGGGATCCCCGTGAATAGAGCACTGCTGCCCTGGGGTTGGACTCGGTGGACCCTGGCAAGCGGGCTTCAGGGGAGCAGCTGCTGGAGCCCTCTGGCTGCTCATTAACCAGGCCTGGCCGCTCTGGGCTCCAGCAGGGCAGGGCAGGGCACCCTGCTCTCCCACCCCACTGCTTTATCTTGGCAACAGATTGCACAAACCCCAGAGCTAATATTGAACTTGCCTGGATTTTAAATAGCAGCTGTAAACACCACTGCTCCCAGCCCCTGGCCCTCTGCTCCCTGTCTGAGGAGGGCATTCAGGTGCGGCTGGCCCCAGGCACTGCCTGGGCAAACAACAGAGGGCAAGGAGGGCAGTCAGTTCCCCAGGAACCAGAATGTGAATCATCTGACCTGCCCTTGAGAAGTGAAGATGTTCCATTGGGTTGGAAATGGCCAGAGGGTCCCCTCTCCACAGAGGGGCAAAGGTCCCCGTCAGGCTGGGGAACCCTTTCCAGCCCTCACAGACCTCCTTCCCAAGCAGCAGCAAAGGCCTTTGTCCTCCCCGTGCCTCCTCCCAGAGGCCAGGGGCTGGAGACAAGCCCCCAGGGGATGCCCAGCCGGCCCCACCCCTGCCTGGGGTTCCAGGCCTGGGCCACTGTTCCTGGAGTATGATCCCCTCCTGCTGTACCTTAGAACCCCAGGAGAACTTCTGAAATCACCCCCAGGCAGAGCCCCACCCGCAGTGCTTCCCATCCCATCAACCCAGGCGGGCCGGGCCTCGCACATGCTCCTGGGGCACCACTGTGCCCCGGGACAGGCCAGGGGTTGAGAGGGCTTGTGGACAAAGGAGAAAGTAAATCAGGGCAGGGGACAGGGTACTGGGAGGGGAGGGGCGGCATCTCCACCAAGCCCCCACTGCACCTGCGGGAGTGTGCACCTGTCTGTCAGTCTGCTCTGCCGTCCGTCCGTCTGTCCACCCACTGTTGCTCCAGCCCTTCCTCTGGCATGCGGAGCTCTCCCACAGGTGCCTGCTTCCTGGCCCAGCTCCCATGGGAGGGCCCTGTAGCCCCCACATCATCGGCTTTCTGGTGGGGGGGGCGCTTTGAGCCCCTGGTTGGTGTCAGTCCTGGCACGTGCTGCCCTCCCTGGGGGGCTGGCCTGAGGGCACCTCCAGACTTGGACCTTCCTGTCCTAATCGCTGTCCCCAGGCCAAGGCCCTAGTGAGGCCAGAGCCCCCACTCCTCAGTGCTCTGCAGGCCAGACACCAGCATGCTGTTTGGAGCTGTTGCTTATTCAGATGGAGAACATTCTGGGGTCTCTTGAAGGAGCCAGAAAGGCAGCTCTCGTCTCCCTGGTAACGACAATCCCTGTTCACCCGTTCACGCATTCATTCGTTCACTTAATCAGTCGTTCATTCAGGGAAGGCTTACGCTCCCCTGTGTGTTCTCAGAGCTGGGATGAGGAGGAGACCTAACTGCCCCCCGCCCGCCGCCCCGACCCCCGCCACTGGCAGAGGCAGGGGCCAAGCGTGTCCGTCAGAAGTCAGGGTTTGAGATGCAATGTCAGGGTTGATGTTTCAGATAGTTCACCTGTTCTACCCCTGGGCTTGCCTTCCACCAGGGAACCAGGGTTTTCCTGGAGAGAGGCCAGGCCTTCTCGAAGCAGCTTGCTTGGGCCTGGGCCACAGGATGGGAGTGTGTCAATATTTTAACAACTGGCCCAGCTGGACTGGTTCATACAAGGCACACATTGACCCACTGGCCAGCGGGACCCACCTGCGTCGCGCAGTCTGGTCCTCGCCCACCTCTGCAAGTCGGGAGGCTAGCCTCCGGGGGTGTGGGGGGCCCCCTCCCCCAGGCCCCATCCCTCTCCCTTCTCTCCCAGCCCTCCAGGATCTTGCTTAAATACTTTAAAACAATCTAAAAGTAATTATCACGAACAGGCTGCTTGGGAACACCTGCTCCATGCGTCCCTCGGAATCACTAATGTGCCCGCACTGAGCGCTGACAGGCTTTGGGCTCCCCGCGCGTCCCGAGTCGCCAGATGCTCCCGCGCCATGGCGCCCCCCTCGCCCCCCGCCACGTGGCACGGCGAGGGCCGCCCAAGCCCGTGTTCCTAGCACAGCTGTCACTTACAGCGATCAGTAGGAAAATCATCACCCCACGAAGTCATACATATGGAACATCATATTTGCAGAATATTTATTTTAACACGTGTCACGGCCTCCTCGGGCTGCAGGCAGAGCCTCTGCCTCACAGACAGGCAGCTGCAGTGGGCCTTTCATCCCGGAAGACGGCCGGGCGGGCAGAGGGCCGGGTGGGCAGCCACACCAGGGGTGGGGGGCCGGCCCGGGGACCCCGGCCACACACCCGGGGCTCCTGGCAGCCCTCCCGCGGCGCTCAGGGGTGGGGGCCTGGCGGTGCCCGTGTCCCCGGCTGCCCCCATGCAAGAACAGCTGTTGAACAGCTGTGTGTTCTGTGCTGTCTCAGCCAGGGGCCAGAGAGTAGACACCACGTGAGGCATTTCAACAGGGAGAACTCAATGCAGGGCATTGGCAGAACAGGTGCAGGGGGACTGAAAAAGCAAAGGGAGGACACACGGGTAGCGGAGACACGCCCAGGGCCAGGGGAAGGCTGGGCTTGCTGGAAGCTATTAGCTTGGGGATGCCTGGGTGGCTCAGCCGGTGAAGCCTCTGCCTTTGGCTCAGGTCATGATCTCGGGGTCCTGCGATTGAGTCCCACATTGGGCTCCCTGCTCAGCGGTGGAGTCTGCTTCTCCCTCTGCGCCTCCCCCTGCTTGTGCTCGTGCTCTCTCTCTCTCTGACAAATAAATAAATAAAATCTTTAAAAAAAAAATAGAAGCCATTAGCTTGGCAGAGGAGGCACCCATGGAGCCGGGAGCCAGACCTCAGAGGAAGGGTGTTGCTGAGCTGGTGCTGAGGGCATGGGGAGAAGACAAGCTGGCATCAGGAACCAGAGGGGTGAGCTCAGGAGCAAGTCTCGTGGTGGCCAAGGGGCACGGTGTGTGCCTGGGAGCCCGGGGCTGAGCTGCAGGCCTCACACCTGAAGGACACAGCTGCCCGACCCCACCCTCCAAGGCTCACCAGGCCAGCCTGCCCATCCCACCATCCTACACTAAGCATTTAGCAGGCTGTGCTGCACAGTTTTTACTCCCTGGCCTCTTACTGGTAGGACTGAGCAATTTCGTTCCTGAATTACAGACAGAGAGATTGAGGATGAGAGGTGCAGTGATTTCCCTTGGCCAAGAATCCATAGCAAGACGCAAGTAGGGATCTGGAATTCCTACACTGCTGCCTCCTCAGGCTAACGTTCCTTCTTTTCGGTAGGGAGACTGAGGCATGGAGCGATGAGGTTGCCTACCCACAGTTGCTCAGGTCCTTAGTTGGCAGGGCCAGGACTCAGACTTCAGACAGTCCTCCTCCAGAATCTATACTTCTGGTCACCACTCTCCAAGAATTTGTGGGAAATGGATGGATGGGTAGATGGTGGACGGATGGATGATTGGAAGGACAGATGGATGGATGGACGGATGGACAACTGGATGGATGGTTGGATGGATGGATGGTTGGGAGGACAGGTAGTTGGATGGGTGGATGGACAGATGGACGGATGGATAGAAGGACAAATGGTGGATGGATGGATGGATGGATGGACAGATGGACAAATGATGGATGGACAGACGGATAGATGGACAGGTGGATGGATGGACAGATGGATGGATAGACGTACGGATAGATGGTTGGAAGGACAGATGGATGGATGGATGGACAGATGGATGGGTGGACAGGTGGATGGATGGATGGATAGTGGATGGATGAATGAAAAGAAAAATATTTCCTTGACCTGAGCCATGTGTAGTCATTGGAGTGTACTGGATGAACCCTGCTTAGCTCACTTCTTAGCCCACTTCTGGTGGCTCAAAGACCTTCATCTATTAGTGGGAAGTTCTTCAAGTAGAGGCTGGGGAGGGCAAGGCAGAGCACGGGCTGTGTCCCACATATCTTGATTTGTATACTGACTGGAGCCTCGGTTTGCTGACCTGGGAAATGGAACCAGGAGGCTGTCTACCCCATCTCCTCCCTGCCTGCAAGCCAGGACCTCACAGGAGGAATGGGCTTGGCCGTGTTGATTTTGTGCCCATACCTCGCACACCTGCAGCTAAGCCTATGTCCACACAGGAGACACACAGAGACCTGAGTGCACACACACCCAACATGCTGCCTAACTTCCAACGACACACAAGGGAGCAGCAGACACCTGTGGGCACCCCCATTCCTGCATCATACACCTGCGAGCGGGACACACAGCCACACACAAGTCCGGTCCAGAACGTGTGTCTGGAGCACCTTCAGAGAAAACCCCTAGAGCCCGATGCCCATGATCACATTGTCACAGGTGTGTGCACAGCACACGAGCTGCTGCCTGACCCAGAGCCCAGGGGACTCCCCAGAGGGACCAGGCAGTGCTTGGCCAGGAAAGGGCCAGACTGCTGCCCAGAAACAGTTTCTCCTGGAAGCTGAGAAACGGGGAGCCAAAGACCCTTTATGTATCCCTGTGGGGCTCTGGTAGCCATGTGCCAGCAGGGGGCAGCTTGTTACACGTGACATGTGTGAATCTGTTAATGAGGTCCAACCTGTCCCTCCTTGCTCAGAACCTTCCCATGGCTCATATGTCACTGGGGCAAAGCCAGAGTCCTTAATCTGGCCTCTAGGCCTAGTGTGATCTGTCCCATACCCTCAACCCCATTGCCTCTCTGTTCTCATCCCTTCCCACACTCTGCTTTGCTTGCTCTCCTCCAGCCACACTGGCCTCTTTCCTGTTCCTCAGACATGCCCCAGGGCCTTTGCACTTGCTGTGTCTGCTGCCCTGAACACCCTTCCCACTCACATGTACCTGCGTGATCCCTAACCTCCCTTCCTTTTACAGTGTGGCCTTGGTGAGACCTCCCTCCCCCCTCCCTCAGGTTCTCTATTTGCCTTCCCTCCTCTGTTTTTCTCCAGAGTTCGGCATCACAGCTGACATATGCACCGATGTGCGTATTTACTTATTACCTGTCTCCCCACTGGACTGTCGACTCCACCAGGGACTTGTTCTGCTCAGAGTACTATTCCCGGGACAGTGAACAGGGTCTGACCCAGGGCAGGTGTGCCGTATGAGCTGTGGAGTGAGTGAATGTTGGTGGATCTCGTTCACTGTTCCGTCTCCTCCGCGACTAGATTAGAGGCTCTGCCTGAGCCCAGCCAGCTGTGCAGCAGGATCGTAACAGTATCTAGCACTTTCTAAGCTTTCACAGAGGTGCTGGGCTAAGAGCTTCACGTGTTCACTGGCTGAATCTTCACAACCTGGTAGAGCATGAAGTCTGCTTTGCAGATGAGAAGACAAGCGCAAACGTACGGTGAGGGATAAGATCTAGCCCTTCGTGGTCGTTTGGAGCAATAAGACCGTGCAAACAGCAAGTCGAACCATGATAATCAACAACAATTATTGTCTCAACACAGGCAGTGCCTCCTACACGGGCGTCATCCCAGTTCAGATGAGGGGAGAAGCCCACACAGAGAGGTCAAGCAACCTGCCTGAGCTCACCCAGCTTGGCAGGACCAGTTCAGTGGACTCCCAGAGGGACCTGGGCAGGGGGGTGGCTGACGGAGCCCAGCCTGGTGATTTGATGACGGAGTCTACTGCGGCACTTCCGCTGTACCTAGAAAGCCAGGCCAGGGAGGAGGGGGGCGAGCATGGCTGGTGAGCGTTGTCCGTGCAGTGGATCTTGGCCTGGGCTCCGGGCACCAGTCACCTGGGGAGCTTTCCAGAATGCAGTCTCCTGGCTGCCACCCCCAGAGATTCTGGCGTGATTGGCCCAGGGTGCAGTCTGGGCCTGGAGATGTGTCAGCACAGGGCATTCGTCTTAAGGGGGCAGTTTGAGGCATCTGTATGGATGAATGCACCTGCAGCATCTCCCCCCAGCGCAAGATCCAGAACCGCAGTTCCCACCCCGGGGGCGCCTTCAGACACAGACTGCTGGCCCCGACCCCAGAGTCTGTAACTCAGCCGGGTCTGGAATGGGGCCTGAGAAGCCACATTTCCCACAAGTTGCTAGGTGATGCTGCCACTTCTGGAGATCCCACTTTGAGGACCACTGACTGACACAGAACATCCCCCACCCCACAGAGGGCCCTGGGCACGAGGATTTCTTGTGCAGCTTCCCCTGTGCAGCTAAGGTTGACCCCCCACCACCACCAAGGGACAGATTTCTTATGTCCAGGAGTGTTCAACCCTGTGAGCTTAGCTCAGAATTGTAGGAGCCCCCGGGGTGTTAATGCGCAAAACCTCTCCCGACTCCTCCAGGACAGGGTGGCCAAAGGAAGAATGCACAGGAACCACCTGGGGGGATGTGGAGGGGGCTTTGGCAAAATGCAGCGCTGGGCCCCGTCCATGGTGGGGGGGCGGCTGGCTCAGCCACAGCTGATTGTGGCTGCAAGATGGCGTATGGCAAAATCTTTGTATTTTTCAAGAGAAGCCAGAAGTCCAGATTTTTCTGTCAAATCTGATTTTTAAATGTTGGCAACTAATGTGAATATACAATTTTTATGTTACCACAGGGCTAAACACACACAAAACCCCAACCGAGTTTGCAGGTCACATTCGCAAAGCCTCCTTCTCTGATCCAAGCACCTGCTGGCCCCCAATCTGATCCTTTGGGGAATCAGAGCTGGAAATTCGCCTCCAGGGATGGGTGTGGTGGCTTCCTCCTGGCTCCCCTCTGACACTTGGCCCCAACCCAGAACCCGCCCCTTGCCTTCCCTCCCCTGCCCAAGCCCAGGGCAGGAGTGGGTCGCCTGGCACCCCAAGCACCCAGAGCCCAGAGGGTGTCGGGCCCCCTGGCCCCCCAGCCGCCCACGCACCCTCTCCTGACAGCTTTATCAAGCCTGCAGCCTTCCCAGTCCCATTGTTCCTGACATCTGTTTCGGTAAGTGATTAATTGCAATTAGCGAACGGTTTGAAAACCCTGGAAGAATACTCAGCAGAAAACTCATCAAGATTAATGAGTGGCGGGCTTGTCAGGAGGGGCACTGCAGACACAAGGCCACAGTGGAAGCTGGTGGAGTCTCTGTCACCCGGGCAGGTGCCGGGAAGCGAATTGGAGGTGACACCCCCGCTCCACGCCCCCTACTTGCCCCGCAACCCTCCTCCCCCATAAACTACCACTAGATGATTTCTCATCAAAATGCATGAATTACCCACTAATAGGCTATTAATAAAGCCCTTTGAGTGTCATAAGATTAGGTTCTAAGCATGCAGAATGGATTGCAGTGCTTCCAGAACTGTCTGCCGTTGGCCGGCACGGGCGCGCCCAGATAGGGAAGGCTGGAGGGGGGCGGCCGGCGCACAGCCCTACCTGCCGTGCGGTGCTCTGACACCAGAAGTCAGGTCTGAGTGAAGGGAAATCTCTCTTGAGGCAGGAATTCCCAGCGGCATTCACCTCCCAGCAGGTAGAGACCAGGTGGGAGGCAGGTGACACAAAGCTTGAAATATAGGCCCAGCTGTGGCCCCCAACGGCGCCTATCCGTCCTGGCACCCGAGTCCCACGGCTCTGAGCCCGGCAGCTCCACGCAGTTCTCACGTATGCACCACCCCGCCAGGCCTTGCCCTCACATCTGTGTGTGGCCCCTTGTGGACGCGTTGTACCCACGTGTTCTTTGTCGTGCACCTTGCTGGACCACGGCAGGCACCCCTGGGGGGCCGTTTTGCGCTCTACCTTTGCTTTTATACCCTTTTGTGTGGGTCCATGGCCCCCACGGCCCTTCTCTGCCGGTTTCTAATGATCATGGTTGTTCATCAAGGGACAATTATGTGGCAGATGTTTTGCAGGCACCGCGGCTATGCTGTAGGTAGGGAGACTGAGGTTGGGGCCGCGTAAGCAGCATGCCCGAGACACACAGTGCCCGAGTAGGGTCTGTCTGGCCGGTGCAGACTGAGCCTGGAGTTCTAGAGCGGTCACGCCGTGCATGGAAGGGCTTTTTTTTTTTTTCTTAAGCAGGCTCCATGCCCAACACGGGTCCTGAACTCCTGACCCTGAGATTGAGAGTCGCGTGCTCGACTGACTGAGCCAGCCAGGTGCCCCCAAAGGTCCTCCTTGTTTACCTCCTTGCTTTTTCAGGTCTGCTTTGGGACCTAGGTGGCGATAAATCCCCTCTCCCAGAGACTCTTTTGGGGAAACTGGAAGGTTCTGGGGGCTCAGAGCTCAGGCAGGCTCGGGTACCAACCAGGCGATGCTGTTACTGACGGTGTGCCACAAGACATGAACAAGTAGTCCACCCCGCGTGGGTCAAGTACGTGCCCGGGCTTCATCTCTGAGTGCCGTTTCCTTTCAGTTGCACAAAACCCGAATGAGGCCGCTCTTATGCATTTTACCAACAAAGAAACCTAGATTGTGGGAGGTTAAGTCATCTGGGTTAGGTCATCAGACAGAAAAGCAGAACTGTGATTTGATTAAGCTCAGGTCGGCCTGACCTCAATCCCGGAGTCCCTCTTTTTGTTCCTACCTGCAAGTCACTGCCCTGCCCTCTGCCAGCCTTAGAGAGTAAAGTGAAGTGTATGCCACTGACCATGACAGGTTCTGGGCCCTTCTGCTTGGCATTGATTTCTTTCTCTCTGACAGATGCAGGTTGGGTAGATGGGTGAGTGGATGATTGGATGGATGTCGGGTGGACGGGTACTTTCGTGGAATTGGATGGATGGACAGATGGGTGGGTGGGTGGATGGATGGACGGACGGACAGATGGGTGGATAGATGGATGGATGGGTGGATGGATGGGTGGATATTGAGTGGATGGATGGATATTGGATGGATGGTTGGATGTTGGATGGATGACCGTGTGGATGGATCAATGGGTATTGGGTAGACGGATGATGGATGGATGGATGGATGGATGGATGGATGGATGGATAGATATTGGGGGGTGGGTGGATGGAGGGATGGATGGGTGGGTGGATGGATGATGGATGGATGTTGGTTAGGTGACTAAATGGAAGGAAAGAAAACTGGCTCAATGAGGGGAAGGAAGAGCCCTAATTCCTCATCTCCCTGATGAAGAGATGAGGCTGAGCAGAAGTTCTGCAGGGTCAGACTGCTACCCAACCCCTCCCCGTACCAGGGAAAAAACAGACTTGCCGCTGTCCTGGGTTTCCTTAACAGCAGAATTGGGAACCCTGGCCTCATCCATGTCACATAACATGAGCGCAGTGGCTCCCACAGTCTCCTCCATGTGCTTCACGTAGCCGGTGACCTAGCAGTTGCTAGGACGGTGGCCAATCACAACAACAACAAAGATTATAATAATAAAAATGAGTGATATCCACATCATGATTATTCCATGCCACCTCTTGACATGTGTATGTAACTCCTTTAATTCCCCCAACAACCCAGTGAGAAAGGGGCTATCACATCATACAGATGAGGAAACGGGGCACAGAGAGGTGGAGGCCCAAGTGTCAGAACCAGGACGTGTGCTGGCGGGCCGCTGTACTTGCTGCCCTCTGCCCCTGGGCCTATGTAGTCACGGCCCTTTCCTGCCTGACCTGGACCCCACAGCAGGAGACTTCATGGGTGTGTGAACTGTACAATCACCTGAGGTCCCGCGCTTCGTGTCATACCCCAGTGTTGCCATCTTGACATTTGAACAAGGGACCCTGCCTTTTCATAGGGCCCCACAAATGACATGGCTGGTCCTGACTCACAGCGCCTGTTCCTTGTCCGGGTCAGGCAGGGGGCCCCAGCCTGCGGGGAGGCTGGCAGCGGGGCTGGGATGCTGGGGCCCTTGGGCTGCAGCCACAGGTGGGCAGTGCGCTCTCCCCAGCAGCTTCCCAAGGGTGGATCTGCTGTAGGGCCTCCCTCTGCGCAGCCCTGGAGATCCTGCCCCCACTGCACTGCTGCCCCCCCCCCCCCCCCCCCGGNCCCCGCCGTGGCTGCAGTGGAAGTTCCTTGGAGCCCTCTCCTGTGCCCTAGATCTGTCAAAACCCCCACAGCAGGCGCTCAGCACGCAGGACTTCTGAGATGGGCATTGGGGGCAGGGGCTGGGGCCAAGGAGGGGGTGAAGCCTGCTTGCTTTCCCACGGCCCCAACCCTCAGTGTCTCCAGCTGCAGGAGGTCTGGGGGGAAATCTGGGCGTGATGCGTAGGTCAGGAGAGGAGAGACACAGACTCCATATAGGATGGTCTGATAATGGGGGAACCCTAAAATTCCCTCTCCTGCATGCCCCTCGGCCCTGTGTCTTCCTGTGGGCCCCTAGGTTTCTTCGTCTGAGCCATGGGGCCATACATCAGGTCAGCCTCCTCGCTGCCAAGTGCATGCTCTGGGCCCCATTTCCCTCAGGCAGGAAGCTGAGGGCAGCGAGGTCACGAATGGGTGTGTGCTCAGTCATCAGGCAGGGGGACCAGGCCACATTCACTCTTAAGTTGTGGGCTCCAAAGCCCAAGCCCTTGGTGTCCCCCTGGCTGTCCCAGAAGAGGCAGGGTCCCTGAGTCTCAGAGATGTGTTTTGGGAACGTATTTCGGAGAGCAGCCCATGAGGGAATCAGGCTAGATCAGTTCTGCAAGGTTTTTCTTATTTGATTTTGCAGATAGGGAAACTGCCCAGAGAGCTCAAGACACTGACCTCAGGACACACAGCTGATAAGTGGCTCAACCAGATGCAGGCCCTGAGTTTCGGCTGGGATATCAGCCTGGTCATTAACACTCTAGTGCATTTTGTCAGCCTGAGCCTCTCCCTGGAGTATTCACAGTTCCAGCCGGCTGTTGAGGGTGGCATCAAAGCCGGCACTGGCCTGAGGGGTTAACTTTCCACGTTACTGGGGCCTTTCCTCGTCTAGACGCAGCCCCTGGGCCTCATACAGGAGTCCCGGGGACAGTGCCGCCCCTCTTGGACAGGGGCTAGGCGAGACGAGACTCGACACCCAGAGGGTTAAGGCGCAGACCCGGGCAGCCCGGAGAGCTAAGGCTCTGACCTCCCGGGGCGTCCCCGGCAGCCCCAGCCGAGCCAGCTGGGCGCGGCCCAAGCCCGGGAGGGCCCGTGGGCGCCGGCCTCCCCGCCCCAGGGGCGGGACGGCGGCCTGGAGGAGCCCCGCTGGCCGGGCGCCCGGTTCCCGGGCTGGGACCCCAAGCCGCGGCCTTCCCGGGGTCGGAGTCCCCGCCCCCTCCCCAGCCCTCCGCGGCGGGCGGTCCCGGGCCGGTGGGGGCCGGCTGAAGCGGCCCCCGAGCCCATCAATAGGGGACATCTGCTTTAAGACGTGGGGGCTGTGAGGGGGGAGGTTAACGCCGGGGTCGGCGGAGCCCGCGGCGGCGCCCCCCACCTCCCCGGCGACTTTTGGCCTCGGAGCAGATGGCGGGGGTGGGGGGTGCGGGCGCAGACGGCCGGCCTCACGTGTTACCAAACCCACGAAATCCCAGGGGGGAGGGGAGCGAGGAAGCAGCCGTCTCCCCTCCCCCTACCCGGCCATCTGATCCTCCTCCCGGCGGACGCCTCCGCCGGGCTCCCGGAGGAGGCGCTTGGGGTCACAGAGGCCCCCTGCGCGCCCTCCAAACAATCCCCCGCCCCCAGAGGAAGTGGGGGAGGGGCGGGGATCGCAGAGGAGACCTTTTTACATGTAAATATGAGAACTGGCCTCCTGGAAAGGCTTTTTCCCTCCTCATTTTTATTTCGAGAAAGCCTGATGTTGCCAAGACCGGGGCCTCCTGCTGGACCAGGAGGCTGCCGTATGGTGCTAGGAAGGAGGAATAAGGAAATAATGCCATCTAGGGAGCCGGCACCCACGCCGCCCCCGGGGAAGGGGGAGCTGTATGTTTGCACAACCGGGTGGGCTCCACCCAGGAAGGGGGCCGGAATGGGGCAGCCGCTGGGTCTGTTAGGAATTCCCGGGCGGCCACTAACTGCCTGTCCCCTGCCCCCTCCCGGCCTCAGTTCTCCCACCTGTGAAGTCAGTGTGCTGTTGGCGCACCGTCCTTCTGGCTGCGGGGTACTCAAGGAGTTGGGTGGGATGTCCCTGAGGCTGGGTGCCACCCCTAGAGCCCGTAGGATGTTCGTCTAGTGGCGGGACTGTCCCTGGGTTGGAATCCTCTTGAGACCCTTTCGCTGTGTGGTCTCTGGCAAGTTGCTGAACCTCTCTGAGCCTGCAGTTCCTGGATTATAACCGTACCTGCCTCACATTGTAGGGTTATGGGGAATTGAGGCAGTTGTGAGTGTAAAACGCTGGAATGTAGTCAGCATGCAATAAATAATAACTACTCTTAGTACTTTTATTACTGCCCAAAGTCTGCTTCCCTGAAGCTGCCCCAGGCCTGGGAGAGGGAGGTCTTTCTCAGCACCCTAGAAGCTGCCACTTCGCTCTGTGTGACTTCTCTCTTGTGTGTCTACCGGAGTAGGGTCCTGTGTTTTTGCCTCTGCCTCCCCTGTCAGACTGAGCCTGCGCGTGGCGCTCTCTTCTGAACCCCCTCAAGGCATCTAACACACAGTAGGCACTCTGCAAAATTTGTGGAATGAGTGAGGAAGAAAGGAGTGCGGGAATGACACACCTGACTGGAGGGGCTTCGAGCCCAGCCCGAGGGACCCCGCAGGCCCTTGTGTTTGGGTTCTTTCTCGACCCTCACTCCTCTTGCACAAAGTGGTGAGTGGTGGTCTTCAGGGTGGGAGAGCCCTTGCCTGGTCCCGCGGGAAGCCCCAGAGCCTGCCCCACAGCCTTAGTGGATGAGGAACAGGAGTGACCCTGTACAGAGGGGACGGCCCTGTTCCAATCACTGCCTCGTGTAATCCTCACGGTCCGCCAGGAGGTGGGTGCTAGCATCCCCTTTTATGGATGGGGAAACTGAGGCCCCGAGCAGCCAAGTCACTTGCCCAAGCTCTCGCAGCTAGGAAGAGAGACATCAGAACGGACACTGAACATTTCCAGAGCCTACAAGACCACGACTGCCTCTACAGCCTGTGTTGGTTGAATGATGCCCCCGGCAGGGGTTGTCAGGGAACATGGTATACAGTCAGTGCAAAGACACACAGGGCCAAGGTCCCTCAGCTGCAGCCCCGTCTGTGGGCACTGGTGTGTGCAGAGATGAAGACCGGGAATCGGCTGGTGCAGGCAGCTACTTAGGGCCACCCAGTGTGGCCTTCTGCCTGCCATCCGTGTGGGCCATCTGGACAGGTGTTGGCCTGCTCCCC
Source organism: Ailuropoda melanoleuca (assembly GCF_002007445.2). Taxonomy (NCBI): domain Eukaryota; kingdom Metazoa; phylum Chordata; class Mammalia; order Carnivora; family Ursidae; genus Ailuropoda; species Ailuropoda melanoleuca. The sequence goes on from NC_048229.1 coordinate 78,203,801, forward strand.
TGACCCAGGCCCTCCCTACAATGGGGCTAGCCGAGATCCCCCAGAAGCCCAGGGCGACACTGTACCTTGCCGACCTCCTAGCTGGCGCCTGGAGGCCCCTGGCCTCGACTGTCAGGGGTCACCGGCAGCCACTCTGTCTGCAAGCCCCAGGGGCCCTGCCCTCCCTAGCCCTGCTCTCTCACCCCGTCCTGACCTGGACGGTGATTTATGTGGTGGCTGCAAAAGGCCACTAGAGGTGGGGCCCGGGGACAGGGATCAGGACAGCCAGGAGGCGCCAAGGATGAGGGTGGAGGCCTGCCCCATGACGCCTCCCCTGGGCACCGTGAGGCCTCGACTTCTGCCATCTGGCTCTCTCAGCCCTGGAGGTTGGGAGTGCCCCTCATCCCCGGCTCAAATGGCCAAGCAGCAGGAGGGGGAGAGACAGATGGTGGTGGGCCTGGAGAGGTAGAGGGGAGACTCGGTTCAGAAGCACTTGCAAGGGGCAGAGTGCTCCCCCCCAACACACACACGCACGCACGCACGCACGCACGCACACACAGAGACACCAGGCGCCAGGCTGAGGCACTTGGTAATTCTGGGCCTGTGTCAGTGGGGGGCGGGCTTCTGATGAGCCTTCGGGTCCAGACGTGCCCGATGCTCAACGTGCCAGCACAGACACGCGTGTGCACACATACACGCATGCACAGACACACAGCTCTCTTCAGACACGGGCACAGAGGCTCAGAGACACACGTTCATGTGTGCGCACCTGTGCATGTGACAGATAGACACACAGACGCGCAAGCACAGAGGCTCACAGATACACACGTGAAGACACAGGTGCGTACACAGATAGCACACGTGCTTGCTCACACACAGATGGCTCTGTGCCTCCGGGGCTCACCAGCCTGCTAAAGAGTGGATTCCTCCCTCTGGACTTCGGAGCTCATTCTCTGCCACTCTGCCCCACCCCTCGCACAACTAAATCCCTTACCAGGGGACAGGTCCCTCTCCCTGTCCTGCCCCCTAGCCCCACCGTCCTTCCCCACCCCCCACCGCCTCCCTTCTCACGCTATAACCCTTTCTCCTCGCAGCCACAAAGCTACACTTGTAGGATATCAACGAGCCCATTTCACTCAGTCAAAACCTCCTAGATTCCCATAACAGGTGCAATAAAATCCCAGCTCCTCATGACAGCTTAATGCTCATGTGCTCTGGCAGCTCTGTCCAGTGCCCCCCACCGCCCCCCTCAGGGAGCCCCTGCTGCAGCCCCACCGACCACCTTCACTGCCTTGCTCGACCTCAAACAGATCTTGTTTCTGCCTCAGGGCCTTTGCGCTTGCTGTTCTACTTGTCTGGTGCTCTCTTCTGCCTGATACTTGCAGGACTTAAGAACTCCCTTCTTTCAGGCTTCAGTTCAAACCTCCCCACAGAAGCCGTTGCTAACCACCCTCCCTGTTTTAGGTCAGGTTGGGGTTAGGGTTAGGGTTAAGAACAGCCGTTCCTGGCTTCCTTTCCACTAGAGCGTCTTCAGTTGCTGAAACGGTAGTCCTTGATTGTCTGCTTGTTCACTGTTGGCTTTCCCATCTCAGCGTCAACCCCACGCAGGCAGAACTTTCACGATATTTCCTGGGGCTTCCCCAGCACCTGGAAGAGTGCAGGGGTTAGTAAATGGTCGATAAGTGTTGGTTGCATGAATCCACGAAGGGCGTTGTGATGGACTCATCAGCTAGGTCATAGCAGCTGATGAGTCAGGAAGCAGGAAGTTGAACCCAGCTGCAGAGGTAAACTGAGGCTGGCGGTGTACAGCTTCTGGTGCCGAGGATTCATCTAGGACTTCTTTTTTTTTTTTTTTTAAGATTTTATTTATTTATTTGACAGAGAGACAGCGAGAGAGGGAACACAAGCAGGGGGAGTGGGAGAGGAAGAACCAGGCTCCCAGCGGAGGAGCCTGATGCGGGCCTCGATCCGAGAACGCCAGGACCACGCCCTGAGCCGATGGCAGACTCTCAACGACTGCGCCACCCAGGCACCCCTCGTCTAGGATTTCTTGGTCAGGAGAAGGGTGTGATGCATCTGTTCTCCCAGATTTCATACCTGCCTTGAACCTAGAGAGCACCCCGGGCGAGGCGTGTCCCAGTCAGGAGGCCTGCCGGGCGGGGTGCAGACCCTGCAGGAGTCTGCCTCCTTCCTGGGCAGTGGCCACCCTCGCAGCCCCCTGCACAAGTGTCCTAGGGCTGCCGTAACACGGTATCGCAAACTTGATGGCTTAAAATAATAGAAATTTATTGTCTCAGAGGCCATTCGGCTATGGAGGCCCGAAGTCCAAAACCAACGGGTGGGCAGGGTTGGTTCCTTCTCAAAGTCTAGGGAAGGGTCCTTCCTGCCTCTTCCAGCTCCTGGTGGCTCCAGCTGTCCCTTGGTTTGTGGCTGCATCACCCCCACTTCTGCCTTTGTTCTCACATGGCCTCTCCCCATGTCTCGGTCTCTCTGTGTCCTCTCTTGTCCTAAGGATACCAGTCATTGGATTCAGGGCTCATCCTAAATCCAGGATGATCTCATCTCGAGACCCTTAACTAATACATCTGCAAAGACCCTATTTCCAGGCAAAGTCACATTCTGAGGTTCCATGTGGATGTAATTTGGGGGGACACTATTCAGCCCTGTGTAGCCCCCATCCCCTTCTGAGAGTGCTGCTGCCTACCATGGTCCTCGGGGTGGCCACCCTGCCCACTGAGAAAATGTGACGTCTGTCTGGGGAGGCGGGGCAAGGAGAAGGTGCAGCTTTCCATCTCAGGGGACCAAGGATAGGTCACCTGGTACGGTCCCCAGCAGGCTGGCCACCTTGAACTCTGAGGTGACAAGTGGCTTGACATTACCTGTCCCTATTCCACGATGGGAAAGCTGCAGACAGAGCCTGAAAATCTCAGGCTGTGACCAGACGCTATTGGAGACGGGCCCACGAGAGCTGCACAGTGCAGCTCCAGCGCCCAGCCATGGCCTGGGACGCTTGACTCCAGGTTCCAGTCCGGCTCCAGCTGTGTGACCTGGGGCCAGTGTCTTCACCTCTCTGTGCTGCTTCCTTATCTGTAAAATAAAGATAGCGATACATTCCTCCTGGCGGTGTTGGGAGGACTGACGGAGGAAATACTAGGTTAAGTACTTAGATCTGCATCTGGCCCCAGGGAACATTTCTCTGTGCTAGCTGTTATTATTAGGGGCAAAAAGTTAAGTATTTTGACAAAAAGAACAAACCTAGAGGCAAAGGTACAAGACCGATGTTTGTAACTTAGCCAGGCACAAGGGAGTTTGGCACAGCTACCCTTTGCAGCCCCGCTGGGCTGGTTCCTCATCACAGGAGAGGCTGGGGCAGGGGGAGCCCTAGTGTCCAGAACACCGAGGAACCAGCCCAGCGGCAAAGTGCCAGGCTGGGTGACCTTGCACGGGTTCCCCTACCTCTCTGAGCTTCGGCTTCCTCTTCTGCCGAGGTGGTGACCATGCCCGCCTTTGTACCTTGTGGCAACCAGAAATAACCCGTGCAGAGACTCAGAGCTCCTCTCTCAAAGGGGGGCAGGCAGGGTCTGGGGGACAGGGAGAGGCTTTCCAGGCAGCAGAAGCGGCGTACGTCTCAGAGCTGGAAGGGACTTGGTCTGGGACAGCCAGAGCCCTGAGCCCTGTAGGGGGGACCAGAGACACGTCTGGAAGGAGGCTCGGTGTCTTTTCCAGAACAGCAGCCCCTCGGCCAGCTGGATCCCTAAGGTGCATGATGCAGAAAGCCATTCGTTTTCACAGCTGCCGAGTCTGGTTTGTTTGGAGAGCAGACACCCGGAACAGCCAGGAAAACCTGGGGTGGCGGGTGAGGGGGTGTTCTGGTGGTTGTTCTGCTTTCTGGGCTATAGCCCAAGGGGCAGAGGTCATGGCTCACGGTGCCCCAGTCCCCCATGTCCCCTGGACCTCTGCAGGCTGGGGGGTGGGTGGCAAATCTTTCAGCTCCTACACACACGCATATGCACACGCATGCACAGCAGAGACGTGTGCACACACATGTACACACACGCTACAGCTAGGGCTCCGTATTGATAGAAAAGCTGCCTTCTCTGGCCACCCACCTGTGGCAGCTGGGAGGGACTGGAGCGGCACCTGGCCTCAGGCCTGAGCTCCTCTCCGTCCAGGGGGGACTTCCTGCCCCTCCCTCTCACCCCAGCCTCCACAGTTCCATGTAGGCACGGAGGCTCAAATGGATTCCGGGACACCCCCCCCAAGGGTCCCACCCGCCCCCCTCCTGCATGCTTTCTTTCTGGGACGTGTCTCAGGAGCCCCAGGCAGTGGTCAGCCTACCGTGATGTTGGGGCAGCTTCAGATTCCGCGGGCTTCCCCGCCACAAGCACACTGGGAGGCGCCCCCCCCCGCCCCCACTGGCTTTTCTGCACGCCTGCCCTCCATCTGCCCAGGCTTCCTCTTCCCGCTGCCTGCAGCACCAGTGGCGCCCCATCAGGCCCTCTTGTTCTGAGCTGCCTGGCACTGGGCGGGTGGTGCCGGGCGTTCGCCCATGGCCTCTGCTGTCCCCTCCGCTCCCCATGGGGGCTCCTTGCTGCTTTCTCTTCCCTTCTGAGAGCACCTGCCTCCTCCAGGAATGAGGGGCTCCACACCAGGTGTGGCCAGCAGGGCTGCTCGCGCCGTGGAGCGGGGAGCCGATACCTGCACCATAGGCCACCAGCTCTGCGAAGTGGGGGGCGGGTGCAGCGTGTGGGCACCGAGTGGGAGAGGGATGGAGGACCCTGGGTGCCCGGGTGGCCGCTGCTCACGGCCCCGCACAGGTGCAGGCCCAGATTCTGTTGAGCTAAGCTTTGCGTGGCGGGCGGCTGGCAGCGAGCTGCTGAGCCTTCCGAAGGTAGCAGCCATCTGCACTGTGATAAAAAGCCCCGAGGATGATAAATAGACAAGTCGCACTTTTATTGGATTGCAGTTCCGGGAGCAGCCACTTTGGGTTTGGCACTGTGTTAAGGACAGATTTCTGCTTCCCTTGCAAGGCCTGGCCTCGCGGGGAGAGTGCCAGCAGCGGCCCTCTCCTGGCGGGAGGGCAAGCCCCCCCCACCCCACCCCACCGCCGGCCCTGGGCGGCTGGACCGCTCCCACCTGCGCTGCCCCCATGGGGCTCCTGCTGGGGGCCCCTCTCACAGCCCCCGGGTCAGGCCAGCGGGTTCACATTGCAGCGCTGACACCTGATGGCTGTGTGTCTCCGGCAGACCAGCTAACCTCTCTGTGCTGCAGGAGCCCCATCTGTGAAATGGGCAAATACTGGCGCTTACGGAGCAGGCTTGGGAGGTTCTGTGAGTAATGGCTGCGTACGTAGCATTTGGAAGGGTGCCGGGCGTACATACGGTGCGCGTTATGTAAATATTAGCTGCTGGTGTCTCTGCCACCGTCACAGCATTATTGCGAGGGTTACCGCTGCCAGAGAGCCGCGCCTGGCCGTGGCGTGCCACCGCCGGGAGCTGTGTGTGGTCGGGTCAGGGAAGAGGGGGCTCAGCCCCCGGAGGACCCCGACTCTCCCAGGACGCCAGCGCCCCCTCTTCGTCCCTCCACTCACTGGGTAAAGGCTCTGGCTAACTGTGAGACCCCAGGCTGCAGTTGCCCTGCTCCGTGCCTCGGTTTCCCCAGCTGTCAGAGGGGATAATATCAGAATTCCCCTCACACTGCTGTTGAGAGCCTTCTGTGGGATGGTCCGCTGTAAGCTCTGGGGCTGGTGCCCGAAACCCAGTAGGTGCACACACGGTGGCTGGTGGCCTTGGCGGTGGTTCCTCATTGCGATGCTGAGGTGTGAGGGCCTCGGGGGCAGGAGAGAGAAGAGCAGAAGGGGTGCCCCAGGGCAGGGCGCCTCCACAGACGGCCCACCATTTGGTTCTCAGCGCGAGTGGTGGCCGGACCGGACCTTCCGTGTGCCCAGCCCTGGTGGGCCTGAAGCTCAGCCTGGGAGACTTGTGGACAGGACAGAGGGGAGGGGCGGCAGGGAGGCTGTGCACGGTAGCTCACGTCTCTGAGCCTGGGCTTCCTCGTCTGTGCCCCCCGAGGGCTGCCGTGCCCATGCTGCTTCTCCCCCTCCTGGGCCTCTGATGGCCCCACCTGACCTTCTTTTCTCTCTGCGCCATCCAGCTTCCTCCAGCGTCCCCTCTCCTTCCCTCTACCTGCAGCCCCTTCTGGAGCCTTCCCCGTGATGTCAGGTGCTCCGAGTATGTGCCACATGGCCCAGACCGGGCTTCTGTTTCCAGCCAGCACTTGAGCTGGCTGCTCCAGGTGCTGGCCCTGTGTGGGCCTCTCACCCTGGGCCCCCAACTCTGCTTCTTTCTGGGACCCCACGTCCCTGGACCCGCTCTGTCCCCACACAGCCAAGCCGGGCTCACCTTGCCTGCTCTGCACCCAGACATCTACCCAGGACATGGGTGGCAAGGTGCTGTGCCCCTCCACTCCTTCAGTGGCCTGGGGTCCTGGGAGTGCCCCTGTTCCCCGCCGAGGACTCTTCCTTCACCCATTAGCAGCCCAGCCACACCAAGGTCCCTGGTGGGAGAGCATGGGGTGAGAGAAGCCACCAGAAGGAGGCCTCCATGAGCATGTGTTGGCCAAGAGCTTGGGCTCACGAGTTCGGAGTTCAGATCGCAGCCTCACTCCTTGATCTTGGGCAAGCAACCTCTACAGACCTTGGCTTTCCAATCTGTAAAATGGGGTGCTACAAGAACCCGCCATGCGGGTGTACAAGACTCAGGACAGCACACGGGGGTGCTTGGGGCACACCAGCTGTCCCCACTGCCTGTTTCCCCATTTCAACTTCACAGTGACCCCGGGGGCTTGGCCATCTTCCTACCTTCCGAATGAGGAAGGTGAAGCTCTGTGGGGCTTCGAGCTTTCACAGCATCCTGCAGTTACAGCAAGGGGCAGAGAATGATTTCCCCCTAGACCCTGGAGAGATCACCGATGCACACGAGAAACAATGGGACTGGATTGTAGGTGTGAGGCCCGGCCACAGGGGGAGCTTCCCAGGCACGGCTCTGAAACGGTCTGCACCCAGCCAGGACTCAGCCTTGTCAGGAAAGTTCCAGAGAAGGGACTCGCCTGCTGTCACACAGCTTCTCACGGCCAGGCTGACGTGCCCTCTCCTTCTGGGGCAGACTCAGGGAGCGGCTTCCAGTGCCCCAAAGCCACCGCCACCCCAGCCCTGGGGGACCTGAGTGGAAGTATTCGCAGCAGAGGGAGGAGCACAGCCGGAGAGCGAGGGTCGGGCAGTCCGGTGGTTAGCGAGGCTGGCTCCAAAGCCCGGCACTCCTTCTGTAGCCGGCTCCGAGCTCCGTCACTTGTGCCTTTACCGTGGCCTTTAGAAAGGGATGGGCTGACATCAAAAGTCAGATCAGAATGATTCAAGTCTGAGCGTCTCAGCCCCACCGTGCTTTGGAAACACAGCCGACCTCAGGGATCCTCCAGTGACCTTCTGGGTCTTTCCATAAGCTCCGCAAATGTGATTCTAATGTGCAGCCAGAGTAACTGTGCTCTTCCAGTAACTGTCAGACATTGAACGGTGGCATCTGAGAAGCACAGAGAGGGCAACTGCAAGGGAGGAAGGAAGGGAGCATTTACGGAGTGCTTACTGTGTACCTGGAGATGCTCTAGGTGCCCAACACATGCTCGTGTTTGCCCAGCGACGTGGACATGAGACCCGGAGAAATGAGGTGGGACCACAGAGGAAAGATGTACCCCTTGCCTTCTGGTGCCTTCCAAAGAGCGCGAGATCCAGACCTGTGGCCATTTCTTCCCCCTCCTGCTCACTGATCTGGCGCCTTTCCCTCCCTCCATCCGCCGAGTTCATGCAAACTGGCTGGGGGGGGGGGCGCGGGGGGGGGCTTCAGGGCACCGCTGGCAGCCTGCCCCGTGCCGCCCACACCCTGCCCCTGCAGCCCCGGGCAGGAAACCACCAACGTGCTTGTGAGCGAGGCAGGCACAGCTGCTGCTAACAGGTGAGCCCTTCCCGAGCCGCGTCTCTCCCAGGGCCTCCTGGAGAAATCCGTAATGAAGTGCAGCTGTGAACTCCGGTTTTAGGTCAGAAAGGCAATTTCTCATCTCTCCTCGCAGCAATTGAGTCGAAAATCCGGGAGCTGTTTGCCTCTCCCGGTGCCCTTCCCCCTTCCCCCTCCACCCCCCACCCAGCCCTCACCCACCAACGCGGGAGCTTCGGAGGCGGGCATCAATATTGACGCTGTCAGAGGCAGGTGGCCGGGGTGCGGAGGGAGCAGGCTGGAAACCGCGCCTGGAGCAGCCCCGTGGGGCGGGCGAGGTGGGAGTGGGAGCAGCTGGCCGGGGTGCTCTGGGAGATGGGGAGGCTGTTTTTCCTCTCGTTTTAATTGGTCTTTGTGACTCTAATGGCAGGCCCGATTCACCTAGTGGCAGCATGTTGGCTCGGGGCTCCCGCCGCGCACCACATCTGAGGTATTCAGGAGACGCCAGGCAGCTGTTGTGGCGTAACCGACGTTTCTGGATGGTGCTGGGCCTGGAAGGGCCTGGAAAAACAAAGCCAGGGCTGGCTGGGAAAACTCAGGGCCCTCGAGGAGACAGTGGCCTGTGGCCGGGTGAGGCCACCTGGGAGAGGCCTGGCTTCCAGATCAGGCCCTGTCACGCCACCTTCGCCACAGGGTCCCCTGAGAAGGAGGTTTCTGTAAAGCCCACATGAGCCGAGGAACACTCGCCAAGTAAAAATGGATGGAAATAGGAGCGAGCCGTGACTCCTCCCCACTCCTCTGGGAGCAAAGCTTAGAAAGCCCGACTGCCTTGTTTTCTGTCCGGCTGAGAGTCACTCAGCAAACACACGGCTCCTTTGAGGAGCCAGCCCCGTGTCATGGTTGTGGATGGGAGGAGCCCTGGGCCAGCATGCCTGGCTTTGCACAGCTGTGTGACCTGAGAGCCATGGCTTGACTTCTCTGATCCTGCCTCCTGTGAAATGTAGGGGTTGGATGAGAAGGGTCCCTCTGCGGATCCGATGATGACAAAATTCTGTCCTGTTCCTTTGCCGTTGTTCCCCTGCCCCCCGCCCCGTCCCTGGAAGCACAGAACTGTTGTCTGTCCCTATAGCTTTGCCTTTGCCAGGATGTCATGTAGACAGAAGCATCGGTACAAAGACTTTCACGGCTGCTTCCCTTGGCTTCACTGTTGTTGAGATCCCCCCAGCTGGTGTGAGTGTCGTGCTGGCTGAGTGGTGTTCTGTGGTGTGGAGGCACCACGATGGGCTTGTCCATTTGCTGCCCATCGATGGACATTAAGGCATTTACTTTGGGCCTTTTCATTCTTCCACAACTGTCTCAGTCACTCAGGCCCCTGTAACGGCCACAGACTGGCCAGGCCCAACAGCAGATGCTTACAGAGGCGGGGAGGCCCCGAGGCCGCCCTTGGTGAGGGTGTGCTTCCTGCCTGCAGGCGGTGACTTGTGTGTTTCTCCCTCTGTTTATAAGGACACTTATCTCCTCCAGGGCCCCATCCCTCATGACCTCATCTAACCTACTCACCTCCCAAGGCCCCACCTCCAAACACTCTTGCCCTGGGGCCAAGAGTTCAGCAGAGAGATTTGTGGGGGTCACAAACGTTCAGTCGACAGCAGCAACCCACAAGCCTCCTATAAATTCTGTGGCATTACTACCGTCTCTTCCAACGGACGGTGTCCAGGGTCACATTGCCGGCCTCCTCCACACATGCCACGCAGCGTGAGAGGCCACGGAATGGGCCCTTCCCCGCCAGCCTCCTCCCTGTTTCTGGTCTCCAGAGAGCCTGGGGCCTGCGTGCCCAGAGCCAGAGGTGTGTGTGCCCCACGACCCGTTGTCTGCCAGCATTGGGTCCGACCTTGGCGGAAGCTGCCCCTTTGTCCCTGCTGGAGAATCGTGGCCATTGCAAATAATTGGATTTTAATAGAACGGATGGGAGTGCGGAAGCAGTTCGCCACCCTGGCCCGCGCCGAGGCCCTGCAATTAAACTGATTATGTCTTGAGAGTCAAGCTGTCTGCCTCGGCGTCCCTAATTTGGCGGTGCTTGACGGCCTTGCCAGGGTGGTGGTTTCTTTACCCAACTTTCACGAGCTGGGACATGCCGAGGGGCCGGGGTGGTGAGCCTGGCCGGCCGTGTGTGTTCCCACTCCGGCCACCCACCTCTCCCCTGCCTCCGGAGCTCGGTCCCAGCCCGGAGGCTCAGGGGCGAATCGCCAGAAGACATTACAGGTGCTGAGGCCAGGCCCCTGGGATTTTTCAAAGCTCCCCCAGGTGAGTGTGACCGACAGGCCCTGGCCTATAGGACACGGATCCTTCTAGAATCCCAGATTGGGTGCTGCCTCCTTCCCTGGACTCACCCGGCTCCTGCGGGCACAGGCTGTTCCCATGCGAAAGCTTGTGGTTATCTCCTCCTTACAGCTCATGGAATCCTGGAGAAGGATCCGAGCACAGGGACCCTCAGTGTAGACACTGCCAGAGAAAAACATCTGGTGGGCGGGACTCTGGGTGTCTTTTCCGGGCAGTGTGTTGGCGTTTTCTCTCCCCGTTTACTTTGTTAAAAAACATTGACTGAGCACCGCCTTTCTACCAGATGACCCCCTTGTGTGTGTGGGGGGGGGGGTGGAGACCCCTGCCTGGGGGCTTGAGGGCTGCTCTTTGCCTCCACCCCCACCCCCACCCTGGGAACACCAGGAGTCTTGGCTGGAGACCTTGCCTGCCCTGGGAGTGTGTTTTGGCTGTAGTGACCCCCCTTGCCTGTGTCTCTTGGGCTTCGTGCCCCCCCAAGAAGTGCCCCAACGCTGCTGGCTCTGTCCTAGGCATACTGGCATGGACATAGACCCCAGCGTGGGCCCTCGGATGGGGTACGGATCTCCTGTTAAACGGGGCCAGTGGGTTACCAACCGCAAAGCGTACTTTCCGTTCCCACGCTGGATGAGGGTTCTAGATTTTGGCCTCACCACCGGTTGTGAAGGGAGCTGTTTTGGGGATCTCTACAGTGAAACTACCAGGGGTCAGGGGACCCCAGAGCAGCTGACCGAGCCCTCTCCCCCCTCCCTTTCCCACAGCACCTCCCTAGAGTTCTGTGCAAAGTGGGGTGAGCGGACACGCTCGAGAAGCCTCGGCACTGGGCGTAGGACATGCCAGGTGTTTGAGAAGTATGATTAATTGGTAACGGAGAGGCTGCAGGCCGGCCCAGCACCAGCCATGTGGGAAGTCTGTGGGTGGGGGTGGGGCAGGTCCCATCAGGTGGTGACCCAGGGGTGACATCAGGTGCTGCAGAGGGTGGGGGTGGGCCTGCGTCCCTCAGTCCAGGAGACAGCCCCCAAGGCCGGGCTCAGATGGGACAGTACCTAGCCTGGTGTCCAGAGCCCAGGGGGCTGGGGAAGGGGCAGCCTTCCCCTTTCCTTTGAGCGACCCCCCCCATGCACTTTCCCCTCTCTGCCTCATTTTCCCCATCTGCAGAAAGAGGTCGCATCCCACCCCAGTCTGGGAAAACCCCTCCCCCCATGCACCTGTGACCAAGGAAGGCCTAGTGCCAGCCTCGCCCACTGGGTGCCCCTCTCTAAAGCCCTCTTGCCCCTCAGACCTCCCGTGGCAGCCCCAGGCCCTGCCATCTGAAGCCTGGACGCCCTCCTGGGCAGCTCACCACTGCGTCCTGCCACCTGAACCACCCTGGGCTGAAATGCCCTTCCCACCCAGAGTGCCCTGAGAGTCAGGCCTTGCTCTGTGCTCTTGTCAAACACGAATGAACTTGGGTCATCCTCACTGTAATCCTGCGAGAAGGTGCTTGTGGTGTCGCTGTTTCCCAGACGGGGAACCTGACACTGAGAGAAGCTAATGATTTGCCTGGGGACACACCAATGTCATGTAACAGAGCTGAGATTTGAACCTGGGTGTCTGCCTGCCCTCCAGCCACGGCTCCTTCTGGCCTGGTCCAGAGGAGGTTGGCATCTCCCTGAGTGAACACAGTCGTGGCTTACAGCAGGGTCCCCAAAAGGCAGGCAGTGTTCGTCCAGGCACCACGTGCCAGCTCCGTGGCGTTGCGGGCGGTACACAGGTAGTCCGCCGCCAGCATTCTCTTCTCTTCGGCTGGCTTTGGAGCTGGGGGGTCAGGCCCAGGGGAGGTGGGGTCAGTAGAAAGCGCGCTCCAGGAGGGAGGGACCCTGAGAGGAAAGGCTCAGATGTAGGACCCAACCATCTCTGCCAGCCTCTGCGCCCCACTGTGCTCTAGAACGTCCACACGTCTGGTGGCTCCAGCAGCGGGCAGCCGCCCCCTTCACAGTGCCGTGAAGGGAAGGCTGGTCTTTTTCCTGCTTCGTTGTGTGTGCGTGTGCGTGTGGAAGGACTCAAGGCAGCCAAGTGGTGTCTAAGAAGACTACTCCGGCATCCATAGGTAGGGAATGGTGCGGCTGGTGGGCCCACGGACCCTGGACAGGAGAACCAGCCCTTGATGCCCCTCCAGGAGAGACCATGGGCAAGCTGTACTTTCAAAATGAGACTGCTGGGGGGCGCCTGGGGGACTCAGTCGGTTAGCCGCCGACTCTTGATTTTGGCTCTGGTCGTGATCTCAGGGTCCTGGGATCGGGCCCCTCATCGGGCTCCCCACACAGCTCGGAGTCTGCTCCAGGATTCTCTCTCTCCTTCTGCCCCTCCCTCCGGTCACACTCTGCCTCTCTAAAATAAATACATCTTTAAAAAAAACCAAACAAACAAAAGGGATACTCTGCCACTCCACCATTCACCACATGAGAGCAGAAACAGTCCTGTTCCCACTGAATCACAATGGACCACTCACAGAGGTGACGTGGTGCCCAAAAAAGCTGACCAGGGACTTCTGCGGCCTTCTCTCCAGAAGGCTGCCAGTTGGGCCCTAAGACATCTTCCGATAAATAAGCCTCAGAAGTTGGTGTCCTAGGCTTGCTGCCAGCCCAGGGATGGCTAAGGAGGTGAGCCAGTGGGCTCCTGCCGCCCCTGCTTTTCTGCCGTCCCCAGGAAAGGGCTGCTGGGATCATAGGACCAACAGGCAGATAGGGTGGGGAGAGGAGAAGGTGGTTAGAGGCCGTGTTGGGCTTATCTGGAAAAGGTCAGAACCCCAGAGTGGGCCAGACAAGGGGCGGGAGGAAGAGCGTGTGCATCTCCATCCTAACCCAGAAGGAGGGGCCGGGCCAGCCCAGCCCACCCCACCCCAAGAGGTCTGTTCCCACGTGAAAGCCTGTGGTTGTCTCCTCCTTACGGGCTCATGGAATCCTGGGGAAGGATCTGAGCACAGGGGCCTCTGCTGCAGGCCTGGCCACCCATCCCAGGAATCTGGCAGCCCCAGGGGGAGGCCAGCTCGGACCTGGGAAGAGGAAACAGGTCATCTTGGCTTCTTCCCTGTCTGATCTCTCTCTCTCACGCCTAAGAAATGTGTCAGCACACGGGAGCAGGATCAGTGCAGGGACGGAGTCGCTCCTAGGGGCTCACTGCGAGCAGAGCGGCGGGGGCCACATACCCCAGGAATGAGACTGAGGGTGATTCCACCTCAGCCCTGGGTGTCTGGCTTCAGCATGGCTGGGCAGGGAGACAGACACGGGGCCGAGGGAGCTGACCTGAGCACAGAGAATATGACCCCTGGCTTCCCAAGAACCACAGAATAGGGACTAACATTTCTGCGGGCTCACTGTGCACCTGGCCCTGTTCTGAAGGCCTTGTATACACACCTCATGTTATTCCAGGACAGAGGAGGAATCCCTGGACCGTGTCTCTGGGGTGATGCTCAGGTTTGCCTCTGTCGTTTTAGTCCTCTGTCCTCAGGCCCAGAGGGGCTCTGGAGTCTCCACGGTGCTATTGTGAGTGACCTCACCCTGTCTTCTCCTCAGTGGGTGATGTCCGGAGATGCCTGCACTCATTCACCCTGAACATGGCGTCGGGGCCAAGTCAGGAGGCAGGCAGAGTATATGCAGTTCTGCCCACCCTGAACACTGCTTTGTGCCCTTTTCCATTCTGACTGCACCTGCACCCAGGAACAGGTGGATGTCCACCAGTTATCCCTTCGCATGGCTTTCAGAGCCTGTGTCCTTCCTGGGTAGCTGTCTTTCCAGTCTGTGCTCTCAGAGTGAGAGGGAAGACTGTTCCTAGGAAAAGGATTTGGAAGAAGAAAGTCAGGATTTGGGAAGCAGCAGGCCTTTCCAGCAGCACCATGACCAGCCCATACAGGTCCTTTGTGCCTCCTCCTCTAAGCAGACATAACCTGTGCTAAGGTGTGTGTTGATGAGCAGGGTGACTTTTAGCTCCCATGTGCCATTTCAGCTAGGTGCTCTTGTGCAGTGAACAACCTGGACAACTGTGATTGGCCATCCTTCTTCCAGGGCTCCCATTGAGTCGCATCATCACCACCCCCACTTGGCTGCTAGGGGCTCAGAGCACAAACCCAGTACCACCTAGGGGTCCTTTCACCCTAGGGAGAGCATCATACTCATTTCCACTGCCTGGCTTTGTCCCTTTGCCCATGTGTTATATACTTTACCATGTGCAGGGCTGAGCAAATGTTTACCGTCCTCTACAGATGAGGGCACTTTGCCCAAGCTCACACAGTGAGCTAATGGTGCAGTTGGAGCCTACACTCCTGTCTCCTCCCAGGAGCTTCTTGAAGAGTTCCCACTAGGCAGCAGCCCCCACAGTTCCCACGATCCTGTTCTCTTCCCAGTAGGATGAAGAGAAGGGGCCTCCAGGACCTCCCACAGAACACATCTTCACCCAGCTTCTGGCTGGCTTTCCCCATGGATGCTCTTGGGGATAAGCAAGGGTCCCCCTCTTGCTACCAGCAAGGCAAGGGTGGCATTGGTGGTGGTGTGTGCTGTCCTGGCTGCCTGGAGTTCTGCCTGACCTGTGGGGAGAGGCAGACTGCACCCACCCCATATCCCAGGACCAGATAAGATACTCCCCTACGGCCAGTGTCGCCTGAAAACCCAAGTGTGTTCAAGGTCAGACGGGCTGGTGGGGGAGAGTGTGTGTCCCTAATGCTCACAGTGGCTACTCTCAGTCTTGGCTGCACATTAGACCCACCAGAAACACTGCATGGTAGAAATACGGTTGGGCCCTGTCCCCAGAGATCTGATGTCACTGGTCGGCGGTGGGGCCCCAGCCTGGTGCTTTTCAAACTCCCCAGCTGATTGGCATGTCTGGCAGAGATGAGAACCGCAGATACCCATACATATGGGAGGGGCACCAGACTACACCTGAAACCGAGTTGATTGCTAGTCTGCTGAACAAGGCAAGTGCAGTTAGCTTAAGCCCAGCGTTTAGTTTCAAAAAGCAAACAAGCAGAGGACGGGAGACTTGACTTGGGAAGAGTCAGGGCTGTCATCTTTGGAGCACTGAGGAACGGACATACACTCGCAGTTGTGGTCCTGCAGGCCTGAACTTTCAGAAAGATGGTGACAAACCAAGGAGCATTCCAGAACCTGGGACTGTGATGGGGAATGAGCTGAGGAAACCGAGGTGGGGTGGGGGGAGAGTGTGCTGGAGGGACAGGACTCAAGGGTGGGTGAAAGTGGGCGGCAGGTAGGTCCCAGGTCTGATGACAGGGCTGGACCTTCGGGGATTTCAGCTCAACTGGAGGAAACAATTGTAAAGGGGCATGCCAGCTAGATGCCAGCCTCCTGGGGAGGAGGGGCTCCGGAGTGGGAGGGAGGGCCAGCGCTCCACTGGGAGCCCGCTTGAGGCAGGTGCTGAGCTGGGCTTTCTTGGGATAGTGCTTCCAAGGGCGCTTGCCTGCGCCGGAGACTGGCGTGGCCCGGGTTCCTGCATCTGGGCGCTACAGATACTTGGCGGTAGAGCTTCTCTGTGCTGGGACGGCACTGCACCCACTAGATGCTCGTAGCACCACCCCCCACCCGGAATCGTGACAACCAGAGAAGTCTGTAGACCTTGCCAAAGGGCCGACAGAACTACTCACTAGAACAATGGCCCTTTACCCCTGGGTGCTTTAATGATGCCTGGGTCCACGCCCAGGGGTTGATGTCATTGGTCTGGGTGAGGCCCAGACAGCCCGGGGGGTTGAGGGGGGTTCAAATTGCCCCAGGTGGTTCTAATATGCAGCAACGGTTGAGACCCCCTGGGGTAGATTGTTTCTCAAACTTGAGTCAGCATAAGAATCACCTGGGTGATGGCTCTAAGTAATGCGTCCCAATTTAATTAGAATCACCTGGAATTGTGAGGCTCAGGCAAGTGTGGGAACCGCCAGAAGAGTTTCCCGGAGCCCCTTGTGGCGTGAGGCTCCAGCATTCTGAGCGGAAAAGCCCAGGCTAGCCTGGCTTGCTAGGACCTCCGGTGCCTCCCGCTGGGTTCCTTCCCCGCCGCCGGCCCTCCCTCCTCTCCTCTCCTCTCCCATCCCGGGGTCCCGGCCTCCTGCTCACCTCCCCCATCTTCTCCTCCCCTGTGACTTTATCCCAGCCCCCCGCCCCTCTGCCCGCCCCGGAGAGCCTGCCGGCAGCCCGGCCCCTCCTTCCTCCGCTCCTCCCAGCCGGTGGCTCTCAGCGCCGGCTTGATTTAGTAGGCGTTGGAGGAGAAAGGCAGCTTGAAGAGTCACTAAGAGCCCCGATGCTCGCCAGCACTTATCTGGAAAGGAGAGGCCGCAGCCCCAGGGAGGGAGCTGGGGCGTAAAGGAACACACACCTCTCAGTCGGGGAGGGGGCGTGGCAAGCCCGCCATCATCACAACGCTCCGCTGGGTCGGGGGCACCGAAGGCTCCTGGCACCGCTACCCCAGCGCGCGGGGGCTGCCCCTCCCTGCCACACCCCGCGTGGGGGGAGAGGGAAGCCGGGGGAGGGGGGCAGGGGCTGTCCCTGAGGGGGACAGGGGCTGGGCTCCTTGCAGCCCTAAGTCGGGGAGCTCAGAGACCCTGGGTCAGGAGGTGTCAGGTGGGTTCAGAGGGAGGTGTCCTGTGGCGGCTGGCTGACGACTGGAGGGCGGAGGAGGGCCCCCCACCCCTAGCCTTTTGGTTGTTTGTCGGCCCTCCTCTCCTGGTGCCCGTCCCCCTTCTTTTCCTCCCTGATGAAAAATACAAAAGGAAAATGCGCCAGTGCCCAGGTCTGGGGAGCCCCAGCCCGCGGGATGGAGAAATGAAAGCGGCCCCAATTAGAGGCTTTGGTTCTGCAAACTTGATGCTCGGCACTTGAACTGTCACGGCGGAGCCTTAATTAGCAGCGGCGGGGGAGAGGTCAGGAACAACTCAGCAGTCTTGACAAGCGCGTTATCAAGTGCAGGGGAGCGGGGGCTGCCCGGGGAGCGGGCGGGGCCGCCGAGAAGGGGGAGGACGACGGAGGCGCCGCGGCGCGCGGGAGGTGGCGGGGAGGAGGCGCGCGGCCCCGGCCGAGCGGGAAGGGAATAAAATGGTGGCTGCGAGGCGGCCGCGTAGCCACGGCTGGTGGTGCGTGAAGCCTCCGGCGGGGGCGCGGGCGAGGGGGCGCGGGCGGCACGGGGCGCTCCCGGGGGCGGTGTGACCGGCTGTTCCGGCCCCCCAGGCGCCACGGCACCTCCCCCCGGGTCCCTGCAGCAGGCAGACGGGGGCGCAGCGGACAGGGCGCACGGCGCGCGTGGCGGGCAGACGCCCCCGGCTGCTCCTGACCCCCCAGCAGTCCTGGGGCTCCACTCCCCCGGTTCCCCGCTCCCCTCTGGGGACATCCCCGGCTGTCCCGTGACCCTCTGATCCCCTTGGCACCTCCCGGGTTTGGAGCGCACGGCGCGCTTGGACTGCCCCCGCCGCTTGGTGAGCCCTGCGCCCACGCCGCCCGCTATGCCGGGCAGCCCCTCCTAGAGCCCCCGGGGTCCCCGCGGCCGTGGCGGGGGCGGCACAGCATGCTCAGCATGAAGACCTGGTCGAACCTGCTGCACAACCTCAGTAAGTGAGGGGCTTGCGGCCCGAGGGGAGGGGGAGGGGGAGGGCCCGGGATGGAACTTTCTGGGGCGCGCTGCCCGCTCCGCCTGGCCCTGCGACCCCGGAGTACCTCCAGGTTCATACACATGCTCCCCAGGGAAGCCTCCCACCGCCTCCCCATCCTGTCAACTCGGAAAAGGAGCCAATCGATTTGTTTTTTAAAGTAGGAAAGCCCCATCTGCCCGCCCGTCTGGCCCGTCCAGGGTCTGGGGAATGAGAAGCGTGGACAATCTCCAGATCTTGTCCAGGTGAGATCGCAGGCCTGCACCAGCTTTACCGCTGTCCAGAGGCCTGCCTTCTCAAGGCTGGTTAGCAAGCTGGGCCGGGAGCGGTCAGCCCTGGCTGGGCCCCTTTGTGCCTAGGGGAAACCAGATCCCGGAGCGAAATGTGGTGCAGGGCTGTTTCTCCCCCTCTGTACTTGCACACAGGTGGGGACCAGGGGAGGGATGTGTGGCTTAAATTGTGTTTTGTCCCAACTTGCCGCCTTCCCAAGTTGTAATAGCGTCACCCTGTGCCCATCCCAGCCTTCTGAGTGGGCAAGGGTATGACTTCAGCTGGCTGGTGCACTAGTGAGGCCACAAGAGGGTAAGAAGTGCCAGGAAGCCTTTGCTCCCTCCTGGAGAGGGTTTAACAGGACTCCGAGGCCCAGGGGGCACCCCTGCAGGCTGGTGGTATGAAGGTGGCATTGGGCAGGCAGCCCCAGCCCCGAGGTCAGTGGCTGGAGGGGCAGGAGGGGTAGGGTGGTGGAGAGAAGGCAGCTGTGGACAGGAACTCGGGTTGCTGAGGTTGCTTTGGGCAGGGTGACAGTGGGTGGGATGATGGCATCTGCTCGGCTCCCCGCTCCTGTGACAGGTTAGGAGGTTGGGCATCTTGACCTCCAGGTGCCTCCCCTGATGGCCTTCTCTTCCAGGTGGGCCAGTAGGGGGAGAGGGAAGTGGCCAGTGGAAGCTGCCAGGCCCCAGGGTGCCTCTCCTGCTCTCAGCCCAGCCCCTGGCTCACACTGCCGGGGGGTGGGGGGGTCGCCCAGGCCCCCTCCTCCTTTCCAGCCCTGCATCTCTTCGAGTGTGCCTCTCTGCCTGTTTGAACTGCAGCTTTTAAAGCTTTTTGCCTTTTGAAAACTCGGGGGGGGGGGTGTGAAAAAAAAAAAAAAAAAAAAAAAAAAAAAAAAAAAAAAAAAAAAAAAAAAAAAAAGGGGGGCGGGGGGAGGGGGGGGCAGCAGCTCAGACCAAGGTGGAGGCTTTTTTCCTCTCAGCAAAATGAGCCTACAAAACTCCCTCTCAGTGTTTAAACAGCCCTCCCTCCCCTCTGCTGGCCCTTCGTCCCGCAGTCCATGGGACCTCAGGAGACCCAGAAGGCCTCTGATCAGCTGTGTGCCCCTGGCCAGGTCAAGGGCACCCAGTTTCCCTAAGGTGTCCAAGGAGGATGATCACGAGGGGGTGTGCACTGATACCTTCGTGACACGTTGGCCCCCACCGTGCAGTGGTCAGATCCCAGGTTCCTCTCCACGCCAGTGTCCGCCCACCCACTTCCCAGTTGCAAGGGCTTCCCCTCGTTCCCAAAGCCCAGCTATAGGGGCGGTGGGGAAGGCCCTGGTTCAGCTGCCTGGGATCTCAGAACAGCCGCTTGCTGAACTCAGGCAAGGACTCACTATTCGCAGATACCATCCTTCCCTGGCACCAGGCCTCACGGCAGCTTCACCACACAGGCACTGGCTTTGTGCAGGTGAGGGTACTGAGGCTCTGAGAGGTTCAGCTCACTGCTCAGGGTCACACAGCTCGTGAGGTGGTGAGGGAGAGATGGTGGGCACCAGGCAGTCCTACCCCAGGATCACGCCCCTGGACAGCTGCCCCTGGCCAGACACATCAGTCTCCTGTTCTGTAGCAAGTGGGAGGCCTCCATCTGGTGCGAAGTGAGGGCTGCTCTCTGGCCTGCCCCCTGCCTGCCATCAGAGCCTCTCCCCAGCCAGCTGAACCCTGTGTCTCGTCCTTGCTGTGGCTTGGCCACGGGGGAGGCACATAGCATAACCGCTGAGTGCCAGACCCCAGAGCGCCTGTCCTCCTCTGTGCTCCTTGCTGTCTGACTTTGGGCAGGTGACCTAACCTCTCTGTGCTGTAGTCTCCCCACTGTAGGGGGGGGTGTGGTTCTGCCCTCCTAGAAATGGAACGTACCAGTCCAATTAATGGCAGGGGCCCGCTGTCAGGTTAATAAAGGTCAGCCGGTATTCCTTTTTCTTCCACCTGGAACGCCCTTTTGACTTCCTGCAGTCTCCTATATCTTAAGGCCACCTTGAATGCCACCTCTTCTGAGAAGACTTCCAGTGTCTGCCTAGCCATAAACCATCTCTCCTGCCTCCTCCTGTCCTCATGGCCATACTTTTTCCTACGGGGAATCCATAGCTTTGTGCCCATTTCTCTCTCCTGTCAGGCAGGGGTTTCCCAGGGAAAGGTCCTTTCCGTTCTGTCCTCAGAGCCCCCCACCAAGTTATGGCGTGTGCAGTCTGCAAGCGGCTGGGCCCTTAGGGGCAGGGCTCCACCCTTGTGTGTTGGAGTGAAGGGCTGGAGAAGCTAGGATACAGCCTTGGTTATTGGGTTGTTCCCAAAGCAGGGTCCTGGGGCACCCCTGGAGGGCTGGTGGGGGCCATCTGAACCCCGTGCCCTTTGCCGTTGCTTCCAGCGCTGATGGGCCCCGGCCAGGCTTGCCCCCTGCTACTCCAGACCTCTGAGGGCCTGACCTTGGCTGCTGGCTGCAGAGCAGGTTGGTGCCACAGCCGTGGGAAGTGGGGGTGTCATTCGTAAACCCTTCCGATAGGGTCTGGTGGCCATGTCTCTGCCAGCGAGGAAGGCTCCCTGGGGGTGGCATTATTTGTGTTTTTGTCTTTCAGTAAACCAGATAAGCCATTTCCAGGTTTACAAATGAGTTTTGCTTTATTTGGGGGGGAGAAAACATCTTTAGAGATTCTCCACCAGGAAAGTAAGAGGCAGATGAGGACGCGGGACTGAGGTGGTTTCACTGCTGGTCCGGGGCTCAGCCGAGGCGTGGGCAGCTGGCCGGGAAGGCCAGCCCCTTGGTAGTTAGCCCGCGGCCCCTGCAGCTCTGTGCTGCCTGGCCTCCTGGGTTGGAGGGCCAGTCTGGAGCCTGATGCTAGAGTTTGGTTCCTGGATCTGCTTTATTGGCTGTGTGACTTTGAGTAGGATGCTTGACCTCTCTGTGTCTATTTCTTCCATCATCAAGAGGCCATGATAGGGCATGCATCTTGTTGCTGGTAGCTGTGCCAAAGACCATCCCCTTGCTGCGACTTAAAGCAACAACCCGCAGAGAGTCTGCTCGTGAATTGGGTGTACAGCCCGCTGCTCTCTCGTGTTGCACGTGGTTGCAGACGGGAGCCACTGGGATTCCCCACCTTTGCTCACCCAGCCTTGGAGCCACTTGGTATCCCTTCTGCTGCTGCCTTTTCTGGGGGCCGCCACCAGAGCCCACCCAGGTTCAAGGGGGGGGGACAGATTCCAACTCCAGATGGAAAAAGGGTCACAGAATTTGCGGACATGTCTCAAAATCCTCTCGTAGCTCCTAGGGCTGTTGGGCTACATGACTGATCCATGGAAACAGTACCTGAAACTTGGAGAGAACTAAGTAAATGTTAGCGCTCCTCCGAGCCAGGTCCCAGAGAAATTCTTTGCTCCTTAAGTGACGTGGGGGGCTGGGGGATGGGCCAGGGAGGGGCTGGGGTTGGATGCCCACCCGCTCCGTATTTGCATTCTCTTTCTGCACATCCCCTTGTTTTTAGTAACCTTTGGCCTTTAACACACTCTCTACCTTTTTGCCCAGTCCTCCGCCTTCTGAGTGCCACCGCCCCCCCTGGAAACAGATAGACCCTCCCGGTGGACTTCCTCTCACTTGGCAGCTCTCTGATGTGTGTGCGTGTAGGGATCCTTGAACCATGAGAATGGAGAGATTGCCCTGGTGCAACAGGGAAGAATCCAAAAGCAAATGCATGACCTTGGGCAAGCACTTGGCTTCCTGGGGACCCTGCCTTCCCAAGGAAGGGAGGGCCCAGCTTCTAGGGTCCATGCTTCCTAGGGCTCAGTGATTTACTCAGCTTGGGAGGGCAGGCGAGGCCACGGCCTCAGGCCTCGCCTCGGAGGGCTCTGGGACAGGGAGGGCTGATGCCCTTGGGTCACCCCCCCACCCCCACCATCTCCCATCCGCCAAGGGTCACTGATAACAGAAGTTGGCAAGAGTGACTGTGTTTTCTCTTGACCTCTAAGAGTCTGAGCTCTGGGATGAAATGGGGTAGTGCTGGTGTTTGGGTGCTGGTGATATCGTTGGTGATCATTACTGGGGGAAGAGTGTCCCCCAAATTCATGTCTACCCGGAACCCCAGAATGAGACCTTATTTGGAAAAAATGCAGTTAGTTAAAGATCAGAGATGGGATTGTCCTGGGTTAGGGTGGCCGGAAGTCCCGTGACTGGTGTCCTTACGAGAAAACTGACGGGACGGAGGCCATGTGGGGACAGATGGGGCCACAGCCAAGGGCCTGGAGCCCCCAGGAGCTGGAAGGGGCGGGAAAGATTCACCCCCCTGGAGCCCCTGGAGGGAGCTCCACCCCGCCCACAGCTGGATCTCAGACTTCTGGCCTTCAGAAGTGGAAGAGAGTAAGTTCTGTTGTTTTAAGCCCCAAGTCTGTGGTTCTTTGTCCTTGTAGCCCCAGGACACGGATGTATCCTCATTTCCTTCCTTTTATGTATTTTTAAAATATGTAATGGTGAGGAAGACCACCTGATACTCCTCACAGACTGAGGACCCCAGTATTGTGGGGTGACTGAGACTACAGACGGACCTGGCTTCAGGGACCTGAGAGGCTGGGATGTCACTGTCTCTCTGGTCCCCATTTCAGGCGGGAGAAACGAGCTGGTGTGACAGAAAGGAAGACCTCCCCAGTTTGACTTGAGTGCACCAAGGCCAGCCCTGGTCCCAGTAGACGCCTTAGCCATCACTTGTCCCTGTGCGAGAATAGGGACATCAGAGGGTTGGGGATGAGGTGGAGAGAGGAGGCAGGGCCTTTTGCCTGTCAGAGACCCCGGCCAGGTCACAGGGTGCCCTGGGACCCCATTCTTGCCATCGTCTCTGATGGTGGCGGGGGCCCAGAGACTTGTCACTCTTGGTCACCCCTGGCCTGAGATGCTGCCGCTCCCACTGCCCCCAGGCCCCCCCTGTTGGCCTCATTCTGGGATGAGGCGCATGGCTTTTGGGAGCTGAGGTCCGCTCTGCAGGAACCTTGTGCATATCGTTGGATTGTTTAGCACCTTTCACCCTCTCCTAGAAGGCCAGCTGCTGTGTTCACCACTGTATCCCTAGCTCCCAGAGTGTGCTGGAACAGGCCCAACGGCCTTGCAAGGCTCTGCGAGGCCAGCAGGGCGTCTGCCTCCCTCGCCTGACCTCACACCCCTGCAAATTCAGCTCAGCGCGTTGGGGTGAACCTCATCCACCCCTGGGCAGATGAGGAAACTGAGGCCCGGAGCAGGTCAGGGCCTGTCTGAGGCCCCGGGCAGGCAGAGACAGAGCTGGAACCGAAGCCTTTTCGGGTGCAAGTTGCAGCACAGACTTCTCAAACCTGGCCACCATGTCCTGGGATCTTCCAAACACTGTCTTTGACCTGTTTGTCTCTGGATTTTTCCTTGGTGCCTCTTGTTGGGATGTGAGACTCCTCGAACCCGGTGACCCACAGCCTGTGTTGCTGAAGCCCCTCGGGGCAGAAACGCAATTAAGCCAAGTCTGGAGTCTCGGGAGGGGAGCTGAGCTGTGGGGCGGGCGGGGGGTGGGGGTTGTCTGGGAGGACCACATAGGTCTCCCTGGAGAGGTGCTGCTGGCTCACTCTGCTCCCTGTGGTGGGTGAGCTGCGGGGCCCCCGGCCTTGGGGCTGTCCTGGGGCGAGCCAGCCCTGCCCTGCCCCCCAGCCACCGGAGTGGAGAAACCCCGGTGACCCACTCAATGTTTCTTTTAATTAGAGACAATTAAAATGGTGTAACGGGTGGCGGTTTGCTTCTTCTTTAGGAAGAAGCAGAGAGCCCAAACGGAACCTAAAAAAAAAAAAAAAAAGATAAAATAAAACCCAGTGAATTTTTAATAGCGATTATCTCCTGACACATAGCGCGTTGCCATCTGGCAGACACACAAGCCCACTGAAGCTTGATGCTGGGGAGAGAGGGGGCAGCGGGAGGGAGGGGGCTGTGCAGGGCTCCTGCTGGTGGCCTGGAGCCAGGGGCCCCCTCCCTCCCCAGGCCACTCGGGGAGCCTGGGCACAGCAGAGGTCCTCACCTGCCCTCCTGGGCTTTCTTAGCCCCCCCCCATGTCATAGACCCTCCCGAGGGGACACCCTGACCTGATCGGAGAGCCTGGGCTCCCGGCGTTTCTGGCCAGACCCGTGGAGCCAGCCGGTGGCATGGGTCCGCCACAGCCAGAGGCCACCGTGTTTCAGCCGTGGTGGCGTTCCTGTCCCGTACTGCGCACCAGTCCTCAGGCATTCCCTCAGCCCCTGTGTACTAAGCTGCCACTCGTGGCCGGACCCTGGGATGCCCTGGATATCCAGCTCAGGGATCAAAAGCTTGTTCCGTTTGTCACTTTAAACGTTCAAATGAGTGGTTACATCAATGTGGGGCTTGAACTCAGGACCTGAGATCAAGACCTGAGCTGAGATCAAGAGTCAGGCGCTTCACGGACCGAGCCATCCAGGCGCCCACGGGTGGCTACAGCTTAAAGCACTCAGGCTCTGTTGACGTGTTGGGCTGGATGCTTCTTTGTCACGGGCTTTCTGGGAGTCATAGGACGTTAGCAGCCTCCCTGGCCTCTACCCACCGTATGCCCGTTACAGCCCCTGGTTGTGACAACCAGAAATGTTTCCAGATGTTACCCAGTGTCCCCCGGCAGGGGCGCAAAATGGTCCCAGTTGAGAAAAACTAGCTTGAGGTATGTGAATGAGTTTCGGGGGCTGCCATAAAAAATCGTCACAAACCGGAGTCTTAAAACCACAGAAATTTGTTCTCTCCCAGCTCTGGAGGCCAGAGTACTGAGTCAAGGTGTCGCAGGGCCACCCTCCCCCTGGAAGCTCAAGGGGACTCCAGGCGTCCCTTGGCCTGTGGCCTCGTCCCTCCACCTCTGCCTCGGGCCTGCTTCCTGTGTGTGTCCTCGTATGCAGTTCTGTGTTCAGATTCCCTCACCTTAAAGGGATGTCAGTCATTGCCTTTGGGGCCACTCTAATCCAGCATGACCTCATCTTATCTTGATTATATTTGCCAAGACTCCATTTTTGAATGAGGTCACATTCTGAGGTTCCAGGAGTACGTTGTGCATTTTGGGGGACACTGTTGAACCCACACTGTAATGCTTGAGCGAAGGGAAGAGTATAGGATGGGCTACAGGGAGCACATAGAAGGGTGGCCCAGCCTGCGGGGGGGGGGGGGGGGGCAGGTGGGTTCCCCGCAGGGAGTGGCTTTGAGCTGAGGTTTAAGACCCTGGTTTACCCCAAGAGAAGGTGCTGGCAGAGCCCCTCTGTCACCAGTGCTCCCCATGCCCATCTAAAGAGGTAGGTATCGACAAACCCATTTCACAGAGCTGGAGCCTGAGTCACAGGTTGGGGGCCTCCCTAAGGCTGCCCGCCATGTTTGCAGAACTGGGGTGGGGGGGTGCATCTGTCCAGGCACTTCCTCCACCTGGGGCGGGCTCTGGGCAGCTGCCAAGGGCTGGTCCTCTCCCATGATGTTTGCTTGCCACCTCTTGTGGGTTGAATTGGGTCCCCCAAAAAGATAATTCAAGTCCAAACCCCTGGTACTTGTGCATGTGCCCCTATTTGGAAATAGAGCCTTTATTCATGTAATAGGGTTAAGATGAGGTCCTGTTGGGTTTTGATGGGCCCTAATCTGATGACTGGCGTCAGACACACAGTGACAGACAGACGTTCAGATAGAATGCCTTGTAGCCACGGGGCAGAGACTGGAGCCGTGCATCTACAAGCGAGGAATGCCAGCGATGGTGGGCACCAGCAGGAGCTGAAAGAGGCAAGAAAGACCCTCTCCCAGAGCCTTCAGAGGGAGCATGGACCTGCCACCTTGATTTCCGGCTTCAGGCCCCCAGAACTGGGAGAGCATACATTGACGTGTGTTGAGGCCCCCGTGTGGGGGAGTTTGCCGTGTCAGCCCCAGGATCCTGACTCCCCACCTTCCAAGGGGAAGTGACGACTTTGGTCTCTTCTTGCCCACGTGGGCAGTGTTGTGTTTCCTCAGGATTCTTTGGGGAAGGCCAAGCCAAGGAAGAGAAGGGAAGGTCACCCTCTGGGGACACTTGCTTCTCTGGGGCCCACCCACACCAGACAGGGAGGAGTGAGGCACGGGACAGGAGCAGGCAGCCTGAGTACCGTGTTGTTCTGGGGGTGGCCAGGGGGCTACACTCGGCTTGAAAGGGAGAGAGAAACTTCTGAGAATACAGCTGGCCAAGAAACGTTTGAGCTCCTCTCCGGAGAGGAGGCTCGCTGGGCCTCCGCAATGACCTGACCACAAAGGGCGACGTTTCCAAAGCCATTGGCCATTGCACGGGCCAGGTGAGGCGACTTTGTGAGCTTCTGGCCAGGAACCGAGGCGAAGGCAGGTTCCTGCCTCTCTGGGGCTCTGAGCTGCCTGCTGTCCCCAGCCGGGGCCCCACCTCTGCCCCACCATGCTTGCAGGTGAGGGGGCTGGAGTAGTTCTAGGCAGCAAATGTCAGTATAAAAGCAGTGCGTTATCAAACCACGAGTTGTCTGAGGGTGCAGGGGCCATGGGAACCAAGTTAGGGCAGGGTGAGAAATGGGGAGGGGGTTCAGTTGGAGGTGATTAGTGTCCTGGGGCTGCTGTAACAGGACCACAAACTCAGGGCTTCCTTTATTTTCTGACCATGCTGGAGGCCAGAAGTCCAAGATCCAGAAGGGCTGTGCTCCCTTTTCCCTTGAAGCTCTGGCAACTGCTGGCCTTCCTTGGCGTGGGACCTCCTTCTCTGCCCCGTCTTCACCTGGATTGTCCAGATGGTCTTCTTTAGAGATCCTTAATTACATCTGCAGGGACCCTTTTCCCAAATAAATTCCCGTTCACATGTTCCAGGGTTAGGATGTGGGCCATTCAGCCCCTTGCAGTGGGGTCAGTGAAGACCCCTGGAAGTGTCTCGTGCCAGAGCTGGTCACGTGCATACCTGAGGGAGAGAGCTCTGGCCAGGGCAGTTGGGGCAGAGCCCTGAGTGGGGAACACACTTGAAATGTTTAAGAAATGTCAAGGATACCAATGGGTGGGGCCGCAGGGCAGGAGGAGAGGAATGGGGGTGTGTGGGCTGTGGTGCTGAGGACACAGTCTTCACTGGGATCCAGGTGGGAAGCCTGGGAGGTTTTGGGCAGAGGTGGGGACGTGAATCAGCCTCCCTTCTCACAGGGTCCTCTGGTGGGCGTCACACAGAGGATGGAGCTCAGGGGCCAGGGCAGAGTCAGGGGGACCAGCGAGTTGGCTACTGCACCAGTCCAGGCGAAAGGTGCAGGGGCGATTGGGTGGGAAAGGAGAGGAGAGGCATCAGTTTGGGCTCTCATCTGGGGAAGAGAGCATCTCAGTGCAGCCTCTGATGAAGTGGGGGGGAGGGGGACAGCCTCTTCTCTGATGGATTATGGATTTCTGATGGTCGCATCTTCCCAATTAGCCAGCCCCGCCACAGTGGTCTCCTTCCATGCCCTCCTCCCCACCCCACCATGTGGGCAGCTGTTGTTGGTGGGAGCAGGGACGGAGGTGGGCGGGGGAGCACAGCAGCAGGGACACCGGAGAGGCTGTGCCAGCCTGGGCAGGGGGTCACATTTCATTTCTCTCTCTGCAGCATTGCCCACAATTAAACCTGAGTGCCTCGTGCTGATGGCCTCTTGGGGCTGCAGGGAAAGCACTTCCCTTGCCTGTGACCCATTCCCATCTCCCCATGCGTGCCCTCCCTTTCTGCTCCAAGCTGCCCTCTGCCTGAAGCTAGGCCTCCAGCCACCCCCCAGGGCTGGGAGAGAGGGAGGTTGTGATGTCCTCATGCCAGTTTCCAAAATGAATGTTGCTTTTAATGCCCCATCCTTCAGTCCTTACCCCTGGAATTTATTGGACAAACCCCATGGTGCTGATGGGTTCGAGGCTTGGGCCTCAGCATCTGAATTCTGCTGGAGTGGCCTGCTTGGCTCTGTTCTCCACACGGCTCTAGTTGGTCTCCTGATTCAGTCGGGGCGACTCCCCAGCCTTCAGGCCACAGCTCTTGTGGCTTTGCCCATAGATTGTGGCTTTGCCCATAGCTCTTGTGGCTTTGCCCAAAGCTGTGGCTTTGCCCATAGATTGATCCACTCTGGGGCTGCCTGACCCCTGTCTTCTTGGCCCCCACCCTGTGGACAGAAGCCCAACTTTTCTTTCTCCTTCCCCCTTATCTCTGCCCTCCTCAGCCAGGTTCTCACCCCTGGGTCAGCCAAAGCAGCCAATTTGCAGAGATGTGTGAGTGTAGGCACATCTTGCTAAATCTTTAATCCGTGCCGGGAGCTCCTCAGGCTGCCTTGCCCCGGGTGGCGGGCGGATTGGTGGTCAGCAGACCGTGCACAGCTGGCCCGAGTGCTGCTTCCAGAGCTCTGCCTTCTGGGATTGGGGGGGGGGGGCTGTGTCTGGTTGCATCCAAACCCCTGGAGGCTGGGCCACCAGGTCCGCTTGGGATACAGGAAGGTGTCCTGAAGGAGGTGAGGGCCAGGGCACGGGATGCCTGTCTGTGCAACTTGGTCAGATTGAGGCGGAGACAGACCTGTGTCTCTAGGCCCATCATCGTGCTAACGGGTGGTGACTTTCGATAATACCATCTCCAGCCTTCAACGGCAGGCTTATTTCTCAGGGGCCATGGTTCTGTGCGCAGTGCTGGGCAGGTCCAGGCCTTGCAGACCCACGTCTGTTGGTGGCTGCTGGAGCCTGTGTCTGCTGCCTGAGCCCATGACTTTCCAGGCAGGAAGCTTGCTCAGGAGGAAATGGGGCATCTTGCTGAGAAAGAAGAGGGGGAACCCAGTGGGAAGTGTTCTTGAGGCCCGTGAGGGCTCCTAAGAACACAACAGGCTCCCTGAGGGCCTGGGGTGCCTGGAGGGGGTTACCCGGTATTTTGGAGGAACCCGCGTAGGTTGGGATGTGAACAGGTAGGGATGGCAGGACCCCCTCGTGCCTTCTAATCCTCCACCCTCCCCCCCCCGCACACACATCTGATGGTCCCAAATCGGGCAGGTCAGGTACATCCTGGCACAGCATGTTTCGTCGGAAGCCCCATGTTGTCACAGCTTCATGGGGACATCTTCAGCGTTCAGGGTACAGAATGGAGCGGGGAGATGGCTATTGTCTCAGACAGACGTCCTCGCCGCTGGCATTCCCGCCTTTTGTTCTGGGCCCAGCCTCCCCAGCCATTTTTAGTTCCTTAGGCTCCTGTCTGTCTCTTGGCCTTTGCACCTGCTTTTCCCACTTTCTGCCGTGCTTTTCCTTGCAGACCCCAGCTTTTCCATCGGTGGAGCGTTTTCTTGGCGCAGTCTGTGTGGATATCTCACGTGCCTTCCCAAGGCTATTCGTCAGTCTGCTGAGCTGGGCTGCACCAGGGCAAGGACTGCGTCAGCCCTTTGGGTCAAGAGCGTGTCCCCAGGGCCTGGCACATGTATGCAGGAGGGGCCTAATAATGAATCTGGGTAAATGTTTTATGTGTTTCCGACTCTTTAGCCAAAGCTGAAACTGGGAGAGACCTTCCTCCCACGTGCTGCCCGCCGGTGAGCCATGTCCCCCTGGCCGGGGCCGACTCCCACCCGGTCAGGCCGCTCCCCACGTGGGAACTCAGACTCTGTCCTCACATGCTCCACGCCTCCTGGGCGCTCGGGAGTCACCTGCTGGACACGGACTAGGCTTCAAGGGTTTTCGTTGATTTACCAGTTTTATTGAGATGTATTTCACCATACGATTCACCCCCTTAAACTTTAAAGTGTCCAAGTCAGTGGTTTTTGTGTATGTGCAGACTGCAGGCATCACCACTGTTTCATTCCAGAATGTTCTCATCACTCCACAGAGAAACCCTGTGCTCATTTGCTGTCACTCCCTATTTCTCCCTCCCCCACCTCCCGACGACTGTGGATGCATGCCCTGTCTCTGGATTTACCCTTTCTGGACGTTTCACCTCAATGGAACCATACACTGTGGGACTTTGTGTCTAGCCTCTCTCACTGAGCCATGCTGTTAAGGTCTGTCTGTCCTGCAGGACTGCCTTCTGCTTCATGGCTGAGTAATATTTCACAGTGTGGGCCAACTATGTTTTGTTGACGCTTTCATCCGTTGACGCACATTTGGGTGGTTTCCACGTTTTGGCTGTTGTGAACGGTGCTGCTGTGAACATGTTTGTACGAGTTTCTGTGCGGACATATGTTTTCAATTCTTTGGGCCTCAGCCCCTCCCTGTTCTGTGGACTTCCCGTCGACTGTGGGGACAGCTGGGGCGTCTGCTGTCAAGTGGAGTGACCATTTCTCACATGTCACCAAGTGCCTAGACACTGGCCCTGGCGTTCACGGAGGCCTCAGCCTTCGTTCACAGCGGTTCATGGTGGGGAAACAGGCTCAGGCCACCTGCTTGTGGCTGCAGCATCAGTATTTGTCTCCTCCTTGAAGCTCTCCGCCCTGTTTCCAGACCGGCGGACCCAGAGCTCGAGGGCCGCAGGGTGCGTAAGATGGCCCGTGGGAGCGGTGTGGCAGTGGGGCTGTTCCTCTAGTGGCCCCTGGGCCCTGGCTGTGTCCAGGCACCTGTCTGAAACCTTCAGACTCTTACAATGCATGGACTGGCACCATTCCTGCTTGACAGATGGGGAAACTGAGGCATAAGACGCCAAGTCACATGTCTTGGTCATTAGCCTTAGATGTCAGGGTCCGAGTGGGACTCGGGCAGTTTGGCCTCAGACTCTACTGCCTGAACCCCAACATCTCACCACTTGGGTGAGAGGCAGATGTTCGGATGGGGACAAAGGCAAATTCCGGGCCTCCCTGGGCAAGGCGAGACTTGGTTGTTCAGAGCCTTCTGTGTCTCAGTTTCTTACGGGCCATGTGACTGAGGCAAGTCTGGGACTCTGTGAGCCTCCATCCCCAGCCCCTTGCCTGCTCCCAGGTCCCTGGGAGTCCTACAGCTTCTCCCCACTATTCCTGAGCCCACCTTCTCAGGCCTCACCACTCCTGGGAGGCCCAGCAGAGCCCCCACCCCAATTCCCAGCCACCCCCAGTGGCCCAAGCGGCCTGTCCCTGCTCTGCTCCAGGTGTCTGATTGCCCTCCCAGGGGACACAGCAGGGACCATCCACCGAGGGTGTCACTTTCATAGCAGGTGTGATGTGCAGTGGGGGCACACGAGGCTCCCTGGGAAGGGTGGGGGCCAGACTGGGTGGCCAGCAGTGCCAGGGAGGGGGTCCTGGGTCCCCCAGTCTGACTTTTCTGCTTGGCACCCCCAGCACCCACTCCCTGACGTTCCAGCATGTGGCCCCAAGCCCTCCACCCCACCTCCCTCCGCTCTTGAAACAGTACTCATCCCTGAGCCGCTGGGTTCCACATGGATTACCGCGGGCGGGTCCCCCAGGGAGCAGCGTGTGCAGAAACCGCAGGTCTCGGGATGGCGTGTGCTGCCTTTGCTCGCATTTCAGTTTTGGTTTTAAGCTGGCCCTTGCTCCCTCCCTCTCTGGGCCCAGTGGCCTCCTGCCTGGTGCTTTGGCGATGTCCCCTTACTGTCCACTGGTCTCCGCCAATCCTGACACCTGCGCTTCCCGACATAGCCAAGCCTCACTGAGGTCGGAGCCAGACCTCCCAGGCTCGAGTCCGGGCTCTGCCACTAGCCAGCTGTGCAGCCTCAGCATGTGGCTCAACCTCTCCGTGCCTCAGTTTCCTTATCTGTAAACTGGAGATAATGGTACCTCCCTTTCTGAGCCAGTAAGTGCACTCAAGCACATGAGGTGCTCAGCGTGTTTGGATCACGGTGGTCTCTGTAGTGGGAGAGGGGTCCTCCCAGCTTGCAGATGACGGGGGTCGGGGGGGGAGGCAGTGGTTAGCTCTGGGGTGTAGAGGGGTGTCGCTTGAGAAAAGTTCTGAGGGGGTCAGAGTTTTCTAGACAGCTGAGGAGCAGTTAGAAGGGAACTCCAGTTAAAGGGAGCCCCCAGCAAGGAGTTGAAGTTCGTCCCCTTTGTAGATGCGCTCTTCGTCCTTCCAAGCGGGGCAGTTACCAGAGAGGTTTGATTTGGGCCGAAATCCCCCGTCCTGTGTGCATGCCAGCGTGTGGACGGTCCGTTTGCCGAGAGTGCCTGGTGCGGTCGGCTTCCTGGAGCTGAGCCGGCTCGGTGCAGACCGGGCCGGCAGGTGCCCCCGATTCTGCTGCTGGAGCAGGCAGCGTGCTTGGAGGACTGTGCTCTGTGCCCCACGCCACGGAAGGTGGGGCAAGAAGCACAAGATGGCCCGTGCGACGCGCTTCCCTTTGCCTTCACGTCTCATTCTCACGGCAGCTGGAATGAGGACATAGTTTTCACCATCATTTTACAGACGAGGAAACCGAGACCCGGAGCTGTTGCTTGTGACTCTCCTGAGGTGAACAGCTGGGAAGGGACAGCTGGGACACCCGCTGCCCCAGCGTCCAGGCCTTTGCTGGAGTGCTCCACACTTAGGCGGGACAGGCTGGCCCTGCCCTGCGAGGCCTGCCGGCTTATGCCTAGAGACCTGGCCTGAATCGTTTCACCTCTGGATTTCATGGTCTCACCTGGCTTGTGAAGGGCCTTTGCAAGCCAGGTGCCCTCCCCGGGCTGGCTGTTGTCATTACCTGGGGAGAGCAGCAGATAGACGAGATGGGGTGTGGGCCAGTGCCACAAACCACCAGAACTGCCAGAACATTCCAGAACCTACCCCAATGAGCTGCACGTCATCTGGGGCACCTTGGGTGGTGCCCCATTCTGCCAGGCGCAAGACGGAGAACAGCCCCAGGGGAGCGGGCAGACTGTGAGCGGGGCCTGGTGAGGTCATGAGCCTAAGACTCAGCTCTGGGGGTGGGGACCAGGGCCCCAGCAGCCTGGGCTCAAATTCCCCCCCCCCAATTCCTTACCACTTGTGTAAGCTTGAGGGAGTTAGTCAACCGCTCCGTGCCTCAGTTTCCCCTCCATAAAATACGGGTCCTAGTGGTCCTCACCTATGGGGTTGAGCTGGAGCCGAACATGAGTTACAAGAGTGGGAGGTATGTAGTCGATGTCAGACTCCCCCGGAAACGTCGTGTAGTAGCGGCTCTCGCTTCCTGCCTGGGTGGGTGGCGGGACAGGGAGCACAGAAGCGTGTGGGCGCAGGCCAGTGTCTGGAGTTAGATCCCTGCTCTGTGCCTCAGTTTCCCCATCTGTAGTTGGGGTGGGAAGGGGCCGGCCGTGAGGGCCAGAAACGCCCGGCCCCAGGCCTGGCCCACAGTGGGTGCCCTGCTCTTGCGCCGGCTACGCCCAGCCGGGGTCACGAGTCCCAGCCCACCCGGCCGTTTTGTGGTATCGAGTGTCCCAGAGGCGGCAGGCTGAGACCGGTGGATCTCCCGGCGCACACCTGAGAACCTGCTGGCAGGAGTGTTTGCTTAATTAATTGACTTTGCGAGGGGGAGCCCGTCCCCGTGTAAATCTAGCAGCAGGCTCCGGTGCTCGCTGCCGGGTGCAGCGAGTGCAAGACTAGACTTTAAATAAGGGTACGGCTCTTGTTTGAATAATTGAAGAGCATCAAGGAAGCAGCAGCCCTCGGCACAGCGTCCGTGCTCCATCTGCGGCCAGCTGGCTCCTGGGCCGTCCCCACCGGCAGCTCCACGCTGCTGACGACCCCTCCGCCCACAGCACCGAGAGGCTTTCAGACAGGCAACCATCAGCACAGGGCTGTTGATCGAGTGCCCCCATTTCCCAGATGGGGAAACCGAGGCTGCATTCTGAGCCTGGCAATGGTGGCTCTGGTTTCCTGCTGTTGTGTGGGGCACTCTGGGACTACATTGCGTCTTGCAGGAGTGTCATCGAGAGGAAGGCTGAGCCGTGCTTTCCCTGGTCTGGTCTTTCGGATCTGCAGTGAGAGGGGCTGTCGGGTGCCGGGGCCCTGCACACCCCCTGCGTTCGCTAATCCCCTTTGAACAAAGAGAGCAGGTGTCAGACTCCGACCCGCAGACCCTGGGAGGGGTCAGGGATGGGGTACTCACCTCTGTTTCTGCTCATGATTGACGGCTTCCTTCTGGACATAAATTGGTTTTCTAAAAAATTAGTTGATGTGAATGACCCCTCTAGAAACTAAACAGCCAGCCAATTTTAAGTTGTAGTAGTAAATAAAACAGAGGTGCAGGCGTGGTGGCAATCCCGAGTGGCCCTCGAGTGACAAGCCACAGAGAGGCTGTAATGCGGATGGCGTCACAAGTGGCTCTGTGCGCCCCTTGCTCATAAGCCTTGAGGGAAGGCTGTTACTCTCCCTAGTCTTGGAGATGGGGAAACAGAGGCACAGAGAGGCTAAGTAACCTCCCATATCACACACAGCGGAGCTAGGACTCGCACCCAGGCAGCCCGGCCCCGAGCCCCCACGTTCTCTGCAGCCAGCTGTCCTGCCCTCCCATCTGTCTGGGCAGCCCCTCCAGCTCATGGCCTTTGCTCTCTCAAGACAACACGTGGTGGGGGGTGCTCCTCCCCTGTGCCCGCCCCTCAGGTCTAGGACACCTGCAGCTGCCCTGGACACGGCTGCACCTGAGCCGAGCCTGCGGCATCTACCTGCTCAGTCTGCATTCAACCTTGACTCCTCAGCACCTGTCCTTGGCCCTGGGCCATGTCACCCACTGCCCAGATGGTGTGGTAGGGTCACTTCCGCCTCCACAGACAAAGGCAGGATTTATAGTTGTCGGAAAACGATGTGGAACGTTCTAGGCAGCATTCATGCCAGCCACACCTCCCCAGACAAGTTGGGGGGGTGCAGCTTGAGCCAAGAAAGAGGCCACACATCAGAGCCACCCACCCCTGGTTTCCTGAACCCTGGAGGCACCCATTCCAGCCCCTGCCTTTTCCCAGAGGACAGCACAGGCTCAGAGAGGGAAAGCATCTTGGCCATAGTCACACAGCAGGGTGGGGTCCAGTCCTGGGTCCAGCCTTTGCACAGCCTGTTCTCAAAACAGCGGGAAGTGGAGAGCTGTGTCCTCCCTTCCCCCGTGCCTTCCCCATGCCTTTATTTCATTTTTTGGAGCAGGGAAGGAGGGAGGGAGGCGGTCCCTCTGAGTGCTGCGCCTGCCCGCAGTTCCTGGGAGGGCATCCTTCATCCCACAGACCTGCGCCGCCACCGCCGCATTAAGGACAGATGGATTACAGCTAATGAGCCTGCTTGCACCATTAACACTCGAGAGCCTTCCCGGGATTAAAGCCGGCTCGCAGCCCGCCGGGGCCGGCTTGTCACTCTCACAGTGGCGCCGAGGCGCCTGGCTGTGCATCAGTGTGCCCTAATTGTTCCTGTAATTGGGAGCCTGATGCCAGCCTCCCTGGGGACGGCCGACTGGGGGAAGCTGCTCACCAGGCCTCCACCCCTGCCCAGCCTGTCCCTCCTGCCCCTCAGGCACCAGTGCCCCATCCTGAGCCTGGACTGGGGGTGCCTCACCTCCCCAGAGCCCCCGTTTTTGTCCCGGCCCTTTCTACACATGGGACAATAATGGTGCCTCAGAGCAGTGAGGGGGCCTGCCCGACGTGGGCTGCACTCCGCTGGGGTGCAGGTCCTGTCCTCGCATGCGCGTGCATGTAGCTCCTATCAGCTCACGCACACGGACGCACATGTGTGTAGCTCCTGTCAGCTCACGCACACGGACGCACATGCATGTAGCTCTTTTCATGTCAGTCACACGGATGCACATGTGCGTAGCTCCTGTCAGCTCACGCACACGGACGCACATGCGTGTAGCTCCTGTCAGCTCACGCACACGGACGCACATGCGTGTAGCTCCTGTCAGCTCACGTACACGGACACACATGTGTGTAGCTCCTGTCAGCTCACGCACACGGACGCACATGCATGTAGCTCTTTTCATGTCACTCACACAGATGCACATGTGCGTAGCTCCTGTCAGCTCACGCACAA
>NC_048229.1:78244901-78301252 GCF_002007445.2 Ailuropoda melanoleuca
GTAGCTCCTGTCAGCTCACGCACACGGACGCACATGTGTGTAGCTCCTGTCAGCTCACGCACACGGACGCACATGCATGTAGCTCTTTTCATGTCACTCACACAGATGCACATGTGCGTAGCTCCTGTCAGCTCACGCACATGAATGCACATGCATGTAGCCTCTGTCAGCTCACGCACACAGACGCACATGCATGTAGCTCTTTTCATGTCAGTCACACGGATGCACATGTGCGTAGCTCCTGTCAGCTCACGCACACAGGTGCACATGCGTGTAGCTCCTGCCAGCTCACGCACACGGACGCACATGCGTGTAGCTCCTGTCAGCTCACACGCACACGCGTATGCTTGCCTGCAGTACTCACACTCACGCACACGCTCCCCCGCACTGCCTCACACAATGATTCACTCATCCTGAGAAGCACGTGCATGCGTGCACCCCCATGTCTGCTTACACATACATGTGCACTCACGCACATGAGTGTCCCAGGGGCACAACCCTCCCGCTCGGCACCGCTGCCACATACGCAGCGGGGGTGCGCTCAACATTGGCGAGTGGGCGCTGGGAAGACGCTGCGATGCCCCCTGTGCTGGAGGCAGTGCCAGGCGGCTCCGTTCAGGAGGGCGTGAAGCCTGGTGTGGCCTGGCCTCTGCGTACAACCCTCTGTGGCTCCCCGCGGCCGGCGGACACCTCTCCCCCCGTGCACGCTGGGTCTGCCCCTCCCACAGCCCTCCCTTCACACCGCCTCCCCCCGAAGAAGCCCTTCCTTCCCCCTGCCCCCCACCCACACCACCCCCTTTAACACTGGGCTTGCCGTCCTCCATTCCTGACGTGGGAGAAGAACCCGGGGACTCCCCTGTCTGCATTTTGGTTCCTCAATGTGCATTTGTAGGAATGAGTTTAGGCGTTGCTGGATGTAGGCCGTGGAATTAAAACTAAAACAGAATTTGTTGTACCAGTTTCTCACGTGCCTAGCTCCATGTCCACCCTGGAGGGAGAGACAGGTCCCCAGTTTCCATTTGGTGTAGGCATCCGAGGGACCCACGGGGTCCGTTCGGTGGTGATAATCCCCAGGGGATCCCAACACAGGGATCCTTGAGCTGTGCTGGGAGGAACATGTTCCGGACATTCCAGAGGGTTCCAGATGCTGCTTCTGTCCCCCGACCCCGGTCCACTTGGGAAGAGACAGAGGAGGGAGCAGCCAGGCTGCTACACCCTAAATGGATTGGGTGTGAGTAGCACCCCAGCAGTCACCACCTCCACCCCCCCAGGGAAGGTGCTGTGTTCACTCACACCTGGTTTTGAACCCAGCATGGGTGCACCTACGTTGCGTCAGTGGAAGCTCAGAGCTCTCTGGTAAGCTCAGTCACAAGTGGGTATGGAGAAGTCGTGTCTTTGCAGACCCGAGTTCTTGAGACGTGCAGCTCATCCCAGCTGGAACGGGGCCGTGTCTGAGAGGCCTGCCTGTGTTTGCGCCCTGGGCAAGCCGATTTAACAAACACCTGCGGAGGGCTCCTTGTGAGCAGGCAGACAGATACAAGCTCATTTATGGCTCCCAGCCACCTCGTGATTCCTTCCATTTTTGTCTCTATGTTACACATGGGGAAACTGAGGCACAGAGAGGCTAGATGACTTGTGCAGGTCACACAGCTAGGAATGGCGGGCCCGGATTTGAACACAGGGTTGACATGGGACTCCTCTGCTGTGCCGCCTTGAGGAGAAACCAGTGGGGAGCCGGGTGCTCTTGGGGGCCAGGGCCGTGCCCTTGGGAGAGGAGGGGGACAGTGACATGATAAGGAATACGTATTTGGTCTCTGTCCCAGTTCCAACACAGAACTCCTAAAGCCCTTGGAATATCCGGGGAGGTAGGGTATCTTTTGTTCTGATGAGGTGACCACAGTGGGCTTCGGTGCGGGGCCGGTCACCAGAAAGGCCAAGCCACAGTTAGAAGTGGACCTCTTGTTTTCCTGGGAGGAGAGAGGGGCCGGAGACCGAGTCACTGCTCCGTGCAGCCTCCATGAACATCGCTCAAGCCCGGGGGTCACAGAACTGCCAGGCGGCCAACAGGGCAGGGGCTGGGGGGCTGGGAGGGTAGCGTGCCCAGGAAGGGCAGGGAAGCACCGTGCTACCCCCATCCCTTGCTCTAGGTGTCTCTTCCATCTGGCCGTTCCTGAGTGGTTTCCTTTATAATAAACCAATAAACAAATGTCCAGCGTTTGCCTGAGTTCCGTGAGCCGTTTTAGCAAAATGTGGAACCCGAGAAGGGTCCCGACAACCGCTGATTGAGATGCGGGTGGCCCGGGGTCTGTGGCAGGTGTCTGAGGTCAGGGCCGTGGCGTGGGAGTGAGCCAGCTCCAGGCAGTTCCTGTCGCACAGCGGAGGCCCCGGCGTGGTGTCTGAAGAGTTCCAAGTAGAGAAACTGTTCAGTTGGTGAGCACAGCAGTCCCAGGGCAGGGACAGGTTCATGGCCCGTGAAAGGCAGGCAGGGTCTGTGAGACCTTGGACAGTTAACATGCCCTTCAAGGCTCCGTTAGGCCAGTCCTGAGCCTTGGGAAGGGCCAGTCAGGCTGTGGTGACGCGTCCCTGGGGCCCCTCCATGTCACCAGTCACGCGGCTCAGCTCTCTGCAGAGCAGCGTGAGACGGTCAAGAGGCAGAGGCAGCCTCCCCCACTCCCCCCAGCCATGGAGGCTTCTAGCAGGAGCAGCTGAGGGGCCCTGGCAGAGTGGCCTTAAATCGTGCAGGGAGCCAGGCCCAGCCCCACAGGGACACCAGGGAGGGCTGCCCGGCAGAGGCAAACCCACGCAGTTGGGCCGGCTTCTCCAGGGTAAAGTGTGTCATCATGGAGGACACAGGGCCGCCCACCTCATCGTCTGGTTGGTCCTTCTAGCATTGCTTTCACACCAGATATCCTCATACTCCTGCTTCCCCGCGTTATTCAGCCCGTCTGCCCCTCTCCATTTAAGCTCCTCCTGTGTGCTTACGTGTGTGCTCGGAGCGTGGGGGGAGGTTCTAAGACCTGATCCCTGGTCTCTGTCACTCAGTCACATATTCACGATGGCAACACCTA
Organism: Ailuropoda melanoleuca; assembly: GCF_002007445.2. Classification (NCBI taxonomy): domain Eukaryota; kingdom Metazoa; phylum Chordata; class Mammalia; order Carnivora; family Ursidae; genus Ailuropoda; species Ailuropoda melanoleuca. The sequence continues at coordinate 78,247,970 of NC_048229.1, forward strand.
TCAGAGTCTACAGCGCTCTCCGCACGGTGTTCGTCTCAAGGAAACTCAAGGTAAAGTTGAGAGAGAATTCCGGCTTATCCCTCCCACAGCATATCCAGACTCCCTGGCCCCTGCCAAACGTTCAGCTGACCAGTTCAGTTACAGAATGCTTATAGCCAAGGAGGAAGGGGGACAGATGCACGAGCGACTCAATTCCTAGCAGGAAAGGCTGTGAGAGAGGGAAGTACAAGATGCTATAGCCGGGTTCCCAGAGGCCAGGAAGTTGGACTGGGGTTTTGAAGGATGCCTAGGAGTTTGTGAGGTCAAGAACAGAGGACAGAGTGTTTGAAACCCTCGTGAGGCCTCTGGGAAAAGTCGGAGCAGACCAGCGAGGCCAAGAATTAGGCAAGAGTTGGGGGGAGATGGTGGATGACCTCTTGGAGTCAAGACACAGCTGGACTCTGGGCGAGGTGCACGGTTTGGTCAGCATGGGAAGCCTGGTGAGGCAGCCGCCGCCTGCAGACTGCAAGCCCCGTCCCCCGGGGTGTGATTGGGTGTGATGGGAAATCAAAGTCCTGTATGCTTTTCATACTTTTATTTTTACTTTTATCTTTAGCGTTGATTCCTTTTGCCCATGATGCAAAATACACGAGAAAAAACAGTGTGCAGAGGCTGTCCAGTAGAACGCTTCACAGCTGTACCGTCCCACGTGGTGGCCATGAGGTCCTCATGGCTCCTGTGCCTGAGGAATGGAATTGTAAATTGTATTTAATTCTAATTAGTTTAATTTTGAATTTTAATTACTGCCTGTGGCTAGTGGCTACTGTACCGGGCAGCAGGGCTCTGAAGCGCCAAGAAAGCCCCCACCCTGCCCCCAGTGCCCCGTCCTCTGTGTCTTGGTGGGCTTTCAGGGGGGCTGGGGTGATCGTTCTGAGCTAGGGCTCTGCCGCGTGGATGCTGGTGTCCTTTTTCTCTGCTCCCCTCGTGTCTCGGTGGGCACTGCGGGCTTCTCCCAGCTGCTGAAGGAGCTGGCCAGGGGACCGGGGGACCAGGGAGACCGGGGAGACGGCTGGGGCACCCGTCCTGCCTCTGCAGGTGCTCAGAACAGACCACAGAATCCCTTGGACAGAGACAGAGGTGACACAGCACCTCTCCAAGGAGCAGGGACCATGCAGCCATGGACCTGGCGTGGCACGTGGTCCAGAACCCCCTATCCCCGTGAGCCTTGCCTCTCTGGTTCGGTGACTGATTGGCCCCAAGTTTTCTTTAGAGAAGGATGGATCCTTCACGGCCATGTCGCTGGTGTGGGGACTCAGATTTCATCTCTAGCGGGTTGCATTTCGTGGGCCCCCGAAATTCACCTCCACCCACAACCTCAGAATGGGCCGTGATTTGGAAACAGGATGTTTGCAGATGTGACTGAGTTAAGATGCAGGGTCGGGGTGGGCCTGAATGCAGTGATTTCCTCATGGCAGAGGAGAGACACGCGGGGAAGTCCGTGGGAGGAGGAAGGCAGAGGTGGAGGGACGCGGCCACAGCCCAGGGACACCTGGAGCCCCTGGGAGCTGGAAGAGGCAGGCAGGCCCTCCTCCTTCTGGAGCCTCTGGAGGGAGTATGGCCCTGCAGACATGTCAGTTTCAGACGTCTGGCTTCCAGAAGGTGAGAGAGTGAATTTCTGTTGACCGAAGCTCCCAGTCGGTGGCCCTAGACAGCACATGTCAGGCCTGGTGGCACTGACCTGCCCTTGGCCGCCTGGTGTCCCCTTGCTGGGCTGTGCCCCTAAGTCCATGCTGAGCACGCCCCCCGGGAGGGGGCTCCCAGGAAGCCCACGTATCTTCCGTCTTAGCTGGACGAGACACGTGCTCCAAATTCACCGCGGCCATTCAGCGTTCTCTGGCCGGTTTGTCTGAGACTCTGCTTTACTGACTCCTGCCGCCCCTTGGCCTCAGTCTCCTCATCTGGGCAAAGGGACCACGGGGCAGCAGGTGATGTCTGCAGGGGCATCCACTCCAGCACTGTCCTTGGAGGCCTAGATTATGAACTTGACCTCCCGGGCTTAGGGTCAGGCCCTTAGGACTTCCCGGAGATGAGCCTCCCAGACCAGAGGTCAGCGGGCTGGGAGGTGGCCCTGGAGGCCATTGCCGTGGTGACCCCAGCCCTCTCGAAGATGGCAGGCTGGCCCCACCCGCTGCAGAGGGTCGCCCTGGGTGGAGGCGGACACACGACCGGCAGATGCTTTGGCCGCCCCGACTTTGATCCCCGGGCCGGGCGGGAGAGTTGCTGACACCCTGGCTCTTGCTCCGAGCACCGTATCCATCAATATGAGAGGAGGCCCTGTGCAGTAATAGCGTGAGGCCTGCCGGGCAATTGATTTAAATCATTTTATAGAGAACCTATGTAAAATAAAAAGCCTTTAATCACATTTGTATCCATTTCCAGGCTCAGTAAATCAATTTGAATTGAGCTGGGTGCTACGGTTACAGCTGATTAGCGTGTGTATATATGGTCGAATTAATGCCGGCCAAGTCTGCTAGATGGGGCGCAGCCATTAGCTCCTGCCTCAACCGCTCCGGGGGGAGGACGGGGGCCGCACCCTGGACCCTGACCACAGGGTAGACGTCTCTGCTCCTCCCGCTGCCCTCCCGGGGACCCCCAGCTAGGCTCCAGGTGGTTCCTGGGGATGCCAGGAGCAGGAGGTATGGCGGGGCTGCAAGTGCCCCCATCACCCCAGGGGCATCATTGGTGCAGCTGGATACAGCTTTTCCAGCAGCTTCTCCTGCTGCTCTGCCTGGCACCTCCCTGTCCGTGCCCTCCCTGGCAGTCTTGGGTGGGCTGCCCCAGCCTTGCTCGCATGGTCAATGGGCCTTGATTGAGGCCTCCTCTGGCTGTGTCCCAGGGGCCAGGAGAAGGGACACAGGATCTGTGTCTTTCTAACCCACTCTCTGTGGAGCACTGGGGACACATCGGAGCCACACCGATAGGTCCGTGCCCTCAGAGCAGACAACAAACCTAATACGTCAGTAGGAGAAGTGGGGGTTGGGAGGTGTGGGTGCTCTGGGGAAGGGGGCAGGTTGTAGATTTTAGAAGCAGGTAGGTCAGGAAGCTGGTGTCTGAGTGAGGCTTTGCAGGCAGCCAGGGATTCACCCAGATGTCTGAGAGAAGGGGCTCTGGGTAGACGGACCGATGGGACCTGCATGTGATGTGGAGAGAGCGAGGGCACAGGCCAGGGGGCAGGTGCAGTGAGGGGCCACAAGGGCATCCTTGAAGGGCGTGAACGGACCAGGCGTGGCCCCTCTGGCTGTCGTGGGCGGGGGGCAGAAGCAGGGACATCTAGCAAGGGGGGAGGTGAGGAAGAGGACAGTGGGACTCCTTTGGAGAGGACAGAGTGGTGCCCTGGCACACAAGGGGACCCCTGAAAGCATGGGTGGGCTGAGCAGGGACAAAGCATCTGGACAGGAGGTGGGGGCACACAGCCCAGACAGTGTCCCTTACTTGGGGGACGCAGTCCCTGGCTGTGTGGTGATTGTGATGGTGGTGATTGTGGCCTGTGACCCATGTGGACAAGGGGTGCTTTCTGTCCCCCGTCCTTGTGCCCACTTGCGTCTCGAGGTCTGCTCTGAGTGCCCTGGGGGGCTGGGGTATCTTTCTTCTTGCCAGGTGCCCCTGAGGTGCTGGGAAGCCGACCACTGGGCGGGCAGCCAGACCCAGAGAGCCAGCCACCGCTGGCCACCCCTCAGAGGCCACCGCAATGCCCGATGGGCTTGGCCAGGGTACCAGGATGCCTTGCCCCTGCTCGCCAGAACTAGCTTTTCAGCTGGGGACGCTGCACTCTTGATGGCAAGTGTGTTTGAGCCGTGAACAAACCGAGTCTGACTCTTGAATGAGTTTGCTGCTCCCTGGAGCCATCCAGCCGGACCCAAGCAGAGGCTTCTCCAGTCCCGTCCCAGCTCCTGGTAGGCTCTGTCCTAGCAGGTCCCCATCCCCCTGAACCCAGCCATGCCTCTCTGATCCATCCTCCCTGTCCCACCTCATGGGCTTCCCCCCAGAATTCCCGCAACAGGGGCGGCATCAGTGGGTGTCACCTGCTGCTTGGAGGTGCAGCCGCCGTTCTCGAGGCCCTTCCCATACCTGTTGGCTCATTTAACACGTACAATTGCATGAGGCAGGTGCTTTCCCCCCGCCCAGTTTTATTTATTAAGTAATCTCTGCACCTAAAATGGGGCTCCAGCTCACAACTCTGAGATCAGGAGTCTCATGCTCTGCCTGAGCCAGCCAGGTGCCCCGAGCACGTACTTTTACCTCCCCGGCTTATAGATGGGAACTGAGGCCCAGAGAGGTTCAGCAACTTGCCTGAGCTCAGAAGTGGCAGAGGTGGAATTCGAGCCCAGGTAGTTTCTAGACGCCGTGCCCTTATCACCCTGCCAGGTGGGCTTGCTCGGGTGTCTTCTTTGCCAGAGGCATCTGTCTTAGAGAGATTGTGACATGCGGCTTCACAGCACCTTTCCTATCCCTTCCTGAGTTTGCCTGGCCTGGTGTTACGCCCAAATCACGTGTGTTCGTCCTGCAAGCGTTGGTTGAGCACCTGCTCTGAGCCAGGCTCTCTCCCTGAAGCTGGGGACACCGCAGGGACGAAGGTAGATGCCTATCTTGGAGGAGCGTATGTTCTGTATATGTGATGGAAGGAGTGTGTGACAATAAACTCACTCAAAATAGCTGATCCATCTGGTAGTGATACACGCTAAGAAGAAAAATACAGGGCAGGGGACAGAGGACTGGGGGGCTAGTCAATAGAGTGGCCAAGGGAGGCCTGCGAGCAACTGCCTTTGAGCAGAGGCCTGAAGGCAGGGTGCACGCAAGCCCTGTGATGTCCAGAGAGAGCACTCCAGGGAGCTGGGGCAGCACGTGCAAAGGTCCTGAGGCAGGCCCTTACCTCAGCATATTCCAGTAAGCCTGGTTTGAGGTTTCAGACTCTGTTCATTTCCCAGGGCTGCTGTAACTGGGTGTCTTAAAGCAACAGAAGTGGATTCTCTTACAGTCTGGAGGCCAGAAGTTTGGAATCAAGGTGGGGGCCATGCTGTGCTCCCTCCGAAGGTTCTGGGGAGGACTCTGCCTAGTGTCTATTGGCACTCTGGGTGTTCCCTGGCCTGCATCATTCTGGTGCTGCTTCTGTCACATCTGTCTTCTTAGAGGGACCCAGGGCATATTGGATTTGGGGCCCACCCTGAAGCAGTTACATCTGCAAAGGTCCCATTTCCAAATGAGGTCACGTTCTGAGGTTCTGGGTGGACATGTCTTTGGCAGACAGTCTTCACCTCACTACAGACTCCCTTTGGCAGGAAGAGCTTTAGGGCTCAGCAGGGAGAGCCTCTCATCCGAGGGCGAGGAAACGGAGCCCGGGTCGGCGAAGGGGCTCCGTGCAGCTGAGCGCGGAGCGAGGCGTATGGGGCCCAGCCTGGCTCAGCCTGGCTCGGGAGCGTCTAGGTCAGGCCAGCGGCCTTCCTCTGGGCTGTGACCATGCAGGGCTCTCTCCCACACTGCATTATTTACAACATGGCTATTGTAGTGTTCTGTGGCCCTCTTGGGGGAAGGAGAGAAAAGGAGGGAAAAGGTCCAGAGTGGCATCAGCAAGTGGATTTGGGAGGTCCTCCCCCTCGTGTTCTGAGGCCAGGGGTGCTGTCGGGGGAGGAGAGAGCACGGGAGCTGGAGTCCAGGCCCTGTCTGGTCCTGGCATGTTGCTCAAACCCTCAGGGCTTCTGGAACCTTTGCTCTCAGACGGCTGAAAAAAGATAGCTCTGTCCCACTGGGTTTCGAGACTCAAATGAGAATGTGCTTTGAAATCTTTAAACCGGGAAAGAGGGAGTTCAGGCCTAATCAAGGCCTCCAGGAGGCTGGGGAGGAGGCTGAGTCTGTGACCCCGCGGGAGCTGTTTATCCTGCTGGGAAGGATGCTGGCACCCTGGGACCTGGGACAGTTCGCCCAACATCCTACAACGTCAGATTCCTCATTCGTCACAAGCCACGAGCCGCACCTGCCTCAGGGCACCATCGGGGGTCCCAGTGAATCGATCGTTCTGGGGCCAGAGTTGGATTCTGCGCGGAACTGGGCAGATGCTTGTGTCTGGTGGGGAGCGGGGGCACGACCCAGAGCAGGGGTCTCCTGCTTCATTTCCCTGGGGTCTGGGTCCACAGTGACAGTGACTTGACCCCGCTTCCCGGAGGTGAAAGGCCCCCACTTTGCAGCAGGCAGTAATTCCCAGAACCATCCATCTCCCGCCGCCCTGCCCCTCCGCGTGCCGGCGTCTGGGATGAGTGATCAGGGTCTCTCGTGGGCCCAGGCTGGGAATTGCTACAACAGGTTTATGCCACGTGAGTGATGGTGTTTGCACCGCTGACGCTGGGCGCCACCAGGACCGACAGCGCCGCAGACGCCGCTTCACAGAGACCTGAGCAATAAATACTGTGGGGAGCTTCCAACCAGGGAGCGGAGGCTGCTCAGGTGAGACCACCCCCGGGCTCGGGAGGCCTGGAGTGTGTCTGCACGTCGGCAGCCAGGCCTGGCCTGCGCCGGGGCTCCGGCGGTGGCGGAAGCACTGGGCGGTTTTGGCAGGTTGAGGGCAGAAATAGAACTGGGGAGAAATCGGCTTCTATAGAGGGGAGCTGGGCCCCTGCTGTCGGTGGCAAACAGCAGAGCCAGAGTGTTGGGAAGATTCAGAACGTGTCCGTCAAGGCCAGCTTCCCTGGAGGGTGTGGGAGCGGCTGGCTGCCGGAGAGGGAGGGGTGGGAGCCCAGAGAACTGTCACCAAGACTCAGGACGGTATTGCTGGGAAACGTCCCCCACCGGCTGGCTGGGGGTTCAGGAGAGCCTGTGGTGGGGTGTTTTCATGGCCCCCTTGTGTCTGCACCTGCTTAGTACCGCGGAAGCATCACTTAGTGTGGCCCATGGGCTTTCCCCCGGGGTACCGGCTGAGCGTGCTGCACGTGGCCGGGCAGCCAGCACGGTTCTGGCCTCCAAGCCCCTTCCTCCCTGACCCGCTGCAGTTGACGTCAGGGATCCCAGAATCCCTGCACCTGTGTGGCTGAAGCTAGAGGCTTCAGCCCCGCGCCTCGGTTTCTCCATCTGTAAAGTGGGGCTGTGGAGCTATCCATTAGGGGCATGGATGTTTAAATAAATGAGATCATGTGTGTGAACTCCTGTGCCCGCTGCCTGGCACAGGGTTGGCGGTCCCCAGAAGGCATCTTGCTGGGTTTTTTAAGTCCATATTTCTAGTTTAAGAAACTAGACACATACATGCTAGCAGCACCCAGCCTCGTGTGCTGGGTAATTCCTCTGCTTCTTAACTCACATCTACACCACGGCTGCACGGCCCCAGTCTCCAAATAAGGTCCCCGTCGGTGATGCCAGGGGCTGGCGCACGCACACAGCACGCCACAGGCCGGGGAGCTCCAGGGAGCATGCCGGAGCCCTGGAGGGCTCGCTAGTGCCCGCGTGGTCTCGGCCCCCAGTATGGGAATGCTTTGTCTCTGTGACCTCCCTGTGAAGGTAGTGCTCTGGTTATCCCTGTTTGCAGATGGGGAAACTGAGGCCCGGGGATCTGCCATCACTTTTCCCTGAAGTCTCAGAGCTGGGCAGCAGGGGAGCCAGGTGACCCGGGCTCTGAGACTCACGCCTCTGGCCGCTGTGTCTCCTTGCTACTCGGGAGTGCCATGCCTCACGGGGCTGGGTCAGACCTGGGCCCAGGACCCCAGGGACACATGAGCAGAGGTCGCATCCACTGACGAAGAAGGGGTAGAGCTGTCGTGTAGTTTGGCGGGAGAGGAAGTTCACGCTGTCCGCCCGCGCCCCGCACGCCCTCCCTTCTGCAGCACTGACCTGCCGGTTGGCGTCTATATTTATTCCTTCCTGCCCCCAGCACACACGCACACAGACCACCCACATGCACACACGGCTACACACACCCCACGTGTAGATACGCACACACCTTACACACGCGTGTGGATGTGAGCCCCGAGGGGCCGGAGCGTGGCTTGGCCAGGTTCTCGGGCTTCACCGGCCAGTTGCAGCTTCTCAAGCTCTTCCACCGAAGGATGATGATGGTGGAAGCCCGGCTGCCCCCCGGTGCTCTGTGCGATGCTTCCCCCTTGCGACCTTGTGGGCCACCGCCAGCGCTTTGTCCTTCCACGCTGGCCGTGCCTGCTGACTGTAGCAAGGTCTTGCAGAAGCAGTAGCAGGCGCCACGCCGTAGGACGGTGGTGGCCATGTTGGCAGGGTCTGGAGCCCTGGCCCTCCGTGGTCTGGGGTGGCTGCAGAGAGGGACGCCGTGCCGCTGGCTGGGGCTGCAGGTGACCCCAGCTGGGCCTTGTTTCAGTTCCAGCTGAGGGAACCCACAGGGCAGCAGCGTCTGTGCGGGCAGCACGCGCACCTTGCTTGGGGGACAGAGCTGGGGGTGGCAGGCATTCCTGGGCAGGGGAAAGACCGCAGCAGCTCAAGCACTTGGGAGCGTGGTCAGTGGGGAGGTGAATGGGTCTGGGGAGCCAGGGTGACCTACACTTGGTGGTGGGGAAGGGAAGGGAGATTTTCTAGAAGGAGTTGAGGCATGATGGGATGGGCAGGGGTGGTCACTGCAGGGTTTTGAGCAGGGAGGGATCCCCCTTTCCAGGCGCAGAGTATGGGTGGGGCTGGGACGTGCCAGCCGGTAACTCCTCAGAGGTAGGACCGGGTAGGAGAGGTGGGCCCAGTGACAGAAGGGTAAGCCAAATGCAGGGCAGGTCAAATCGGCACCAGTGAGAGAATGTCAGCCGCCGTCACCAAGCCAGGGTCACACGGGTGGGGGAAAATTTTTTAATGCTTTGTAATGTGACTATACTTAGCGCTACTGAACTGTATGGTTAAAAATGGCAAAGGTGGTAAATTCTATGTGGGTCTTGCCACGATTAAAAATAATTTTTCTAATTCACCTAAAAATGCATTTGAAGTCATCTCCCAGGCCACTTGATACCCTGCTAAGTCAGCTCCCAGAGGTAATAAACACCACATGCGTGGCTGGCCCAGGGGACGAGCGCCTTCGGAAAAGTGAAAGGGCGGATTGTAGCCAGACCCGTGGACACGCGCCTGCACGCGGACGCCACGGGTCCCACACAGGGGTTTTGTCCTCTGGAAGTCAGTCACAGCAGCGGACGATGCAGTAGGGGAGTGGATGTGTGTTGCTGCGGCGAAAACCGGAGCCACCCCGAACACCCCTGCACGGGCGCGGACCATTGCACACTGGGGAATCGGGCGGCCTCCCCGCAATTCAGACGCTGCGGGCGTCGGCAGAGAACAGGCTGCCAGGGGCACAGAGGGGTCTGTGCAGCCTGGAAAAGGGCTGTTCTTTTCTCTCCTGTCCTTCTGGGGAAGGGAAAAACAAACGGGAATGTGTTTCGCAGTTCACGTGGGTTCCCTGAAAACCTCCAGAGAAGTGATAAACAGATCTCTGCATCCTGGTGCTGGCTAATTTGTTTTCAATAGGTTTCAATCAATTACGTGGGGTCCTCGGAAGGGGAAGCGAACCCGTAATTGTCTAAAATAAATCACTCAGCACTTCAAAAGCAGCTCTCCACTGAGATGTGCGCAGCCCGGCCTTCGATTAATAAACAGGCGTGCTCGTCCCCCACCCCCGGGTCCCTGAGCTCCATGGGAACCGCGCAGCGAGGGTCCGGGAGGAGGGGCACGGCGTGGCAGTGATGGATTTGACCACCCTGCGGAGGTCACCTGCGTCTGCCAGCCGCGCCACTCTGCCTGTCCTCTCCTGTGACCGCTGTGGGAGTGTCCTGGGGCTACGTGGCTAAGTGCCAAACCAGGGGCTGAGACAACAGAACTCTGTTCTCCGTCCGGAGACGGGGCGCGAGGTGTCAGCAGGGCTGTGTGCCCTCCAAAGGTTGGAACCTGGAGGGAAGATCCTTGTCTCTCCTAGCTTCTGCTGGTGGCCAAGCCATCCTCAGGGTCCCTCGGCTTGTGGCCACATCCCTCCTGTCTCTGCCTCTGTGGCCACGTGGCCTTCTCGCTGTGTGGAATATTGGAGTGCCATACTGGAATGATCCCACTCTAGCATGAGCCCGTATTAGCTTATATATTAATTACATCTGCAAAGGCCCTGTCTCCAAATAAGGCCACGTTTGGAAGTACTGGAGAACAGGGCACCAGGATATCTTTCTGGGGGTACACGGTTCAGTTCACCACACTCTCTTTTGGGTGAACACCTCAAAGAGCAGGCTGCCCGCTGACAGATGCATCCCCTCTGCCCGTGGATTTGGAATGGGAGTCCTTCCGCCATGTGGTGCGCCAGGAGCCTGGTGGCCTTGCCCGCTCCCCTCCTTCTCCAGCATGTGGAGACGAGGTCCCCTGCAGATGAGTCAGTTCATTTCTGAATTCCCATCAGGCCCTGGCGAAGCTCTCCTCTAATGGCTGGGGGGCATGGTGGAGGCTGGGGACGGTGAAGTTAGCAGTGAGGGAGCTCCTGGTACAGGCCCCCGTTCAGCATTCATAAAAATCATCTGTGAGCCGAGTGCATGCACCGTGCTCATTATGGGAGGCCCATGGGAAGCTGGGTGCCGAAGGGAATTCTCTGGCAGGAAGATGGTCGGGGGGGGAGGCTCCGTGGGGGACAGTGGGAAGGGGATGTATACCCTGCAGGCACTGAGCTTGAGGGAAGGCAGCCCACAGCAGAGTGAACTGAGGCCCGCAGTGCTGAGTTCGGGGCCTGGCCAGAGGGGCAGATAAGCATGTGGACATGGCAGGCCAAGGGCTGAGGTTCCAAAAAGCTGCTGAAAGTTCAAGCCCTTTGTTCTGAGAACCTGGACATGCACTCAGCTTGGACCCTGGCAGCTGCCAGGGGAGGTCAGCCTGACCCTTCCCGACTTCCCGGGGTGACATGAGCTGGAGCTTCTCGGAGTCCGCCCTACACGCCCCTTCCTAAGCATCTTCTGTGTTTCAGCTCATCTGCTCCTAAGACCTGCCCCCCCGCCCCCGTGTGAGAAGAAATAGGACTGCTCCATTTTACAGATGAGGAAAACTGAGGTTTGGCCAAGTCACCGCACTTGATATCCCAGCAGAGAGCCATCTACCTCAAGAGTCCCCGCCATTCACGGTTGTGCCCAGGGATGTGGAGAGAGGTTCCCAGGGGAACTGCCTTCCCCGGCTTTGGGCAGCACTAGGGCCAGGCCTCAAGCCCAGGTCCCAGAGTCATGGTCCAGGTTCTCGGCCTGTGTCCTTCAGGCCATGTGCATGCCGCAAACACTAACGATGGGGAAGGAGCACTAGGTGATCCGAGGCGAGGCCACTCCTGACCCACGGACCAGAGCAAACACCTGGGGTTGCCATCCAGAGGCGTGAGCCAGGCAGGTATTCTTGGAAGGGGAAGGGCTGCATCCAGCCTGACCAGTCAGGGGCAGTGATGGTGGGGGGGGGGCGGTAGTGCTCCTTGAAGCTTGAACAAGATGAGTCTTGAGGAGAGACAGGCAGTGGTCCCAGGGGACTGGGTCTGGCAAGTGGGGCAATAAACAGCGTGCATTCTGAGACAGAGGCCAGAACATACAGCAAAATGTGGTCTCCGATGGTGATGAGGATTATCAGAGGGAAGAGGCAGGAAGTAGGGAGGGGGTGATAGGGGTAAGGTTAGGGAGAATCTCTGCCCCCCACCTGAACAAAGAGAGGGGAGGAAACCATGTTGGCATCTGGGGAAGGTGGTTGGGGGCGAGGGAGTAGCATGGGCAAAGGCCCTGTGGTCTGAGCTGGTCTGGCCTGTTTGCAGAACAGCGGGGCATGGATACCGCCGATCGAGGAGCCAGGATTCTCTCTTCCGGGTGGCTTTCTCTGGCATCCAGGGACCACTAGTCTTTGTCACCATGCTGCCTGCCAGAATGACAAGAGGGTGGGAGGGAGGCAGCCTGCAGCTGAGAAGGGCAAGGGCAGGTGCGGTCCCTCCTGACTCACCTCCCCAGGCTCCGCAGGCCCGCTCCTCTCTCCTGCTCACAAATCATGGCCGCCTAATGAAGTACTGTGCGCCTTGAAAGAGCTCCAGGGCCCCTTGCTCTGAGCCAGGTCAGAGCCCCCGCAAAATTACAGCTGTAAGACATGGCAAGGGGGGCGCGGGGCCTCTCACCCCGCCTGTAATTACGGCCCACGGAGTGCTGATTGCCACAGTCCAATTAATTAAACACGGCAGCGACCCAAATTATGATCCCTTGCCTCTTACCGAGCAGTATTTTTAACCTTAACTGTCACGGCCGAGCTTAAATTTCCTATCTGGACAGAAGTGTCACCTGCGGGAGAAGGAGTGGTGTTGAACTGAACATCGCCAGTGACAGACCCTGTAATTAGAAACTGTAGTGTCCCCGAGACTGGTCTTTAAAACTGTCAGAAGCCAAACGGCCGTCATTTGATACAAGACTATCATTACCCGTGAACCTATTAGCTGCAGGTAAATAACATATTATGCCGGGGACAGAAAGCAGGCAGGTTGGGGAATTGGCTGACGCTTAATTAGGACCCGCAGCGCGAAAGATCGATGGTCACATTCTCCCTTCCTTCATTAGGAGGGAGGGTCAGGGGTGGCAGTGGTCGCGGGAGGGACCCGGGCTGCTGACCCTGCAGAAAGCTCTGCCTCCCCCGTCCACGCGCCCCGCTGCCCTCGTCGGCTGCCCAGACATCCCTTCCCGGCCAACATGACCGCCAATCCCAACACGGAGGCAGGTCCGGGGGACCTGATGTGTGTGCACCCCTGGGCCGAAGGGAGACGGGGAGGAGTGGACGCCCTCTTTGGCAGAGGGTGTCTCGTGAGAGGGGGCCTGGGTCCTCCCTGCAGGCAACACTCACAGCCCAGGCTCTGGGACGGTGGGTGGGGAGAGTGGCACTCTACAGTTTGTAAAGGCTGCCCTGCCTGAGTGCACGCAAGCTTCCTGATGCTCTGTTCCTCCCCTTGTCCTCAGAGCTGGGATGCCCGATCAGGACAGGCTTTCCGAGGCCCTGGGGGCTGGTTCCCCACAGGGCAGGGTGAAGGTCAGCCCTCACCCCCGAGCGGTCACGGGTGGCACGCAGATGTGTGCTTTCAAACTTGTGGGCAGTCCGACTTCCATTTGGACGTGTATCCAGAGAACATGCAGTGAGCCTATGAAGCCTGCGGGATCTGGGTGTCTGGGCTCAGGATGGCGGTCCAGTGGTGAGTGAGGCCATTTAGACAAATATGAAGCCAGTCCATCTGCCAGGATGCCTGGGTCTTTGGGTAACAGAAAGCCTGACCCAAGCCAGCTTAAAGATCAGGGATTTTAATACCCCAGAATGAGGTGCAGAGGGAGGTCAGATGGGCTCGGGCCTGGGGCCTCGGCCGGGCTCTGCCCTCGGTGGGCGATGTCCTTGGGCTTGGTTAAGAGTTGAGGAAGTTGACGTTCTAGAAAGAAGTCACAGCTGTTGAACCCCTGCATAGAGAATTCCTCCTGTACCCAGCCATCCGCACCCCCCACGCATGCATACACACACCCACACGCCCACTTGCACACGTAGTCGTGCTCACACACACGCACCCTCACACATACACCATTCTCCAGTTTGGATCCTGGTGTTTGTTAAATGTTTGCTCTGTACCCTCCTCTGTTCTGGTGTCTGTGGGCGTGCAGACCCAGTGGGCCGCTCCCACTGGGGTCCAGGCCTGCGCCGAGCACCGTGAACCGGGCATGACACCATGAGAGGCACCCGGGGCAGAAGCGTGGTGTCGTCGGGCTGGGGTGTCGGGAAGCAGCAGTGACTTGAGTGCACGGAGCTTGGGCTTCTGCGGCCTGGGTGACGCAAGGCTACGTCCAGCCCAACCTCCCATGAATCTCAGAACCCGGCTTGGGTCTCCTCCGTCTCTGAGGCCATCACCCTGCCACATCTTTCACACACGGTGAATGCCCCTGAGGCCTGTGAGCGTCCAGGACTCTGCCTGGGGGGCCCTGGCCTCACCATGGCCCCTTCTCTATAGAAGAGGGGAGGACCTGCTGAATTGACCCCAGGCTCGAGACCAGGGAGTTCAGGAGCACTGCTCTGGAGTCAGACAGAACGATCCGTTTCAAAGCCAGCCCTGCTACCCAAAGTGGCCTCGGCCTTGGTCACCATACAGGGGGACAGTCTTGACAGAGATTGAGCGAGGTGACGTGTGAGAAGCACCTGCTCGGCGTCTGGCACACAGACGCCCATAATACATCGTAATGCTCATTATCCCCAGACTTCTGCCTTCTGAGAATCAGACAACAGGCAGTAAACAAAGGTGGTGTCTTGAGCATCCCTAAATGTCTCCAATCCAGGCTGCGAGTTTTGATCCCCTCTTGTATGCCAGGCTCAGAGACAGGCTCACTGATGAACCGGATGGGGCGCCTACCACCCCCAAGGAGGGACCTGCCCTTGGCCGTCCCGTAGCAGAATGGGCTACAGCGGCCCCGTCCAGCAGCACTCCGGCAGGGCGGGAAGGATGTCCTCGCTGTCAGACAGTCGCCGCTGACCACTTGTGGCTCTTGAGCCCTTGAAATGCAGCCAAGGAGACCCAGGAACTGAAGTTTCCATTTCCTTCCACCTTAATACTTGAGTGTAAACAGCCACATGTGGCTGCCTCCTGGGACACCAACCTGTGGGGACCTGGGGAGGCAGCAGGCCCGTCTGAGCAGGCATGGAGGGAAGCCTTTGCAGACGGCTGGGGTCCCCGCTCAGCCCTGCCCAAGAGGTGGGACCCGCCGGAGGAAGGAGGGAGGGTTGCTCCCGGAAAAGGGGACGAAGCCAGCGAAAGAAAGAGCCAGAAGGGACAGGGCCTGCCGGGCCCCGGGGAGACTTCCAGCATGGCTGTTGTGGAGTGAGCTGGAAGGGTGGAGCAGCTCAGGTGGCCCGGGTGGGGCCGAGACCATGCAGGGCGGTGTCAGTGCGGCCCTGAGCCTGGGAGGCGGTGCTGGCACAGGAACGCCAAGAACAACGGCTCACGTTTATCAGCCGTGCACCCGGCCTGTGCTGAGCATCACCGTTGCTGTGCCGTCCGTCCGTCTGTCCCTTCATGCATGTGTGCGTCAGCTGTTCTGTGAGTCCCAGCAGCTTTCTGGGAGACGCCGTCCCACAGGCAGGCTGCCCTCCTCCTGAGCCCCGTGGCTCCAGGAGGAGACAGAGCAGTGCAAGCCCGCATCCCCCGCTCCGCGTTTTCCAGGCTGACACCCCCTTTCCTCCGGAGGCACGGGCCAGGTGTGCGTGCACGCTGGCTCCCACCCTGCAAATCCACGGCCCTGAGGGCCTGCCAGCCGACAACAGCACTTCCTCCTTCCCTCCCTCAGGGGTACGCGTGGGGGTGCGATTTCTCGAGAGCATGTCGTGGTGACATATTTGGTCGGCCTGGCTGTCTGGCTGGGGAGATCCATCAGCCGGCATTCTCCGCTCACCAGCCCGACCCACGTTTTAATTTGCCAGTCTGTGGGTTTCCTATACACGTATTCATCTATATTTGTGTCAGACGAGATTGCTTTTGTCTTTCTCTGCCTGCTAATAAATCCCTCCGTAGACCTGTGGCCTACAGTTGGGGGCTGTGGTGACTCAGAGGGAAAACAACTCCGAGAAGCCAAAGGGGGCTCTCTCTTCCCCCGCTCCCACCCAGGTGGTGGCCGCAGGGGGCCGGCCTTCCCCGTCTGACCTCGGGGTCCCTCCTGCTCCGTCAAGGGCTGGGTCATGGGTGGTTGTCACCAGGCCGCACAGGCCCGGCGACTTGAACGGTGGAGATTTATTTTCTCACACTTCTGGAGGCTGGAAATCCAAGATGAGGCTGTGGCCAGGGCTGCTGTCCCCTGAGGCCTCTCTCCTGGGCCTGTAGACGGCTGCCTTCTCCCTGTGTCCTCACGGGGTCCTCCCTCTGTGCCGTCTGCGTCCTGACCTCCTCTTCTAAGGACTCCAGTCATGTTGGGCCAGGGCCCACCCTGCTGACCTGAGGTTATGAATGACCTCTGTAAAGACCCTGGCTCCAAATACAGTCACGGTCTGAGATGCTGGGTGTGAGGACTTCGACACAGGAATTTCAGGGGGCCACGATTCAGCCCACATTTTCCTTTATGGCCGTCTGTGAAGTAGGACATTCATCAGGAAGGTGTGTGTAAATGTGCCCTTCGTGCGCGTTTACAAGCTGAACTCACCGTGTAACCAGCACAGGATATGAGACGGACGGAGCACGGCCAGCTCCCAGAAGCTCCCGTGGGCTCGTGGTGAGCCCCTGTCCCCTGGGGAGGCCGCTGCCCCGACTGCTATGCCCATGAGATAATTTTTCAGAATGGCTGATGTTCCAAAGTGACATATTTTGGGTTGCCTGGGTCTAGCTGCTGCCCCATTTCTGCACTGCCGGGGGCAAGATGGGGGACAGGCCATGGGAGGAGACGTGATGCGGCTGTCCCTATGACCGTGCCCCAGGCGTGCCTCATGGGCCTGGCCAACGCCAAGGGTCTGGGAGCTGCTTCACGGGCACGTAATAAACAGTTCCCCAGAAACATGGACTGTGGGGAGGTGGGCACCCGGTGAATTCGGTGTGCTGGGGAGACATTGGTTTTTTGGTTTGTTTTTATCACACAGTGAAACTTGCAAGAACTTCATAGTGCTTTTTGTCCTTTACCTGCATCCTGGTGCCCGTGAACTTGACATTCAGAAACATGTGTGCCCTGAGCTGCGTGTGTCCTTTGGGAAGCATCATGTGCTTGTCAGCTGCGTGTCCTCAAGGAGCTGACCCTCGGAGCATGTGGGCGAGGGAGACACCATGGTTGCAGGAGCAGGTGGCCCCATGGTGGGGGTGGAGATCAGGGATGGAGTTTTAGGAGGTGGCGAGGGCAGGGACCTGAGGGAAGGGAAAGTGGGGATGATCTCAGGATTGGAGAGAAGGCTCACCTGGAGACGGGCACGGCACAGATAAGGACTGCAGGCTGGGACCAGGCAGGCTGCTCATGCAGAGGGAAAGGAGGGGGAAAGGGGCCTGCCCACACAACGGAGCTGGGGTTTGCGTGGGCATGTGCAGAAACCAAGCTGGCCACAAGGGTTGTATCTGTGCCCAGGACAACTTTGAGAACCAGATTTTGGGAAGCAGTAGTGACGTTCTGGTTGGGGGCAGCCATCCTCGCAGTTCTTCCTCCTGGGCCGCGGGGGCCTCACCCAGAGCAGCAGGGCAGTGCCTGGTTTCTCCCAGGAGCCCGGAGCTCCGGATGTAGGGTCTGCCTCACACAACGTGAACACTGTGTCTGGGGCGCAGCCCGTGTCCCCACGAAGGATCCTCTCAAGCCAGCTCCTGGGCGGAGGGGGTATCTTCCTTCCCCCCCACCCCGGGGCACCTGCGCCCCGGCCCCCGGCTGCTCTCCAGACCCTGGAGTGCTCCTCCGGCCCCGTCTGAGTTCTGTCCGCTTGGCCGGCCTGACCCTGGCCTCCTGCCATTAGTGTACCTGGCGATGAGTAAGCACCTCATAATTCTAGATCTGTCTCGAACTGAGCCACGGGGCTCCATGGAAGGTGGTACAATGGCGGACTGCAGGGAGGGGCTGCTGCTAACCAGACACGCCTGCACCCTCCCCCCGCCCGTCCTGCAGCAGGGAGCCGTGAGCCTCACTCGTGACCGTGACCGTGACGGTGACGGTGCGAGTGCCGGCCGCCCTGCCGGAGGCTGTGGGAGGCTTTGAGGGGCTGAGCTCCGCACCCCCCAGCCCCCACATCCTGATGGCCCCTCCTGATCTCTTCGTCCCCTGCAGACGGTCTCTCTGACAGAACCTGACAAGAGCCATTTCCAAGATGGATTGATTCAATTTAGCACAAATTTTTGCTGGATTTGGTGACGTATGGCTCCCTGTTGGAACCGCATCAAATGTGACTCCAAAGAGAGAGGGTTTATTAGGCCAGGCGGCGCCGAGCAGGTGGGGCCCTGGGGGCTGAGTGCCTCCAGCGCGGCTGCTGTCTCGTGTGCTTGCTCGGGGGCCCCCTGGGGCCCCCACGTGCCCCCCAGTCCTCCCATCGTCGTGAGGGGGCCGCTCGGCCCAGCTCAAAGGGAAATGTTTTGTGAGCCGGCTTTTCATTATACTCCAGGGGCTGAATTTCCATTCTATTCCCAGAAGCAAAGTTTTGCTACCGCGAGGACCCCACCGTGGGAGACCCAGAGCTAAAGACGTCTTCCCTCTGGGCTGATAAATTCTTAATGGAGGCTTAGCTTCAGTAGGCACGGCGCCACCCACGGCTCACCCCCAGCCCGGGACCGGCCCCCAGTGTGTGTGTGTGTGTGTGTGTGTGTGTGTGTGTGTGTGTGTGTGTGGCCTGCGCATCCTGCCTCAGCCAGGACACGCACCGTAGCAGCAGCCGTGCATGGTGCCTGCTGCTGTGTGCGTGAGCGCAGGCTTCTGGACTGGGTACTCAGTAAAGGCTAGGGGCTGCTTCTGATGGTCACTGCTGGAAGAAAGTACTAGAAAGCAGAGGGGGAGAACGCAGCCTTGGTTAGGAGGCAGGACCCCAAGTGTGGGCGCCCATGGCTCTGGCCTTGTTGTAGGAGCCCTCCCACAGCTCCTACCCCACAGGAACAAAAGTTAGAACCACAGAGCTCTCTGTGACCCTGCCCAAGCCTCCTACTCCCTCCTGCTACATCCAGCTCTGACTCCCTCATTGTCTATTTCACTCCAGCCGCACTGGCCTCCTTGCTATTCTGTGAACATGCCAGGCACACTGTAGCCACAGGGCCTCTGCACCTGCTGTTCCCTGTGTCTGGAAATTTTCCTGAGATTGCCACACTGCTCATGCTCCTGGTTCCTTCATGCCTTTATTCCAAAGTCAGCTGCTCAGCCCTGACTACTCTGTTGAAATGTAACCCTGAGTTCCTCCCCTGCCTTGGTTTCCCTTCAGCTGCATGCACACGTAAGCTCCCTGAAGACAGGGATTTCTGTCTGTTTTCCTCAATGCTGTATCTCTAACACTGAGAACAGTGTCCGGCTCTCGGTAAGTAGTTGCTAGGTGAGGTTGCTCCTGCATGAGTGACTGGCTTTCGTGGCCATCTGAGCTGGACATAAGGAAGTAGGAACCTGGCTTGATTTTCCTTTTCTGTGTATGGTAGGCTCAAAAGTGCCCCCCCACCATGTCCGTGTTCTAATTCCTGGATCCTGTCACTGGGACCTGATTTGGATAAGCGGTTTGCAGATGTGATGGAGTTAGGGATGGTGATGCGATAGGATCCTGGGTTGTTCAGGGGCTTCCTGAATGTGACCAGGAGTGTCCGTGCAAGGGGGGCAGAGAGCTGGGACCTGGCAGTGGAGGAGGCATGTGACCCCAGAGGCAGAGCCTGAAATGATGAGCCACAGAGAGCCTGCGGCCATCGAAAGCTGGAGGAAGCAAGGAAGGATTCCTCCCTAGAGTCTCTGAACAGGACCTGGCCCTGTGACACCTTCATTTCAGCCCTGTGACACTGACGTCCTCCTCCTGGAGGTAGCGGGGGACACGCATGCAGTGCCCGGCATTATTCAAGACAACACGGGAGTCAGCTCCAATGGCACAGCGAGGGCCACGCAGGCCTCTGGGGGCTCACACTCTCCCCAAGAAGCCAGCCTCCCCGAGCTGCTCCAAGTCTGGGTCTCTGGGTGTGCCAGAAGCTGCTGGATTGAGGTGCTTTGGGGTGGGAGACACGGAGAGGGTAGATGTGATGTGCGGGTGGGGATCGTTCAACCTCAGCCAGGAGGCCAGTGTACAGGGGGTCTCGCTCAGCCGTGGGGTCACCCTCAGGCTCCTCATGCCCCCCTCAAAACCGCGCCAGGGCCTCCAGCCACATTCCTTAGAGCTGGGGCCCACAGGGAACAGAACAGGTGGCCAGGGAGGAAATGGAGCTGTTGGGAGGGCCAGGCGGCAGCACCCAGTGCCCAGCACCCGCACCCAGCACCCAGCACCACGGCCTGGGCTCTTCAGAAGGGACCCCAGACCCGCCCGGCTCTGCGGCTGGCGGGCAGCCTGGTGGTGACTTTCCCCATCTCGGCTATCGCCACTTGTCTGTGTGGTCGGAACCCCAGGCTTCCAAGTGCTGACATACAGATCCAGCCCCTGCCCAGTTAATTTTTTCTTCGGGGGGTTGCTTTCGATACGTGTGGTGTTTTCTCTCTCTCTTTTGAGGCAAATGGCTGATTGATTGCTTTTCATCTTGTACTTTGAGTAGCTGTGAGAGCTACTTTATATAAACATCAATTACCGGCACGTAATAAATTAAGGGTCCCTCACACGGCGTACATTAGGGTCCAGCCCCATATCAGAGCAGTCCCAGCACCCAGGATCCGGAGGGCGGGGCTCATTAGCTTCCTGATGGCCCAGGAGACAAAATGCTAATTTAATTGCTAATCCGCAAGAGGAGGGAGGACAGAGGGACCCCAGTTTCACCTGCTCATCCCTGGCCTGGTGAGCACGGGGACAGTTGGGCAGGTGTCTAGCCAGGGGCTTTGGAAGGTCCATGCCATACTTCTGACCCCAAACCCCAGCATTTGGCATTCAGGTCACCTTGAGGACCGTGGAAGCCTTTGAAACACTCTTCTGGCCCGGCCTCTGTCTGCTTGCTCAGGGCGTGGCTGCTCCGTGGTTCTGCTCTGTGGTCCTTGGGCCCGTGTGGGGATCTCTCCTGGCTGTCACCCAGCCAGAACTCTGTGGGGCTCCCTGACTCCCGTCACCTTTGGCTCTGCCTCTTCCTCCTTCCTTCTGCAGAGAGCAGTTGAAAGCCTGGATCCTGCTTCCCTCCGAGTTCAGCCCTTTGCAGCGGGGTGACCTTGGGCCACTTCTGCAACTTTTCCCTGCCCTGCCTGCTGCCCTGTGTGCTGCGGGAGGAACGGTGTTCATCGAGTCCGGGAAACAATGGCTGTATCCAGCTAACCTGGGTACGTTAGCTGTCCCTTCCACTGTTGTCACCACCTGCCACACCCCATGTTGGGGCTCTTCCTGAGACCCCCCCCAACCTCACCCCATGGATGAGGAACTTTTCTCTCCTCTCCCGTCTCTCCTGCTCCTCAGCGTGAACACATCCCCAGGCAACCACGAGCCTCCCTGTCCCTTGTCTGCCCAACTTCTAGAGGGACTGGGGACACCCACCGCCTCTGGCCTCAGCCCCACCCCCCTCCGGGAAACAGGAGGGCCCTCCACAGCTCCCCAGCCCGGCACTTTCCTCTTCCTGAAAGCAGCTGGCTCTTGGAGGCCCCCTGAGTACACCACCCCCCCAGGCGGGGACAGGGGTCTGTCCTACCCTCCACCAAGCATCAGAGTCCCCTGGATGCACTAGCTGGGTGGTGTGGTAAAAACACGGGTGGGAATTGGCATGTCTGCTCCCAGATGATGCTGGGAACCCCGCTTTGAGAACCTGCACGTGTGAGAATCCCTGGGAGCTTGAACAAACAAAAGGCCCACAGCTCCCCAGGTTGATTCCTGGCTGTGGCCAGGGCTGCTGGAAGCCCCGAGAGCTGAGATTGGAGACAGCAGGGGCTCACTTCGTGGAGGAACCCCCTGCCTCTGCGGCCCCTCTCCTGCTCTTTTCTCCTCTCAGTGTAGAGAAGGAAAATGAGGACCCAGGCTCCCACTGTGGCCAGGAGCCTACAGGGCTTCCCTGGAAACAGACCAAATCTGCTGCCCCGGTCCCCTCCCCTCCCTTGTGCCTGTGAATCCTGCCCCCAGTGTGCCCCCCATCTGCGCTCCCCCTACCCGGGACAGCTTTCCTGGAGGAGGGAAGAAGGCAGTCAGACCTGGGTCAGGGTGGGCCCTTCTGGCTTTGCAGCCCCCTGGCCCGGCCCTGCTGGGGAGCACAAACCCGCTAGAGGTTTGGCTCAGCCTCCTGAAAGGCTGCCAAGCCCCGTTTCTCACACACAGGCGCCTGCCCAGCTCAGAGACTCTGCGGCCCATTGTTCTGGGGAAGGCCCTGTTGCCAGAATCTATTACGGGATGGAGATTTCTCAAGTCCAGACCACAAGGCCTGGCCATAAGTGCCCCCTCCACCCCGCTCCCTGAGGCTCCGGAGCCCCCAGCCACTGCAAAGCAGCTGCCCCTCTCCCCCTCCCTCCCCTGCCTCTGTCTGCCCTGGGGCCTGCAGAGATCCTGGGAGTGGAGGTCAGGGCTGGTGAGTCAGAGGCTTGGCGGGGATGTATGCGTGCATGTGCACACACGTGTTTGTGCATGTGTGCACCTGTATGTGTATGCACATGTGTCTGCCTGCACACGTGCGAGTGCGCACTGTTTGCATGTGTGCACGTGTGGGTGCGGGTGCATGTGTATTACGTGTGTGTGTGCGTGTGCACACACGAGCACGAGTGAACTTGCACGGGTGTGTGTGTGTACATGCACGCTCCGTTTTGGGGGTGCCCTGGAGCCGCCCTCCTGCTCCCAGTCTGCCTCCCATTGACGAATGAGCACTGATGTTTCCCAAGAAGCATTCCAGCTTTCTGAAGTCACAGTTTCCATCTGCAGGCGCCGCCCCACCTCTGCTCCAGCTTGTCCCTGTCCCCAGGGGCCTGCACTCCAGCCTGGGGTGGGGGCAGTGCCCAGGGGCAGGGGCAGCGTGGTCTCAGCGGCGTGCACAGGCCTCCCGTGGGCTCCTGCTGGACGGGGTTAAGCAGCGAGCTGGCGTTGGCAGGAAGAAACAACTGCTCCTCTGAGCTCCTGCGCCCGGGGTCACCCTGGAGTCTGCTGATGAGCTCTGGCAGCAGCAGGAGGGTGGGGGCTGAGAGGAGGCGGCAGCCTCAGAAAGAGGGGCCACAGGCTGCCAGCTCACACCTGCGTTTTCTCGGGCCCAGAGGCAGTATTTTCTGAGTGGGGAGGCTACCTGAGGACGGGGCGGGGGGGCTGCAGAGATGCCCCTGTGTTCATCCAGGGACCCCCCGTGGCCAGCTGTGTGGGAGGATGCAGTGGGGTGAGTTAGGGGACAGTGGGAGCCCCAGCAGGCTCTCTCTAGCATACCACAAAACATGGGGGAGAGGGTTCATGTCCCGTCTGCTGGGTCTGCTGCTAGCGAGCACCCCACCTGGCCCAGCTTTCTTGCCCTCGGGCACCCAGGACAGGGGAGCAGGGCCTGGATGCAGAGAAGAGGGCAGGCGGGGGCGTGCACGGCGCGTAGACGCAGGCAAGGCTGGAAGGGGAGGACCCGTGGGCCACCGTCCCCATGGGCTCATGTGTCTTCACTCAGGCGCCTCCCTGCGGCCAGCACATCGTGGTCCTTGCCTGTGGACAGACTTCTGTGCCCAAGCCCAGCAGGCCCATGACATGCTCAGTCCTGGGGGGCTGAAGGAAGTGGAGGCCCTCGAGGCAGGGGAACAGAACCGGCCAAATGTCCTTGGTCCAGCCGCTGAAACTCCATGTGCCACGGTGTCCTCATCTGTGAAATGGGGCCATTGGGGTACCAGTGGCCAAACAAGGCCTTGCACGCAAATGCACCCAAAAGATCCATGGTGCAGAGTGACAGCCCGGTCCCCCGGCAGCATCAAAGGCCCTCGCCCGGGGAGAGGCCATGGAAGGAGGCTGACCTCCGTCCCGGGCTCTGGCCGCGGCCCTTCTTGCCCACACCAGTCACCGGCGGCACCGAGCAGCTTTCTCTTCTTTCTTTTCTTTATCTTGCCAGCAGAGTGCCTTCCAGCCGGTCATCCCATTTCATTTCTGGTCTGCGGAGAGTGACATTTACATATTAATATTTTCCAAGGGAGCCCCGTGCACAGCGGAGCAAGTGTCTGCCTCGTGGCCTCACATAATGTGAGGGAGATAAAGCGCCGGCTCCTCCATGAATAACGGCAGATGAAAGCCGCGTGGCCGTGAAAGGCCTCACATTTGCCCTGTCAGCATGTGGTACATCGGCTCAACAACTGATTTAGCGCCCCTTCCTCCCTCCCAAGGTTTATCTCCACTTACAGAGGACGCACTCTTTGTGAGGGGCCTGTCCCCCGGCTCTGCCTCCCTGTCACTTCCTGCCGCCACCCCACCCGGCCGTGCGGGGGAGGGGGGATCGGGGGCTGGGGCTCCAGCCAGTTATCTGGCCCCTGTAGCACCTCTGTGCGGCCTGGGCCTGAGCGCCCCATGGCGGCAGCAGCCCAGGCAGGTGCAGGGCCCTCCTCCCGGGATGCCAGGGCCGGGGAGAGCAAGGGAGGCCTCTGTGCCGCCCGTGAGGATGCTCCCTGCAGAGGGGGCAGGCCAGCCACAAGCGAGGGTTAGGGAGAGGCCCGCTGCACTCGAGGCTGGGACTGCACCGGGGGGGCTTTGTCTGCGTCACCTCCTTAACTGGGAGGCAGGGTTGTGATGGTCGGCAGTGGGCGCAGGGGGAAACCGAGGCCCAGAAAGCCGACGTGGGCTGCCCAGGAAAGCTCCAGGTGGCCGCATTCAGGTTCCAGTCCTAGATCTGCCCCAGGCCCATGGCTGCCCTCTCGGAGCCTCCGTTTCCCCCGTGGTGAAGGGATAATATGCCACTCAGGGATGAGGTTCAAAATCAGTCATAAAGCCAGTGCTTGGTAGGTACGGCCTTGTCCTCAGTCCCCTAGTGTGCAGGGGATGCTTCGCGTGTGGACACAGAGTTTGGTGTGTGTTTAGGGCCCACGTGATGTAAAAGGGACCTGTTGTCATTAACTTGAGACTCGTCCTCGTCCGCGTGAGACACGCAGCCAGGAAAACAACAGTTTTGTCTCCCAGCCCTGCCTGTCGGTCTGTCCATCAGTTTCGGGGAGCTCCTTGAGTCATAACGAAGGGCGCACATGGGACCCAGCCGTGGGTCCGCCCGGCCCAGCCCGGCGGTGCTGACAAGAGAGGACCCAGGCTGGGGTGTGAGGACAGGTCGGTTCCCAAGCAGAGGCCAGGATGGGGGTCTGGAAACTCAGGGAAGAGCCCCCATACTAATCTATTACCCCTTCCTGACCCCCTCTCGGAAGAGCCCTTCAACTAGCTCCGTCCAGCAGCACTTTTTGCCACGGTGGAATGTTCTAGATCTCTGCACCGTGCTATAGGACAGCTCCCGGCCACGCGTGGTTATTGATCACTTGAAATGTGGCTCAGGCAAACCAGGGCCTGAACCGATGATGTCACCCAGTGCTAACTGATGGAAATGGGAGTGTCCACATGTGGCTGGTGGCTCCCGGGCCTAGGCCGGGTGCCCCTTGGCAGGACTGGCCATCTGCGTGGAGATCCTGGCCCCTCCCTCAGTGTGTATGACCACAGACTGTCTCCCTTTGCGGGTCTCAGTTTCCCCTCTGGGCAGTTGGGACAGTGAAGCAGCTGCCCCGGGGGGTTATCGTGCCGCCTGCTGAGCTCCCCTGGGCCACAGCATCCCAGGCAGGGCAGGTTCCAGGAATTCTGTCCATGTTTTCAGCTTTGACCTCCGTCGACATCACCCTTCTCACTCACCACTGAGGAGCCCAGAGAACCTGTCCTCCCTGCGGATGATGGTCTGCAGCTCCAGAAGCCTGGGTGTGGACGAGGTGGGGGGAAGGGCCTTACCCTGGACTCAGGGAAGGGTCCCTGGTGACCCGCAGGGCTTTGTTCTCTGACCTCTCTAGCTGCGCAGGGAGACCAGGAACCCCCAAGAGAAGACATGGGAGGGGGTCTCCGAAGAGTTCTTCCTCTAAAGGATCTTCTGGGCCCCGCTCCTATTTTCACTTCCAACCTTTCAGAGGCTAAGAGCCCCTCCCTCCTTCCGTTCTTGTCATTTGATGCCAGAGACTAAGGCTCTGGGGGTGACAATGGCTGGGACCTTTGGGGAGGAGGAGCAGGGCATCGTCTGCCACAGGACCCCTGGTCAGCCGGCCAGCCCCACTAGCAGCAGCTTGGCCGGGAGAATGGTCGACAGGTCTTCTTTGCTCCAGGGTTGGGAGGCTTGAGAAATAAGTCTAGGGTCTTCCAGAAGACCTCGGAATTAACACAGTTGCAGCAGAAACTCTGACCTTGGGGCTGCCCCCTGTACACTGACCAGCGCTGGGAGTTGGCGACCCACTGACCTCTGGTTGCAGTTCTGTGACGCTTACTAGGGCCCCAGCTTAGGGGGCAGAGGGCATGGGGTCCAGGTCTAGAAGCTGGTTTTCTTTCCAGACTTAGAGATGTAAACTAAAGAACGACCCGCACCTGTACCTCACTTCTAACTTGCCCCTTGGCTGAGGAGCTGGAGCCCCAAGTGAGTGAGTGATGCAGCCAGGAGTGGGTCCCAGGCCTCCTGCTCTGGGTCTGGCACTGTCCTCCCAGCCCAGCCTCCTTGGGCAGCCTCGGACCTCCCTCCTGCCTGGTGCAGAGTCCTGCCCAGTGTTGGGCCTGTGGGCATCAAGAGGCACAGTGTCCCTTCTGCAGACTAGCTCTGGGCATGCTTGGGTCCTCTGTGGACCTCAGTTTCTTCTATGCAGTCCTGTCCCCGGATCCACTTTCTGCCTGGGCATTCTTCCCTTGCGCTCAAGAACGTGTGTTCGCAGCCTTCTTGTTCTTCCTCATCCTAGGGGGCGGGAAGGGGTGTCTAGCCCCACCCCTGCAAGAGCAGGGGAGGCTCTGTGGTGGGAGCAGGGGCCTGGTCATGGGCTAGAGCCGCCCCCAGAGAGGCCAGCCTTTCTGTCTCAGTGTTCTTACCCCGTAAAATCCGGAGCGTGCTGGCGCTCAGCCCAGGGGGTCTTGAAGGGTTTCCACATACTGTTTTAAGATCTTGTGCTAATGAGGGCCCTGGCAATGCCAAGTGTTCCCGTGTCTGTGCGTGCCAACAAGAAACTGGGCACCACTCACAGAAGCCAGTGGCATCTCCTAGCTAGCGATGGTGGCGGAGGAGCGGGCCCCTTGGCTGCCTTCCTGTGGAACCTCTCCAGGGACTCCTCGAAATCCCAGGAGCCCTCACCGGAAGAGGGCATTTGGAGCCAGGCCGGGCGCTGTCGGCCGGCCGGCCTCCCCCCTCTCCAGGCCTGCTTCCCCGTTTGCAACAAGGGCTGCCTGAACCCTGATGGGGAGGGGCCCGGCTGGAAGGATCTCATTAGGCAGCCATCAGCCCCCCATGCCCCACTTTATGAAGGAGCCTCTTCTCCCTGCTGCCTCCTTTAGGCCCCATATGAATTGTGGGATTTGCCAGGAGGTGACTCGTGCATTAGCTCTCTTGTCTCTCTCCCACCATGAAGGTAAGTCGCGAAAGAGAACGTGATGGGGGTGCCCTCCCCCACACCTTCCCGTGGTCTGCAGTCAGGATGGGGTCAGGGCTGTATAAAAGATGAGACTGGCCCGAGGCCCACCTGAATCTCAGCACGCTGGAAGGTGCAGCCCTGCCTCCCCTTCCCCTCCATGCCCGGCCAGGCCCTGCCCACCTTGCATCCAGGGTCAGTGCCACGCCTTCCCCTCCTGGCCTCCTCCATCCCCATCAGTGTGTGTCCAGTGGGGCTGCCCAGTCCCTGGGGCATTGCTCTGGGCAAGCGCTGTCCTGAGTGGGTGAACTCCTTTACCAGTCACAGTAGGGTGGGCAATTACTTTCATCCTACAGATGGGAAAACTGAGGCACCAGGAGAAATGACTTGCTCGAGGGCGCTCAGCTAGGAACAGAGAAGGTTCAGTGTGCCCCCTCGGGCCAGATGTGTGTGCACGTGTGTGTACGCGTGTGCCCAGCGCTCTGCCACAGTCCGTCTTCTGCTTTTGTTGAAATGTCGTCCCTGACCTCTGCACACTCAGGAAGGTGCTGCGTAAATATTTGTTGACTGATGAAACACGCTCTGGGTCAGGGGAGCTGTTGGGGGAGATCTCTAGGGACTGAAGGAGGCGGGGCTAGGGGACACTGGGAGCTGCCTCCCACCCCCTTGCAGCCCCCAGCTCTGGGGGCTGGAGCTGATGCAATTGCAGAGGGAGGAAACAGGCCAAGGGATGGGGCCCCTCACTCTTAGCCTACTGTGCCCGAGAACCTTCCACCGGTTCCAGGTGTCAACCCATAAAGGCTCCCGGGACACTGGGAGGATGGAGAATTC
The DNA here is from genome assembly GCF_002007445.2 of Ailuropoda melanoleuca. NCBI lineage: Eukaryota > Metazoa > Chordata > Mammalia > Carnivora > Ursidae > Ailuropoda > Ailuropoda melanoleuca. Next base: position 78,275,884 of record NC_048229.1, read on the forward strand.
CAAGGGTCCATCTGTGTCATCCTACCCCCAGGAAAGAGGCTGTCCCCTCCCCACCCAGCCGTTCACAACTGGGAAGATAAGTAGGCAGGTGAGCGGTCTTCAGGACCAGATGCTGGGTGTAAACAGCCCGGCACAGAGCCCAGGGTGGGAAGCCAGGCTGCTGACTCAGTTTCTCTCTCAGTTTCTCCCTAGGATGAAGGCTGGAGCTTTTTGGGGGGTGATACTATTTCCCCCACACCTGAGTGCCCACGGTGGGGGCCCCATCAGAACTCCCTCACCTTCCTGATTTCCTGCCCACATTTCTGAGCCTCCCCTCTCTCTGATGCCAACATGGCCTGCAGGTGGCCTGCCCTCTCTGGTTGGTGGGAGCGTGGGCCAGTGGGTCTTTGCTCCCTGGACGTTAGCGCAGAAGGTGATGGGGAAGGAGAGTGTGGTGAGAGTTCAGGCTTTGAGACCAGATCCACCTGGGATCCCATATCAGTCGTGTCTCCTGATGGCTGTGTGGCTTTGGAAAAGGAACTCAGCCTCTCTGGGCTTCTGTTTGCTCATCCAGAAATCAGAGCTGCTTGTGAAGCACAGAACAAGCTGGCGTGGAGATAAACAGGCTTCTGAACCTGGAGGCACTCATCAGCGCTCGCATGGCCAGTTATTGTGGGGGTTGGTAGATGCGGCCTTGCTCGGGGAGGAGGCCCCAACGGGAGCTGAGGCCACCTAGGGCACCTGTTTGAGACAGCCTCACGCCCAGGGCAGGAGGACTGGAGGTAGACATGTGCGGCAGTGGGACCGGCAGCCAGGACTGAGGCCAGGAGACCAGGGTAGGGCGTGCCTATGCCTGCTCCCAGGGTCCAGGAAGCTGGGTGTTGTTCCAACCTGTCTGCATCCCGAGGCTGGGAAGCTGGGGCCAGGCCTGTAATTACCAGGAGAAGAGGGCAGAGGGGCGAGCCTGCTTCCGATGGCCTCATGACATCCTGTGTGCACAGGAGGCAGGCCGGGACGGGACATTTACACACTGGGGAAACTGAGGCAGCCAGCCCACAGGGCTTGTCCAGGGCAGCTGAAGCCTCATCTGTGCATTTCTGGGCTCTCCCACCACCCCCTGAGGCCATGGAGGCAGACCTTAGTGAATCCACAGCGGCATTAAGGCTAACGAGTGCCCCCCCAATCGCCAGCTCCCCGTCTCCCGGCAAACAGCTGTCTCCCTAGGGTGACCGGTTCTCCTGCTGCAACCGGCCCTGGGGGTTGCATCACCAAGGCCCACTGGCCCTCGGCGTTTTACTGCCTCCTGGCCTTGGTGTGGAGCCCTGGGCCAGTGGGCCGGGCAGCAGACTCTGGGCAGTGTGGTGGCCTTATTTGGCCTGGGGGACCCATTTGGCCACACAAGGCACCCCTGCCCACAGCTGGACCCCTTGGTCCCACTTGTCTTCATCCCAGGCTGGTGGGATGAATGCTCTGGGGGCACAAACAGCCCCTCCACTGGGATGAGCTCCCCTGTCCCGCTCACAACCCTTCATTAGCAGAGGCCCAAAAGGACCAGGGAGCAGAGTGCCAGCCAGCTCAGCCGGAAAGCTTTGTGGGAGCACCTGCTGTCTGCCTGGTGGTCAGCAGGATCCTGGGGGCCGAGAAGGAGGGAGGAGGCCAGACTTCCTTGTTTCGTGGTTTGCCCCCTCCTGCCCAGGGCACGATGCCCATGATAGGTCAGCCGGCTTTCCGTTGGGGGCCAGCTCCTCGTGGTGTGTGGGGCACTGCCCACATACCTGAGAGTCAGAGTTTCAGACAGAGCCCGGACACAGTCACGCCCCTCTAGGGGTTCCATTTGTTCTGCGAGAGGCAGCGTGGTTAGCCTGTGAACTGCGTCCCAGATATCTGGGTTCAGATCTCATCTCCACAGTTGCTGGCTGTGTGACCCTGAGCCAGCAACTTAACCTCTCTGGGCTCAATCTTTTCCTGGAAAGCACTTAGAACAGCTCCTGGCCTCAGGGTTGGGGGGGATGCCTAGGGGATCCCACCCCTAGGTAAATCTCTCTTTCTGAAGCCCAGGGCCTGCATACAGCCAGAAGCAAAGGACGTCCCCCCAGGACACCCATTGGCGGCCTCAGATTTGCTTGTTTGACTCTGCTGGCAGTGACAAGAATGGTGATTTGCCAGATGTCTCCCCCCAGGGTCCTGAGATGTGACTTTACCCATCCATCCCCCAGACCCCGGCTCCAAGGCCTGCGTGGATAGTCCCAACCAGGTCAAGTTGCTTTGAGATGGGAGCCCCATGTCACACTCTCCCCGTTGGTCAGGGCCACCAGCACCCTGGTTTCCAGTCTGCCAGCAAGATTTTTCTGCACACCCCTACCCTGGGCCCAGCAGCAAGCTAGGAGCCATGCCAATACCTACACGTTTAGTGAGCACCTGTTATAATCTGGGGGTTAGCTTGCTCCCCAGCATGAAGTGAGTGCTCCCCTGACCCCACGACACAGGGACTCCCCGGGTGGCCCCCCCCATACCCCTTGCTCACAGACCCCATTCTCGGTCCACATGGTGGTACGGACAGGCAAATGTATGTGTTAGTAGCTAGGCCAGGCTGTCAGGAGCCCTGTGGAGGGATGCTGTTGGCCAGGGTTGTGGCACGGGAGACGTGAGCAGCGGGAGGGCCGGAGGCTCCCCAGGAGAGAGACCTGGCGGATGAGACAGAAAGAGCCCCCCCCAGCTGGAGTCAGGAAGCCCGTGGGGATGGGGAGTGAGGCCCAGGGAGCCTCGGGGTGGGGGGCTGCCAGCCCTGGTTGCCCCCTGGCTAGGGAAGATGGAACTCGGTGGCCCCTGGGCTCACTTCTGATGATGGATAAAGACGTCCGCTCTCTCTCACACAGGCGACCAGAGCCGATAATTAGCTTTTAACCTGTCCCTGCCGTTAACTCGAAAAGGCCACCATTTGTTCCAGGGAACTGCTGGAGTATAAAGAACTAAGCATGGCCAATTTTGTTCAGGATGAATTAAGACTTGTAAATGTAGAATGAGTTCATCTATTTAATTAAGTAGCAGCAATGTGGATGTTAAATTACCTTCACAGCAGACGTGCCAAAACAGTGTTATAAAAATACTGTCGGTGGCACAGGGATTTGGGGAGGGGTGCAGCTGGCCCCCTCCTGCCTCCGAGGGGCCCTCTCCCTGATGCATTGGCTGAGGCCCTGACCCCGCACCTACCCTGCCTCCCCAGAGCCGCCCGAGTCCCTTCCGGTGGGCACGGTGCAGCCAGGATGGATGCGTCGTGGCTCTTAGGAGGAACCATCTGCCCGGGCACCTGCTGGCTCTCCGCCTCCCCCTGCCTGGCCCCCTGGCCGTTGCACCACCCATGTGCCCGGAGCATGGAGGGCAGCAGCGGAGGCTGCTAAGGCCAGCGCCTCTGGCTGATGGTTACGGGAAAGTGCTGCCCCCGTCGTGGGGAGGGCAGCAGAAAGGACCGAACTGAAGGGAGCCTGGCCAGAGAGTCAGGACCCTGGGAGGAGCCGGCTCAGAGCGCGGGTGGGTAGGGAGAGGACCAGCACAGCAGCGTGTGCAGCTGGGGCCCGGAGCTGGGCCTCCCAACCCTCTCTCGGTAGCACTGGCTTATCAGAAAAGGGGGTCACTCCATGCTGGGGAGCACAGAGAAGCTCCAGAAGCCAGGTCTTGCACCCCCAGATCGAGCTGCCCTGTGGAGGGATTGTGGCAACAGTGCAGCGGCCCCAGGTGGGGAGTAGTGGAGAGTTTCAAGTGACCACAGTGGGCTCACTACACGTGCAGGCACAGAGAATCTGGAGGACAGCACAGCCGGCCCTGCCCTCCAAGATGGCCGTGGAAGGCTGCACACACCACCTGAGAGCACGTGGAAGAGCCCGTGGAAGGAGGGATTAACAGAGGCTTGGAGTGGGGGCAGAGTCAGGGGGTGTTTCTTAAAGTAGGGGATTTCCTCCCTGGGTTTTCAGGGATGCCTAGGAGTTCATCTGTAGGCAGAGAGAAGAAGGGTATTCTGGGAACGGAGAGAAGAGCAGGTGCTGAGCACACAGTAGGCATGGAGGGAGAGAATTGGGGGAATAGCTGGAGAGACGGGTAGGGAGGTGAGGGGTCTTGGACACCATGCTAAGCAGCTCACGGGACCCCTGAAGGCAGTGGGGAGACGTCCGTATGTTTAGTGCTGTGGGCACACAGCCACTGGGGAGTCACCCAGACCAAACCCCCTGCTGTCACAGAGCTTACAGTCACATCGAGGCCATAGATAAACCAAAACACGGATAAATAAGCACTGGGTCTGATGGTGCAAAGTGATGTGGACACAGCGTGCTGGGCTGGGGGGTCGGCCAGCAGGGCAGACTGCCGGCTTTTTATGGGGTGGCCTTTCAGACACTCTTTATCAGAGCCTGGGAGAAACGAAAAGTGCCAGGGATGTCTTGTTTGCTGCAGGCAGTTCCAATTTGTGCCTTTTATTCCAGCCTTATCGTTAACAGAGCCCCTTCCTGGTGCTATGGATGTCTGGGAGAGGAGATAAGACAGGTTACAAGGAGGGAAGGGCAAGGGCAAAGGCCCTGAGGCAGCAGTGAAAGCGAGGAGGCCATGGAGGGTGAGAGAGGCAGACAGAGGATAGCACAAGAGCCCAGAAGTTGTGATGGCTTGGCTCTCACTCAAGATGAGGTGGGAGCCATGGATGGTTGTATGAAGTGGCACCAGCATCCCTCTTTGGTGTCAACAGGCCTCCTCAGGCTGCTGTACCAAGGATAGACTGCAGGGGGCGCAGGGGGGCATCAGGAGGCTGGGAGCAGGCACTGCAATAGCCCAGGCGGGTGAGGTCCCGGTGAGACGGGGTCCTACCAGACACGTTTTAAAGAGGCTGACAGGCGGGTGGATCATGTTGGGGGTGTGAGAGCAAAGGGGGTCCGGCTGTTGGGAGACTTTTAGCGGAGAAGCAGCGTGACCCATTGTGTGTGGGCGGCTCAGTGGCAGGTGGGTAGGAGGTCCGGAGGAGCAGCAGAACCTCCTGGCTGGGGCTGGTGGGAGACCTGGGATGGCTCAATATCTGGCCTGCAGCTATGTTTTACTTGGTTCCCACACAGTGTTTTATTTATTTTCTAAAATGTATTGCCAATACTTAAGAAAACATTTTTTTTAACCCCAGATTTTTAGCTTCTCTTTAAAAAGTCTGAAGTGCTCTTTACACTAAGTCTGCATTCCTGTTTGGGCACCTGTTGGTGGGAACTGCCCCTGCTTGTGCTAGGAGGGGGGTGTGTCCTATTTGCTCCAGACACCAGTGTCATAAATGCAGGATCCTGTAGGCTTCAGCCTGCTGGCTCTCCCCTTGGCCCAGCCTCTTGTGCAGTGCACAACCTGGCCACATGTATCTGGCCTGTCTGGAACCAGTTCTTCAAGTTTGGTAGGAAATGAGAGGCTTGTCAGGAAATCTCTGCGAGTTTTGCCTGCCCTCCTGTCACCTCTGGCCCCCCAGTTTCCAGCTCAGCCATCTGCCTGGGCTCCTTGAAGCCTGTGGAACCATTAAAAGGCTCCGACCGATATTGATCAATCTCTAAAATGGATTATCCCGTTTGCCTCCCAGCCTGACTGGATGCCCTGGGTAAGATCAGAAAGGAATTATGTTAGCCGGAGGCAGAAGGGGCAGGGGTGAGAATGTATCCCCTCCCCAGTGATGCAATCTTATCAGAGCTGAACTTTACTCTCCATCTTGGGATATAGGTTACTTTGGGGATGTCGGAAAGAAATAATCATCTTACGATTTGCAGCCTGCTTGACACTGAGCCAGCTGGGAGGGGTGGTGGGGGCGGGGGAGGCTGCCGCAAGGACCATTTTTCACTGGAGCTATTCCCGGGAGAAATCAAGCCCTCTTAGAAATCCCTTTGGGGCCCCAGCCTTGGGTGGTGCGCCTGCGACCCGTTCTGTGTGGATTATAGCCCCATGTTGTGGGCCCAGGGGACAGGCACGTTCATTAAAATTTGAAACACAAATGGAAAATTGCTACCTGAAGCCTCAGCGAGCAGCCAGCCAGTGGATCTGAGTTCCCGTTAATGGATCGAACATGGAGGAAACAATTACAGCCGCCACCTCGGCCAATCCTTTGGAGATAATGGGGTCTAACTAGGGAGAGAAAATCCAGACTGGTCAGGGGCAGGGAAGCTTTGAGGTGCAAGCAGTGATGATTCTTTTCCTGTCCTCTGTGCCAGGCAGAGCCCCCAGCCCCCCACTGTTGGGCAGTTTTCAGCTCTGGCTTCTCCCCCGCCCACCGCACTGTCTGCAGGGCATGAACCGTCTCTGGGCACTCTGGGCTTTGTCACCCTGGCTGAACCCACACAGCCATGCTGCTGGAACACATTGGTCTCTGGCTGGGTTTGGTTGCTTGGAGCGAGGACTAGGGTTGCAGGGGTTTTATTTGGGAGGTGATCCCGGGAGATGCGGGTGAGGGTAGAAAATGGGAGCAGAAGGAGTTGATTGACCAAGCATCGCTGAGCACGGTGTGGGCAGCCGGATCTCAGCCTTGCTGGGAGCCCCTGACAGGTGGTGGGGACACTCCTCCATTGTCCTTACAGTCCCGGGACAGAGAGCATCAGATGACCGTACGTTCCCTCCCCACAGGGGTGAGTTGTCCAGGGGGTGCTGCTGGGGAGCTGTGATGCTTCAGCAATGGTTTTTGTCCCCTGCCTGCTCCTAAGGTCAGCGGGTGGCCCTTACTTGGCACAGGCCCCACCTCGCATGCGCAGATAAGCACAGACTGTCTGATCCCAGCTGGTCAGAGAACAGAGCAGTCAGGGCGGGAAGGGGACGGCCGAGGCCTTTGCGTGGGTTTGGGTGGGAGAGAGGGAGGACCTCTGCTGAAAGACCCATTCTGGGTGGGCTCCAACTCCCCCAGGACCCGAGGGCTGGTGGGGAGGGGACAGCCCTGAACATGAGGACAGCGCTCGGGGCGTCTTAAGCGGACAGCCCAGGAGGTGTGTCCCCGCCTGCCCCTTCCGCCCTCCTGCTGCCCCTCACAGCCTTGCTGGGATCTTTTGTGTGCACTTACATTTATTCGGCCAAGGGCTGGGTCAGGGACTTGGAGTCCGAGCCGTTGTAAGGAAATGGGGGTGGGGGGCTCCCTTGTTCCACCCCCAGGATGGACCGGATGGCTCCGGGTCCTTAGACAATGGGCCAGGGAGGGGCCAGGTGCTAGGCCCAGGGCAGGAAAAGGACGACTTAAGGATAAACACAGACCCGCCCCTGGACATGAACTTGGGCTACAGAGAGGTTGGCAGACCCTGCCCGTAGCCCAAGGAGCCCTGGGAAGAAGTGGCCAGAGTGGGGGTGGGCAGAGGCTGGAGGTGGTGTCCAGAGAAAGTGACAGCCAGTGGAGAGCACCCGGTTTGCTCTGCAGCCCTCGTGTGTTAGCTCTTCCTTCCTGCAACCGCTCCACAGGGCATGTCATCCCTGCTTTACATAAGGGGATACTGAGGCAGGGAGGAATGTGCCCAAGACCATACAGCTAAATGGTGGTGGAGCTGGATTTCACCTGGTACTCTTGCTCCAAACCCCACATTAATAACCACTGCCTCACCCTGACTCTTGGAAGCTGCCCCCCCCATACACTCTCTGGAACTGCCCCCTCCCCAGCTCTGCTGCAGGCTGTGACCCTAGGCAGAGGCTGAGCCCCCCAGGGAGGGTAGGATGCATCCATCCCTCTGGTCTGGACTGCACTCCCTTGGGAGTTCTGTTGCACCTGCCCACATGGATATTTGGGGGGGTCCACATCCTTTCTTATGTGTGTGTGACGCAGAGGGGTGTGTGGCGTAAGACTGGTCTCCCCTGCAAGTCATGCGCCCATGGCCTGTGGGTTCGTGGCTATCATCAACAGACTTCAGGGGCTGGCCATATCCCCCAGAATGTTCCCCATATGCCCCAAACCAGCCCTCGCACAGAATGCCTTGACCCTGTCCTCCAAAGAGGGGACACAGCAAACCAAGAATACGCTAGAACTCTGTTGTTCTAATTTTTTTAAAGATTTTATTAGTTTATTGGAGAGAGAGAACACGAACAGGGGGAGCGGCAGAGGATGAAGGAGAAGCAGGCTCCCCACGGAGCAGGGAGCCAGATGCGGGGCTCGATCCCAGGACCCAGGATCATGACCCCAGCGAGAGGCAGATGCTTAACCGACTGAGCCACCCAGGCACCCCAAGATACAACCATTTCAAGAGTTCTGCTCCTTGGGTTCTGACACAGGTGTCCATCTGTGTACCCACCACCCCAGCCCTCGGGCAGCACTGGAAGGTTGCTGTCATTCTGGAAGGTTCCTTCCCAGGCATGCCTTTCCCATCTCCACCCCTGCTGGGTGACCACGGATGGCATTCCTTCATTCTGCGGAAATTGTGGTCGAATACACAAAACAAAATTTTGCATCTTAACCATTTCTACGCATTCGGTTATGGGCATTAAGTACATTTTCAGTGTCAAGCAGCTGTTGCCCACTCCGGCGTTCTGTCCCCAGTGGCGCTCCGGCCCAGCTACTCTGTCTTGGCGCATTGGATCGCTGTAGGATGTCCTGCAAGTAGATCCAACAGGATCTGTCCTTTTGTGACTGGCCTCGGTGGAGCGTAACGTCCTCAGAGGTCACCTGGGTCCTGGCCTGTTGGGGCTTCATTCCCTGAAGGTTTTATTTTTAATTTTTTTTAAAGGATTTTATTTATTTGACAGAGATAGAGACAGCCAGTGAGAGAGGGAACATAGCAGGGGAGTGGGAGAGGAAGAAACAGGCTCCTGGCAGAGGAGCCTGATGTGGGGCTCGATCCCGGAACGCTGGGATCACGCCCTGAGCCGAAGGCAGACACTTAATGACTGCGCCACCCAGGAGCCCCCATTCCCTTAAGGTTTTAGAATAGTGCATCGTGCGTCCAAGGCTGTGCCTCCGTGCCGCACCTCTAGGAGGCATCCACGCCTTGGACACTGTGGGTCATGCCGCCAAGGGCCCGTGCCTATGCATTTCTGGTCCAGGCCGTGCTTTTCAGTGCTCCTGGGTGTCTCCTGCGGGGGGGAGGGGAGTTGCCCGCTGGCTCAGGGAGCTCCTATACGCGGGGTTGTGTGCCCTTCTGTCTGGCTGCCTCTGCTCCACCTTCCGTCCGAGATGTTTGTCCAGGTTGCCCCGTGTGTCCGTAGTTTGTTCCCTTGGTTGTGGTGCGATGTCCCTCTGTGGGGTTCTACACGATGGCAGACTGTTCTTCTGTGGATGGACAGAGGCTCGGGGCTGTTCCGGGAGTGAGTCAGAGGTGCAGGGCCACGTCTGCCCCTCAGAGCCCGTGTATGCACAGCCCACCCGACTGAACAGCGAGCTGGACCAACGTCTCAGTGCTGGGCGGTGCTGGAAGCTGATGGAAGTGAGACGTAGGCCGGCCCCAGGGGCTCCAGCACTGAGACCACCCACGGAGCCTGCCGAGGAGGCTCTAGTGGGTCACTGTCTGTCTCCGCCTCCTACAGCCTGGGGCAAGGTCACCTGGAAGACCTCTGTCCTGTCCCGGGGGCTTCCTTCTCCCTGGGGGGGGGGCTTCCTTCTCCCTCCGCCTAGGCTGCGGTGAGTGGAACGATCATCTGGAAGCCCCAGGCCTGTCCCTCGGTTAATGGGGAAGCTTTTCCAGGCCATTGAGGGGAAGTGGCAGAGGGTAAAGGTTGGCCTCCTTATCAGGGCTCCCTGGAGGAAAGAACGAAAAACAAAGCCGCCCACAGCCCTCTGGGCTTGACGGTTTGCTGATAAGAGGAAGGCTGGCTGGTGGTTTGGGATGACACTCTCCAAGCAGAAGTGGGTGGGCCGCTTGCTAATCAGGACTGCATGTGGTCCATCCCCCCAGCCCCGGTGTCAGGGGCGGAGAGGCCACAACAAATCAGCCCCTCGCCCAGGTTCTCTTGGGAACGCCCGTCATGTTCACCCCCAACCCCAGCTCTGCTTGGAGGTTGTGCCGTCACCACAGGGCCTGAAGGATCAGCTTTCTAGATGCCCTTAGATGTGGCCCTGGGCCCAGCCCTCCCTCTGCTTCATGTGGTCTTCTGACGTGCATGTGCTGAGCACCTACTGTATACAGACCCTGGGCCTGGGCTTGGGGATTCCCAAATGGAAGATGCCATGTGACAGTGCAGACCCCAAGGGCTGTGAAAGAGAGGTCCTGGGAGAACATGGAGAGGACATCTGTGGGAGAAGTGTCCCAAGGAGGGAGGCCGGTAACTGCCTGAGGCTTAGCAGGATGGGCCAGGTCACCAGCCAAGCTTCTGTGGGTTTGGCTAAAGGCCAGGAAGTTCTGAGTTCTCTATGGGGCCTCACGGGCTTGTTTCCTCTGGGGAAGTGGGCTGACGCTGGGGTTTGGATCACGGCTTCTTCGGAAAAGGAGAAGTAGGGCTACTCTCAGCTGTATGCAGAGTGGAAGAGGCAGGGCCCTTCGCGAAGCCAGGGTCCAGCCAGTGGGTCTCCAAGGTGTCTGCCTCCGAGACCCCCCCCCCCGCCGGTGTCGACCACAGGCAGAGTGACCCGGGGACATTAGCCATACAACCGTCTCAGGTAGTGGAATGTGTGAGCCTCCCTGAGGGCCCAGAAAGTTCTGCACTTTTCAGGTCCTTCATCCATACTCATTGCTGGGTGTGAGGTACAGAAAGGTCACAGGCCACAGGTGGCAAGTGGGTGGGAACACAAGCTGTCCAGGCCCTGGGGTCCTTCCCCCCCGGGGGGCTGCCTGGGCAGGAATGGCTGCCTTGCCTGTTTCCTGCATCCAGGACACGACCCTGAGTGGCTGGGGAAAGCAGGGCTTGAGCCAGAGGGTGGGGAGGGTGGGGCCTCCAGGGAGAGGCGGACATAGCCGGCTCCGCCACCATGCAGCCCAGCAACAGCCACTGTCCGGGCTGCTCATTGGTCCCAACGGGGAAAGGCTCTAGAAACTCAACCCCTGGCCTGGTCCCGGGCTGGCGACGGACAAGGGACAGATTGCACTGTGCGTGGGACACGCTGCAGGGGTTTGGAGAAGGGAGAGGCAGGGGGCCAGGCACCTATCCGGGAAGTCCCCGAGGTTGGGAGGGATGGAGGGAGGGGATGAAATGCAAGCCCCTCCTTTGGTGGCTCATCAGCAGCTCCATGCAACGTTTGATCCAGAGGCAGACGATGGCAGGGCCTCAAATTGGGGCTTCCGGTTATCTGTGCCCCACAGCAGTTCACGCCTCTGCTGCCCCCATGACGGCAGATAAGCCAGGTCCGGCCGTTGTAAAGAGGAGCCGATCTTGATTTTGATTTTCACAGGCGTCTGCTCGGGCAGGGGGGCAGGAAGAGGGTCAGACAGAGGAGCGAGGCTCCGCTCCCCAGAGCTCAGTGATTCTTGGCACCAAGTCAAGCTTTAAAAATTCAAAGGCTAAAGCAGGAGACACAGGGCGCACAGGCAGACCAACTTGCGGTCACTCTTGCTTCCCAGGGCTGCCCAGAGCATGAGCACTCCATCAGGGCTGCGGCCAGGGAGGCCTTCCAGCTCCAGCTCCAGCTCCCACGGAGTAGGGACCTGCACTCCCAGAAGCTTCTGGAGCCCCGGTCCCAGTGCAGGTTATAGCCGAGCCCCTGTTCTAAGGCAGTGCCCTGGGTCACTTCATATCCGTTTCTTATTCAGGACCAAGACCCCACTGTATGCCAGCTGCCTTGATAGGCACCATTGACCCAGTGGTGAAGAAGCCTGATCAAGTCCCAGAGAGAAAGACAAGATGACAAAACTGTTAGCTGTAAATTTAGGGATGAAGTGCTACCAAAACCCCACAGAAGAGTGAGGGGATGGGTGAACGGGGCGGGGGGGGGAGGCTCTGAAGCTCCTTTTGAGAGGGCAGAGTCTGAGAGCAGTCCTGAACAGAGGGGGGATGAGCGTCCCAGGCAGATGGCACAGCCCATGCAAAGGCCCTGAGGCAGGAGGGGGTTGAGAGGCTGGTGCCATTAGAGTAGAGGTAAGGCAGGGCCAGGGTCGTGTCTTCTAAGTCTTACAGGGACCATGGAACCAGAATCCCGGCCTTGAGGCTGATTCCTGTCTGGGCAGAATTTTCCAGTGGTCACCTGTCTGCCTCCCTAGGTTGTGGCTGGAAGAGGAAGAAGAAAAGCTTGGCGGCCATTCTGAGCCATGGCTGGTCCACCCTGAAGCCACCTGTGGTCACCCGGCTGCCCATCAGCAATGGGTTTTTAATTATCTAAATATTGCCTTTGCCCTTTGCTTCCAGCCGGGACTGCTGCGCTCTGCAAAAGGCAAATAGCTTTCAGTGGCTCTACTTGGGGGCACGGGAAGCTTTTCTCCCTTGTCTGATTACAGTGCGTATAATCTGCTTGGTTTTATTGTTCCGAAACAATACAGCAACATGGCAGGGAGTTCAGAAAGTGGATGTGGCAGGAAGGGGGGCAGAGCTGCCCGCCATCGCTAACAGCCACGCATCCCCTGGCCCCATCCCTGACGACTCGTGTCCTTTGTTGTTTAACGGCGCGTGCACCTCGCGTGGGTGCAGCTTACAGCGGGGAGGCTTGGCAGGGGCTTAGGGTCTCAACTAAAGGCGTCTTGAGGGAGCCGACCTGGGAAGCAGGCAGGTGGTTTGATCTGGGGCTTTGCCACCCTTCTGAGGCCTGGCGAGGCTGAGGTGGAGGAGGAAAGAACAGATGTGGGGGTTTTCAGGGAAGAGGTCCTCTGCCAGGCAGAGCCAGCTTCTGGGAAAGGGCAGAGGAGGCAGGCTCTCCTCTGATGCTGCCGTCCGCTGGACACAGGATTCGAGCCACCTTTTCCGCCTTCCTGCACCTGGTCCCCCTCTGCCCACTCCCACCTGTCCTCCCCCAGCCCCTGCCGGGGCAGCCGACAGCCCAATCCTGGGTGGGGCGTCCGGGCCTCCGTGAGGCGGGCTCTCCCGATGCCACCTGCCCGGGGGGCCGCTGCTCTCCTTCCCCTTCTCGTAGCCTTGCCCACTCCCGTAAGTGGCTTAATTAAGGAGCTGTGCAGTTTATTTATGTATGGACCTAGCCTAATTGGCGTGTTTGTCTTTCCTCATTATTCCCAGCTGGACAGAGCCGTTTGAACAACAAATGCAAAAAGGCTGGATTTCTCCAACACAGTGTCTATTTTTGCAAGCCTGCGCGGTGCCCCCGCTATTAGCCGCGTGCACATGTTTGCCGGCTTCAGCCGCATGCCCGTAAGCACTTAATTGTGGGTGCAGTTAGTCAAGGCGGGCGGCTCTCTGCAGATTTCAGGGGTGAGGGGACCTAATTACACCTGCAATTGAGTGCTTCAGCAGGGACAAAAGATGCCTGTTCAGCTAATTGCAGGCACCAAAATTGCACCCACAGAAAGAATCCCTGGTAGATGCTTTGGGAGCCAAGGTCGTGAGTTGTAATAAAGAATGGATAACTCAGAATTATAGCGGTAGGGGGTGCTGGGTCGGGCCTGAAGGATTAGGCTTTTTGCAGCAGCCATTACACCTCTGGGCTGTTTTTTCCACTGTGGAGGCTGCTCTGTGGCTGGGTTTGTTTTATCATTAGCACCTGCCTTCACACACAGAAATGTCACACAGAAGGGAAACGTGGGGTTCATCACCTCCTCCGCCTGTCTGCTGGCATGGGGGATGATTCACCAGGCTCACCTGGAGCAGACGATTGCGGCTCCTTCGCCCCAGAAGGTCTCAAGTCCAGCGTGGACGTTTAATGAGCCCACAGCTATCGATTGAGCTCCCACTGTGAGCCGGGCATGGTTCTAGGGGACGTGGAGGTGAGCAGGCAGAGCCCTTGGGGAGCCCATGTTCTGGGGTGACGTTGGACCGTGGCACTTCTCTTGTTCCCCCATTCTCTGCGGATCCCATCGGGCTTGTCTTTTATGTCTTTGTCCCGGCAGCAGAACCGCGGGGGCGTCTGCAGTTCCAGCCTCTGGCGTGACAGTGGACCTGCTTGTTTCGGCTGTTCTTGCTGCTGACTCTCAGCCAGGAAGTGTCGATGTCGTGAGCGCTTGGTTGTCTTCAACTATGCGCTGCCCATCATATTTGAAAGAAAGAAAAGAAAAGAAACTGTAGGTATAAATTTGGAGCCTGAGGTGGATGGAGGTGCTTTCCTTCAGAAGGGCTTGCATTTGTCTCTGGCAGATGCCCAGAGACACGACTGCTTTAGAACCTTCTTAGCCCAGTTCAGGGTTGGATGACTCCAGGACAGCAGTAGCTGCTAGAGCCCAGCCATACCTCTGCACAGGGCCTGGCCAGCTTCCCCTTCACTCTTACCCTGGGAGGGTGGTTCTCTGGGTCCTGCCTTCTTATGGGGAGGGTCTCCTAGTCATGCTCCAACTTGTGCAGACACCCCAGGCTTTGCTCTCTGTCCCCCTTGATCTTTAAGGCTGTAAAAACGGAAGTTCAGACTTTGCAGGATTTGTAGATGTCCTTGGGGCAACATGGCCTCTGTGGCAAGTCAGCTCCTGGTTCTGATTTCCCTGCCCCTCTGGCCTGGTGATTCCTTATCGTCTCGTCAGCAGTTCGGTGCTTTTAAGAACTGGGGGACTATTTTTATCCAGCTTTTTGGGTTGATTTTATGGGTTATTATGAGAAACAGGAAGTCCAGGCCACTTCTCCAAGTTGGGTGGTTCAGGCGAGCTGTGAGGAGGGGGTAGGGACAGTGGACAGAGCACCAGAGAAGCGCCCAGGATTGTGCTCAGCGTAGGGAGTGGCAGGTGTCCACACTGCTCAGGGCAGGAGGAGAGCGGCAGAGAAAGAGTCTGAAAAGCAGCCGACCCGCAGGGTCTGATAGCAGCAAAAGGGCAGCTTGAGTGGGGGTCTCCCGAGATTCAGCCAACAGGGAATACTCGATTCCCAGCCAGGGGCATCTCCAGGGCTTTCCTCTGTGGGGCCCAGCCAGGGGTACGACCTGGGCAGTTGGCAGAAGCCGCAGGGCAGGTCTACATGGACACCTGGCTGCCGCTCAGGCACCACGTCTGACCACACTCCTGCTGCCCCTGCTTAGCTCTTGGGCTAAGTTAAAACCACTTCTGGAGTTTGGCTGGTGGGGGAGGGTCTCACCTGCCCAGAATGCCCCCCCACCTCCCTCCCACCTTCTCTTCTCCTGGGCTCCAGGGTCTCCGGTCAGAGGCCACAGCAGGGCTCTTGGCGTGGCACAGAGGGTCTGTGGTCTGGTGTGTCTGCAGCGCGGGCCCCAGACTACCACTTTGGATCAGGATGCCATTCCTGCCTTGCTGCTTGTCCTTTGTGTGACCTTGGGCCTGACCCTTCACTTTTCAAGCTCGGTTTCCCCCTCCATAAAGGGGGCAGCCGTTCTCACTCCCCGACACTGAGGAGGAGCTGAACACATGGGCTAGATGAGTCAGTGGTAACAGTTGTGAAGTTTGGGGACATGTTGGCGAGATGTATGCCTGGCTCTGGGGCCGGAGAAGGCCTCGTAAAGGGTGCAGATCTCAGAGTTTTACCAGGGCAGGCCTCTGTCATCAGCCAGCTCCTCCACGTTTGACCTCGGGGGTAGAATGGGGGAGACAAGCTCTGTGAGTGCTTGGGTGTGTGCATGTCGGGATTTTCCAAGTCAGGGCTGGGATGTGGGGGGGGGTGTGAACCCACACTCAATCGGCAGGCGAAGGAGGAGAAGTAAGTTGCACCGGGCAGCTTTCTCTTTGGAAACCCGTTCTGTTGCTTAAATGTCAGAGCGAGCAGATGGTGTGTCTGAGTTTTATTAATCATGGGCTCGTGGAGCTGGAAGGCCTGGGGGATCATTTAGTCCGTGCGTCCTACCGAGGAGGAGACTGAAGGCCAGAGAAGGCCAGAGCCACACTGCACCTGTGATGGGGGCTGAGCTGTGCTGGGACCCAAATCTTCCCCCTGCCCACATGCCTCCCACTCTGCGGAATGAAACAGGTGTATGCCCCCCCCACCTCAGGAACAGCCGTCCTACCTCCCAATTCAAAGCCAAAGCAGAGCTGATTCTGGGATAATCCATCCCCACAAACAACCGGAAATCCTGCCTTTGGGACACATGGGTCAGGACGGTGGTTGCCAACTGAGAATGTTCCAGCCTTGGTGCACCGTGCAGCGCCGCATGCACTGGTGTTTGCCAGGGGTTGGCGGGAGACGTTGTCACGAAGCCCAGAGGACCTAGCCGCTCGGTGCCTGATTTGTGGGGGTCCCTGCTGGACCCACCTCTTCATCCCAATTCCTCTGAGCCACATAACTCCTCCCAACCCCAGCACTTGACTGAAACTGTTCCTCCCCCCATGGCAGCTGTTGAAACTGACTATAACCCAGGGCACCCGGAAGTTCACCTCATCACATGATGTTGTGAAATTGAAACTACCGTTTTGACCCAAGTGGGCAGAATAGCTCTTTTGTCCTGCCTTTCCCCAACACATCCTACAGCTGTTCTAGTTAGTCATGAGGTGGCTCCAACTAGGCCCACACTTGGTTCTGTGAAGATAGTAGAGGTGGGGCTAAGTCATACTAGAGTGTAAATGACTGATAGCAGATACTTTTTTTCTTTTTCTTTTTCTTTTCCAGAGTAGGTTTCCCTTAGGTTGGAGTGAAAGAGGTCTGTGGAAGAAAGGGAGAAACACAGAGAGGCCCAAGGCACCAGGGTGGGGCACCTGACTTGGTGGTGCATTAACCGCCTTGTTCTGTCTGAGCACTCTATCACTGAATTCCTTCCTTTCGGATCCTTTTTCCTGCGTCACAAGATTGTCCCCACTTTGGAACCATTGGTTCTAAGCAGCATCAGAGAAGAGAGGCAGCTAGAAAACCCTATTCAGCCCCTCTCATTTTTTATGTGGTAAAATTGGGGCCAAGGCTGACAGCAGAATGAGGTCCGAAGCTCAGGTTGCTCATGGTACTGGCCGGACCCCTTAGGCTACATTGATGGCTCTCCACTGGGGCAGTTTTGTGCCTGCGGCCAGCTCCCCCGGGGGAGATGTGTCCATTCTGGAGGATGTGGGGGGCCAGGGCTGTTGCCAAACACCCCACAGTGCCCGGGGCCACCCCCGGCAGGGGATTCTTTGGCCCCCTCGTCAGTGTGCCGAGGGTGGGGAGCCCCGTGCCACATCCGTGCGTCGTAAACCCCACCAGCCAGAGGAGCTAGTCTACGGGACGATGTCTCGTGCGGGGAACATGGCAGGAATCCCATGGGGTCCGGCATGACACACAGAGGGTGAATAAAGGACAGTCAGGCCACGGGGGACAGCAGGGCAGGTGCAGAGGAAGGAGGTGGCGGGGCTGAGCCAGGATTTCTTTGGGAGGGAGAGGTAGAGAGAGATGACAGGGCCCTGGGGCGCCCCACTCCAGCTCCTTCGTGCTGAAAGCCAGTGCCCAGCGTGAGGGGGAGAGCAGGCCCAAAGCCGCCTTTTAAGACTCACATCGTGTCGGCCAGAGGGCTACACTGACCTGAAGCCGTTAGGCCAAGAGGTAGACAGGGAGATCTGCGTGTCATCCACAGGCGGGTAATTATGTCCCCACTGTCACTTCTTCCCAGCAGCAAGCAGCGGGACAGCTGCTCACAAATGCCTCTTTGCCTTGAACAGGCGCGAGCCTGGTCCCTGGGGCGCAGGCACCGGCAGGGAGAAGAAAGCCTTGTCGACTTGCTCCAGGCAGCAGATCCACACAGGGGCTGCCGCTGAACGCGGGGGCAGGCTGCGCCCGGGCTGTGGGGCTGTGGCTGGGTCCCCAGAAGGTCCCTGGCGCGGTTTGTGCCGGCACGCTCCCTCCCCCAGAGACCTCCCTTGGTGCTTTTGGACACCGCTTGCCAGGCCCGTGTTGGCTGTGCACGAGGCAGAGCGTTCACCACCAGAGCTGTCTTGGATTGTGAATGGACTGCTTCCAGAAGTGGCCAGCCTGTCGCAGGCGTGTGAGGACAGGCGGGCGGGGGGGGGGGGGGGGGGGGGGGGGGGGGGGGGGGGGGGGCTCTTGGGGATGAGCTGTGTGGCCCCGGCAGTCCCCGACACGGTCTCTGGCTGATTTCTCTGGCATCCGTGCAGCCTAGAGAAGAAAGCACTTTGGCCCTATCGCTGCTTACGGCGCGTCAAGTCATGATTTTAAAGAGTTCCCAAATCCTGAGCTCCAAGAGCAGGCCCGAACAGCAGGTCAGCACCCAGTTCTGCGTACACTGCAGCATGCCTGGTCCTTTGCCCTTTCTGGCTTTTTTGTTTGATTTTCATTAAAAAAAAAAAAAAAAAAAAGGGATCTGAGCTCCAGCCTCTTTATCAGGTCCTACTGGAGGCCAATACAGTCCGGGGGGGTGGTGCTGGGGAGGTTCCATAGAGAGCAGTTTAAAATGCAGGGTCTGGGTTTAAATCCAAACTTTTCCTCTTACTGGCTGTGTGAGCTCAGGCAAGTCACTTTATTTCCCTGGACCTTAGTTTTTCTTACCTGCAAAATGGAGATAACCATAGACTTATTTTTGTTGTGGGGACGAAATAAGGTCATGCACTTGAAGCGTCCTGTGCATTGCGAGGTGTTAAGTAAATGCCTGTTCAGGGGATCTGTAGATAATGTGTGCTAAGCCAACACAAGCTGCTGTGACAAAGAGGCCCTGACGTCCCAGGGGCTCATCACAGTGGAAGTGACGTGTTACAGCCCGGAAAGTAGAGGCCACCCAGTAGATCTTTCTCAGTCAAGTGCCCACGTATGTATAGTTGGTGGGAGGCCACGTCAGGGGCCTTTGCGCTTAACAACCTTTGCGGGTTGCTGGAGGTGCTGCATCTCCTGTCCATGGCTTCAGGGTCATCCTGGGAGCGGACGTCTGGTGGGCAGACACAACAGCAGAACATGGAGGCTCAGGCAGGAGGTTTCCCTGGGACAGGCCTGGGACTGGTGAGCGATTACTCCCACCACATTTCTCTTGGCCACCCTTTGGTCATCCGGGCCCCCTCTTCTGCACGAGAGACTGAGAAGCCTAGCCTGGCTATGAGCCCAAGAGGAGAGGGAAGCAGGTTTGGTGAAAAGCTGGCCACCAGGGCTCCTGGCTGTCTCCAGGCCTCACGGGGCCGGCTGGGGTGCGGAAGGACCAGCTGAGCCCTTGGTTCCTAGGTTGATCTGGAGGGGCCCGTTGGCTGTTGCCCTGGGTCAGATGGCCACGCCCACTGATCTCTTACAGGCTGGTTGCTGCCCAAACCCCTGCCAGCAAATGTGGGTCACCAGGGAGGAGAGCAGAGGTGGGCAGGCCACTAGAAAGCCTCCCCATCCCAGTGGGGTGTTGACTTCAGCTTCACGGAGGACGGACGACCTGAACACGCCAGTGCCAGGGGCCCTGGACCCTTCATCTTACTCCAAGCCCTTGCTACAGACCTGAAGGAGAGATTGACCCCGCTGGCCCGAGGCCCGTGGCATCCAGCCTTGGACAGCACCCCGGGCCTCCCTGGGTTGGCAGTACTGAGGTGTTTGTTTCTACAGAAGTGACAGGATGTATTAGTTTCCCGTGGCTGGTGTAACAAATTATTACAAACTGGGTGGCTTAGAACATTAGGTATTTATTTTCTCCCAGTTCTGCCCGGAAATCTCCAATCAGGGCACCAGCAGGGTCACCACGCTCCCACTGCAGGCTCTAGGGGAGGGTCCTTCCTGCCTCTTCCAGCTCCCAGGGGCTCCAGGTGCTCCTGGGGCTCCTGGTCCCGTCCTCCATCCGGTGTCTGCCTCTGTCCTCACACGACCTCCACCCTGTGGCCTCCACCCTGTGTCTTCTCTGGTCTGCTCTTTTTATAAGGATGCTTGTCACTGGATTTAGGGCCCATTCTGATAATCCAGGATGACCTCATTTCAAGAGCCTTAACTTAATGACGTCTGCACAGACTCCTTTTCCAAATAAGGTCGCAGTCACAGCTTCCGGGTGGAGATATATTTTGGTGGGCCACCATTCAACCCCCTACACTGGGGCAGGGGGAGGAGGCCCCAGGAGACCTGGTTAGCCCCTCCCCCAAACAGGATGGCACAGCCTGGCGGGGCTGCGTCATAGGAAAGCAAAAGCAAACGCAGAACACAGGAGGGAAACCAGACCTGGGTTTGCAAATGTCACCGTGCGGTGTGCCTGGACAGAGGTTCCCCATTTCTCTTCCGACCTCTCAGACGTGCTTTTCTTGAGACTTGGAATGGTCACACATGGTCTGGTCATCTAAGGAGTGGAGCTGGACAGAGTGAGAAAGCGGGTGTGTCCGCTTCCTGTGTGCCCTTGGGTGAGTGACTTCACCTCTCGCGGCCTCCACGTCCTCAGGTACGAAATGGGGTGATGGTCATTGTAGGTCCGCCTCACAGGCTGGGAGCAAGTTCTGATAAGATAACGCTCTTAGCAAAGCACGCCAGGCGGAGTCCTGGGTGTCCTGAGGCCCGGTCAATAGCCATATTTATCACTATTATCCAAAACACGGGAGTAATTACAGCTCTGTTTATGGAATCCTCACTCTGTGCCCGGCACCAGGGAGGCTACACACCCGCGTCCCCCTGGAATGCCGAGCGATTCATCCCATTTTCCAGGAGAGGAAACTGAGCTTCCGGATGGTGATGTCACAGCCTGAGGGCATACGGTGGGTGGGGGCCCAGCTGACACTGAACTCTGGTAGGTCCAACTGCAGGCTGTTGGTTATGACCTGAACTCTGGAACCGGTGTAGGTTCAGATCTCAGCTCTGCCCCTTACCGACTGTGTGTCCGTGGGCAAGGTCTTTGACCTCTCTGTGCCTCATCTAGAAAATGAAACTCCTCCTGGTGACCTTGAACAGCATTGTCATGAGGATCCAGTGAGTTCCCTGTGAAAAGTGCTTAGAACAGCAACTGGCACAGACTGAGTGCTCAGGAAACATCAGCTGGCATGATTGTCCTAAAGAGGGAAGTGGAGGGGCAGACCCAAAGGGGCATTTCGGGTTAGCCACACTCCCAGCATTCCCTCTGTCCCCTCTCCTGAGATCCCTGGGGGGGCACCTCCGGAACTTGCTGCTGTGGCCTGGTGGCAGCTGGGCCTGGCCTGGGTGGCCATCAGGGTGCCAGTGGGCACGCAGAGGCGGCGGGCCCTGCGGCTGTGAGCACCACCCCCCACCCCCCTGCGCTGCACTCTCTGGACCCCGGCTGCAGCCCCTGTCCTCAGCACGTGCAGGGAGGCTATTTTTACTGCGTTCAGCTGACGCTCTTGGCCGCCTAGGGCTGTCTCCGTGCTGTGGCAACGGCGGCCCCGCTAGGGGGAGTCTCGGGCCCCTCCATTTTGAAGGAGCGGAAGGGGAGGGGGCCCTGTAGCTTCAGAGGGGTCTCGAGGGCTTGATGCAGCTTCCAGGGAGGCAGCCGGCCCTCAGCTTGCTTTCGCATTGAGAGATAAAGTGATTTTCTCTTCTTTCCACCCTATCCAGGACGTGACCCAGAGCTGCCCTCTGACCCTGGGTTGGCTTGCAGTGTGGACAGGGGTCTCTCAGGGAGGTGGGGGGGGCGACTTTGCCCTGCGGTGGCCCCGACTGTAAGAAGGGGCACTGGAGTCTCAGCCTGCCTCATTTCCTGCTTCTTTTCTAGAAATGCCCTCCTCCCCCACCCCCAAGGTGAGCTGACTGAGAGGGGGAGGGTTATGGCAGTGACCAGCCTCTGAGAGAGAAGAGGGGGTGGAGAGAGACATTTTGTCCTTGCATAGAATCCCATTGAAATGACATTCCCAGGAGAGAGCTGCCCTTCTCACCTGGGTCAGGTGTGGCCCAGGCTGGCTGTCCCTCTCACCCCCCCAGCCAGGCCATCGCCACCGTCCGAGGTGGGGTGGCTCCCTTGGGAAATGAATAGCCATAGTGAGGAGTTCCAAAGATGCCAGCCAAGCCACAGGGGCCAGTGGGAAAGGGAAAATCCTTCCAGCTCCTCGTTCAGCCACATTACGGCAAACAACCGAGCCATTCAGTGGAGAGTCAGCGTGCTAAGCGGGCTGCTTGGCACAGCGGGGGTGGCTTTCTATTTTTCAGCTGTTCTGGCTTCAGGTCAGGAGCTGTGGTGCAGCCGTGCTCTCATAGTGGGTCTCCTCTTTTCCTCCTTTCCAAACTCCCTGTCACCAGGAAATGTCACCAACCTACTCTGAGCCACCGAGACCCAGGGCCAAAGGAGGCTTAGGTGTCACTTAGAATCCTGCCGCTCACCCTCTTCCCCGAGGGAGTGGCCAAAAGCCATTAGGGGTTGGCTGGAGCGTTTTGAGATAATTCAATGCAGGCATTCAAGTGCTTATAGGGAGAGATGTTTGCCTTTGACAGGGAAGCCGGAACGCTGTTGCTGGCCCACCAGTGTGGGGCCTCCTAGCCCTCTTACTGCTCGCCCCCCTCCTGCCGACTGGGTGGGGAGCTGTCCCAGGCTCTGCCTCATCTCTTCCACCATATACCGGTCCTGATGGGCCCCGGAGAGGCTGTCTCCACGGGGTCCTGCACGGAAGCCAGGCCATTTGGAGCTCTAGCCGGGAGACCCCTTTTGCCATCTCCTGGAGCTGGGAGCATTCTTCACAGGTGGCTCTCAGAAGGCAGGCTCCTTGCAGGCATCATCTTCCCCATTTTAGCAGGGGAAGGGGGGCACCCAACAGATTGGGGGACCATCCCTCCCTCTGTACCCTGCCTGTGATTGGCCCATAATTACAGGTTTATTGCCTGCATAGCTATTGTGTAATGACATGTTTGCAAATTAATTTTTATGGCTCCTGCCATTAGCATATACAGTAGAGGAAGGTTTAGTATTAATTACTACTGTTGTTCATGTAATCCCGGAGAATTAAAAACCAATAAAAGAATGACAACAGAAACTGATAGTTTAAGGTCTTTTAAAAATAGTGTTTTTTTCCCCAAAGTAGGATTAAAGATCTTCCAAGCTTATGAGGGACTTGGAGGGGGGAGTGGGCGGCAGCTCACCCGGGCCCTCCCCTACGCGCCCTGGTGCCCCCCACTCCCAGAGGGGCGCAGAGTATCCAGCGTGCGGTTTATAAATGGGTGGGAGGCAAAAGCTGGGGTCCGAGCCGAGCCCGGGTGGGGAGGCGGGCAGGTGCTGGACCCGGACCCGGACCCCGACCCCGCCGCGCCGGGGCCGTTGTCTCCCTCGCCAGGCCGCCAGCAGCGGCGAGCGCAGGGGGAGGCGCGGGGAGCGCCGAGGGCGCCGCCACGCAGCCCCGGAAACAAAGGGCCGCCGCCGCCGAGGGCCGGGCCGCGACCTCCGGGGTCAGCGCGGGGCGGAGCGGCCAGATGCCGGCGGCGAACGCCGGCGGCCCCGCGCGGCCCGTTTCCTCCAGGTCAGCAGCCCCGGCGCTCTCCCGGGTGACCGCGCACGCTCGGCCGCCCGCGGGGAGAGGCGCCGGGCGGGGCGCAGCGGGGGCTGGGGGATTAAAAGATGCTCCTCGCACCCCTAGCAGCCCAGCCAGCAGAGAAGGCGGCCGCCTGCGTGCGGCACCTACCCAGCCGTTGGTGGCGGCGGGGAGGAGCGCCACCTCTCCCTCGGCTCCGAGCGCTCCGCCCAGACCATTTCAGATTCTTCTGGCGGGGGGGGTGTTGAGCGGGGGGGGGGGNGGGGGGGGGGCGGTGGTGGTGGTGGTGGAACGCGTGTGTGAGTGGCATAGAGGGGTCAGGAGGCATGCTTGGTGTCCCCACCTCCTCCAGTTTGCCCTCCGGAGCTCTTCTCTAGAGTATCATATTCCGGGAGTTCAGTTGTCATCTGAAGCCGCCCTGTTTAGCAGGGACCCCGGGCCCGCCACTGGGGACCCCTGATTTACGCAGTGGCTGGAAAGCGTTGGCAGGAACCCAAGCTTGGCGTGACCGCTGTGCCCCGCCCTGCATACCTGCAGGCCAGATCCGTTCCTCGAACCAGGATGGTTGTGTATGGGGTCAAAAGGTGACCCCTTAGTGTCACCAAGTCGCGATTCCAGCTCGTTGTGCCACTGAGGGGCCCTTGAGAAGGTAAAAGGGCTTGAAAATAAATTGTCACATCAAGAGGCAGCTTTGCAGCGTGCGTTTAAGAGTGTGTGGGGGCGTGGGTAAATGGATCCTGTCTCTTTAAAATCGCTGGGCTGGACAATGAGCGCACAGGATGTGGTTTGGCGGCAGGGTTTTTTCCCCTTCGATTTGGGGAATTATCACATGGGGCCTTCTTGAGCTAGTGTGAAAGAGAGGCGGCGTGGGGAGGAGAGATACAGACTCCACACTCACTCACACACGCTCTGTGCAGTTGATCGTTCTCTTAAACCAAATTAGCCAGGGCTCTCGTTACTATGGTGCAGCCGGGGCTTGCAGAATCCCAGTAATAGCATTTATTAGGTCTATTTGCCTGGAAGCATGCCTTCCCGGATCTGATAATGCACCAGTACAGGGAGAGTGTGGAAGATGGTATCAAGCCTTTGATTACACTTGCAACAGGGATTTTTAAGGGTGGGGTGCGAGGAAAAGAAAGAGAAAGAAGCTGCTCGCCTTAGGAGCTCACCCGGGCTGGGCGGTGTGTGCGTTTCCGCAGCCCCGCGTGGGTTCACAAAAGGCTGGCCAGAGCCCCCGGGGCACGGTTTGGGGATTCTCCTCCTAGGCCCCGGCGGCGGGTGAACTCCGGCTCCCGCAGCTGTCAGCCGTGGGTGGGGAGGGCGGGCGGGCGGCCAGAGAGCGGAGTTGGGCAGCCGAGGGGGGCCCGGCGGCGCCCGCAGCCGCCCACTGTTTGCAAACGGCCCCGCTTTGGGGCAGAGCGGAGCGCCCCTTTGCCAGCTACAGCACCCTCCCCGCGTTTGGAGAGGGGAGCCCAGCTCTCTGCGCCCGGATCCCAGTCCGCACGGATCTGCTGCCCGGCTCGGCTGCCGCGCGGGGAGAAGCTCGCAAGTGAAACTATTATTATCGCTCTGCAAAGCATGGAGCTCTTGGAAGATGCCGCGTAGAGACGGAAGGAGCTGCCGCCGCCTGCAGCCGCCCGCCGCTGCGCCCCTACCCTTTCGCTTTCATTAGGGGAGACAAATCTGCTGTCAGGCAGCCAGCTTTCCAATTTACCGATAATGATTCTTGCATGAAAATTGATCGAGGGGCTCTCCACCGCCGTGCGCTCTCGCCTCCCTGCTCTCCTCCTGCTCCTTCTGCCCGGGCGCCTGAACCCCCGCGAGTTCTTTCTCTTCCTTCCCCCACCCCTGCTCTCTGAGTCAGTGGTGGGACGCCGGCCCGGGGAGATAACCAAAAAAAAAAAAAAAAAAAAAAAGACAATTGANAAAAAAAAAAAAAAAAGGAAAAAAGAAAAAGGTGGGGGGGTGTTGGTGGCGAGAGGGGGAGGGGAGCCGGCTCTTCGGCCTGCTTTCTCCTGCCCGAGACTTGTTTGCAATCGCTGCCTCTTTATTTACGAGAAGAAATCTCCCCCTCGGTACTTCTTGGCTGTTTGGGTATTAATTTTCTCCTCTCCCCTCTCCCGCTCGCCCCCTCCTCCTCTCCCCCACCCCGCCCC